>NC_090998.1:32611136-32914166 GCF_041146395.1 Eulemur rufifrons | reverse complement strand
ATTCCATACTTTATCAGCACTGAAGTATTTTTATCCGATAGTACTTCTCAAAGCAACTTACTAGGATTACCCTTCCTCCACCCCCAACTATCATATTGATTCTATAATATGTATGTAGTCATGTGTCACGTAACGATGTTTCCGTCAACAACAGACCACCTATACCTCAGTGGTCCCAAAAATTATAATACCACATTTTTACTATACCTTTTCTATGTTTAGCTATGTTTAGGTACATAAATACTTACCATGATGTTACAGTTGCCCACAGTATTCAGTACAGTAGAATGCTGTACAGGTTTGTAGTCCAGGACCAATAGGCTGGACCATTAAGCTTAGGTATGTAGTATACTATACCATCTAGGTTTGTTTAAGTACACTCTGTGATGTTCCCACAGTGAAGAAATTGCCTAACAGTGAATTTCTCACAACCTATCCCTGTTGTTAAATGACACATGATGGTGTACATATATAGTTACTCTTAGAGAATCACCATATTTTAATATGTCTAGATATTTATCTGCCCTATAGGGCAGAGACTGTCTATTCCCAGGAGCTAATAAAGTACGTGAAATATTATAGATGTTTTAACTTTTTCAATTAATGTTCCTTTTAATTTGACTGTTGCTGTTTGACACCCAACATTGCTTTTCCAATAATTCTTAAGACTGTGTTTATAAAAATATTATCAGGCTGTTTTGTTACTAAGTGGTAAGTATAAATTGTTTTAGCATTATTTCAAGGATGATATTGTACATGAATACCTTAGCATTTTTAAGATACAATTTGGAAACTTGTGTATTTATTATTTTTATGATCTCCTTTGCAACCACTTATTTAAGTCTTGTTATTCAGATTATTATTTTAGCGTATGTGCTGCCGAAGTGAGCACATTGTTTTCAGATTATTGAAATTTATGTAGTATAGCTAAAAATGAGAAGTGTTTCTTGAATAAAGTAAACTAATAGTCATGAAAGTATATGGCATATTATGAAATGTATTCTTGGACTAAATTGTAAGTTTTCTTTTGAATGATTTCTAAAGTTAAGAGAGTTGACATGGAGGGCCTATCAAAAGCTAAAATACACTGTATAAATTTGTGGTATTTGAGATTGTTTATTTAAAAAATACGGTGTTTTTTGGTGTGTTTTTCAATGCTTACATCAGGATAATTGAAAAATAGTTTAGCTTTCAGATTTTACATTTGTTTGAACCGTATAGAGTTTAAAATAAAATTGAAACTAATTAAATTTAATTACAGTTAAAAGGGAACAAATTTTTTCCTTATGATTGAGGTAGTATTTTATCTATGTACTTGATTTTAAAGATAAATCTGTGACGTAAACTAGCAGATGACTGTGGATATTAGGCAGAAATTAGGAAAATAATGTAATTTTTCCTTGTCTTGTGCTTCATTGCTATCGTAATTGTCCAGGTTCAGGCTAACAGGATTAGTCACTGATACCTTTCTGGAATTCCGTTATCATTTCGCCTGCTTAGTGAACTCCTACTTATTCTTCAAGACCCAGCTCACACACCTATTCCCTGTGACATTGTTCCATGCCCATGCTAGACCTAGCTTCCTTTGCCTTTTTGTGTGTTTTGTGCATCTCTCTGAACGTGATTTCCGTTTAGCTTCAGCATTTCCTCATAAACCAAGGTTGATTTGTGTCTTTCCCATGAATCCAGGTATTCTAAGAGGTTAAAGTAACCAGAAAGAGGAGGAATGGCTCTTTGGTTAAAGCTGTGAGAGTAGCTGTGCTCTCTTTATAGAATCTGAATAGTTCCTCAAGGTCCATTTGTGATGTTTACCTTCATTATATCATTTAGAATACTCTAGTTGGGTTGCATGTATGCATCTACTCCCTTGCTATGCTATAAGTTTTTTAAGGGAAATACGAGTTTTTAATTGTCTTTTTTCGCAGGTGCTTGGTGAAGTGCTTTGGAAATAACAGGTATTCAATAAAGGTTTGTTGAAGGAAGAATATAGGTATTAGAAAAAATAAGATACTGGGTTTTAAAAAAAAATAAGCTTTGACTCAGTGTATAAAATTCATTATTTGAAAAAGAACCTTCCTGTATACATGTGTGAATTATTGGAAGTGGTAGTGAACAAAATTCTAGAATTCTGAACGTGCTTATTGGGTATTCATATCATATGCCATGAATTATACAAGGACTATAAAATTGTGGATGAGACCCAATTCCAGAGTTTTAAGAGTTTAAATTTTAGCATAGAAGATAGAATTTACTAATGAATAAATACAAGAAGAAGTTGAAAGTGAATTTTCCAACATAGTCGTAGTTTTTGGAGCAGACCTTTGCTCAAGTTAAGTATGAAATCAGGCTGCGCGTGGTGGCTCATGCCTTTAATCCCTGTACTTTGGAAGGTTGAGGCAGGAGGATCACTTGAGGCCGGGAGTTCGAGATCAGCCTGAGCAACATAGTGAGACCCTCTCTCTACAAAAAGTAGAAAAATTAGCTGGGCATTGGTGGTATGTAGCTTGTAATCCCAGCTACTCAGGAGGCTGAGGCAGAAGGATCACTTGAGCCCAGGAGTTTGATGTTGCAGTGAGCTATGATGATGCCATTGCATTCCAGCTTGGGCAACAGAGTGAGATCTTGTATCAAAAAAAAAAAGAAAAAAATCAATTGTGGCCATTATTGGTAAGGCACTTTTGGTAAAATGTGCTTTAACTTAATGGCCAATTTCCAATTCGATTGATTACCTTCTCCCATAAGAAATTTCAGCCAAATGATATTCTTTGAAACAGCTGCCAGTTTATTGCTGGGTAAAGCCTTCTTTTGCCCTCTTTTTTTAATCTGTGTGTGTGTATACATATACATATATAAATTTTTTTTTAAAAGAAACTGCTGTTTTTAAGATGATAGTTGTTACACAATTAAAGTAAAATTTCAGTGGACTAAAACTTTCTATTAAGTATACTGGCCCTATGTCTAACTTTGAAGGAGAGAGGAATGAGCAAAGAAACCTTCACCCAACTAGAATAGTTTTATAAACTTCTTTATCAAAGATGATAGGTAAAAATATCAACTGGTAATCAAGCAACCTGGGTTTCAATCTGGGCTCTAATACTAGTTCTATGACTAGGTTTCCATCTTCCTCACAGCCATATAGGCTGGTTCAATGAGCAAATGGAAGATACATAGGAAAGCATTCTGAATACAGTAAAGCATTTCGCAAGTGTTAAAGATACTGCTTTTACTGAATTCCTACAACTAGAAACTACCAATAGTAACTACAAATTAATTTGGCAGTAATAAATTATAAACCACTTAACACTATGTTCCTTAACACTAACAGCCATTATTTACTGAGCACTTACTATGTGTCAGCCACTGTGACTGTACAGAATGGCTGTACAGGATTAAACTATTTGATCTTCTCAACAGCGTTTTTTATTTTATTTTTTTTCTCCATTTCCTGGTGATGAGATCAACAATGCTTTTTATTTTTTAAGTTTTTTTCTTTGAAACCTGTGCAGTTCAAAACAATGCTTTTTTAAAAAAGGGAAAAAAACCCGAAAAACCTGAATAGCATGCTGAAGATAATTGCCAATATAACCAATAAGATAACTTAAGGATATCACCCTGTGATAAAATTATTTTATTTCTAATAAAGATGGTCTCTGGGATGATTTTTAAAGTATTAAATATGTATATAAATTTAACAATCCTACTATTTATGTACATTTGGCATAGGCAAAGCACTTGTGTAGCGCTTTACTGTATTCAGGATGCTTTCCTATATGTCCTCTCATTTGCTCATCACACCACCCTATATGGCTGATGAGGAAGATGGAAACCTAGTCATAGAACTAGTATTAGAACCTAGATTGAAACCCAGGTTGTTTGATTTTGTTGATCTTTCACATTTTCATCTTTGATAAAGAAGTTTGTAAAATTATCCCAGTTGGGTAAACGGTTTCTTTGCTCATTCCTCTTTCCTTCAAGGTTAGATATAGGGCCAGCATACTTGGTAGAAAGATGAGCGTTCTATGGGATATCAAGTTTTCATTGACGGATTTAATGAAAACTTAGGTTTTTTTTAAAAAAGGTATATTTTTGTTAAATCTTTTTATAGTTTGACATTTTTGTATTACAAGTGTATAAAATATTGTGAATTTGAAAATAAATTATTTAACAAACATTCGTTGAACAACTGCAGTGTTTTGCTTATTGGCTTTCATGGTTGCTAAAAACTCTACTTTTTGTTATATGAGCTATGATTGATAATCATACTTTGAAAGATTCAGTATACACTCCATTCTGTAATAATGTTTATTGTGGGAAATTATAGAATTACTGAGAATTTTAGAGCTGGAAGGAACCTTTCAGGAGTTTACAGAGTATTTAGTTACTTTCTGAGACAGACTAGTTTTTATTACTTGAAACTGTATTGGTAGATAGATGAGACAGACTTCAAAGGCATTATCTTTTAAAGTTTGTGGTAGAGATACTGGTATTAAACTTTTGAAGTGGGCCAGTACACTTACTATCCCAGCACTTTGGGAGGCCAAGGTGGGAGGATCGCTTGAGGCCAGGAATTCCAGACCAATCTGGGCAACTTAGTGAGACTCTGTCTCTACAAAAAATAAGAAAAATTAACCGGGTGTGGTGTCACTCACCTGTAGTACCAGCTACTCAGAAGGCTTAGGCGGGAGGATGGCTTGAGCTCAAGAGTTTGAGGTTGCTGTGAGCTATGATGACGCCACTGCACTCTAGCCCTAGCCCGGTGATAGAGTGAGACCCTGTCTGTAAAAACAAACAAAACCCTTTTGAAAGCAGTTGAAGTCACTATTGTTTGCAGAACCGTTCTTGTTGGGATTTTTCAGCTATATTTGGAGGATTCTTGTTGGAGAACTGTCTTAAAAGAACAGGTAATGTTTAGCAGTTTGCTGAGGGGGGTCTTTTCTATTTGTTGGCACTCATGGCTCTAGGCTTATATCGTCTTGATAGGTAAGAAAATAGGCTGGAAAGATTGTGACTTATTCAAGGGCAACAGCTGATTATTGTGAGATTTAGATAACTCTATTTTCAGTCCCTTTCCTTGCTGTGGTAGCATTTAAATTTGCTAGCAAAGAACTTCATAAAGATTTCTTCATATAATTTTCTTTATACCTAGATCTAGTGCTGTAAATCTTGGTAACTTCTAACATTAAACCTACTTCTTATAAATAATTTGTAAACTTATAAATAGGAACTAAAATATTAAAATGTTATGTTAACAGTGCGATGAATGAAAAACAAAATGACTCCCTATTTTCCCTATATTTACTGATATTTTTGAAGTACAAATGTGAACAAACTTCATCTTGATGTCTTTATAGTAACATTTATTTTGCTGTATATCCGGACTTCTTTGATACCATAGTGTTTCTTAGGAGAAATCTCAGTAAATGTTATTTCCCTCTTTTACTTGTGATATAAATACTAAGAATCACTGATATAATGAGTAATAACGTTCATGGATTATATGTGTGTATGAATGACTGTGTATGATGTAAAGTTTGTATAGCCCCTTGACAATTTTTAGACATATGAGTTAAGCTACTTCTTGTTTACATGTTCTATAGTATGATCAGGGTTCTTTTGCACAATATCATACTTTACTTTTTGGCTGGGTGTGGTGGCTCACATCTGTAATCCTTGCACTTTGGAGGCCAAGGTGGGGGGATCACTTGAGGACAGGAGTACAAGACTAGCCTGAGCA
This sequence comes from Eulemur rufifrons, assembly GCF_041146395.1. Lineage (NCBI taxonomy): Eukaryota > Metazoa > Chordata > Mammalia > Primates > Lemuridae > Eulemur > Eulemur rufifrons. The sequence goes on along the minus strand of NC_090998.1, from coordinate 32,908,432 downwards.
AGAGCAAGACGCTGTCTCTACCAAAAATAGAAAAATTAGCTGGCCATGGTGGTGCACACCTATAGTCCCAGCTACTTGGGAGGCTGAAGCAAGAGAATCACTGGAGTGCAGGAGTTTGAGGTTGCAGTGAGCTATGACGATGCCACTGTACTGTAGTCCAGGCACAATAGAGTGAGGCGCTGCCTCAAAAAAAGAGTGTTTGGAAAATATCGTATATCATATCCTCTTGGCATTTAATAAACTAAAGTTTCTAAGAAGTCCTCTAATGAAACAGTTTGTTTTTGCAAGCAGTTCTCAGTCTTATTTGACCAGGGAACTTTTTTTTCCCCATTTAATATAGAACACCTTGGGACATAACTCTGTAGGTTCTTGCTATCAAAGTGGCCCACAGAACAATGACATTAGCATCACCTGCAAGCTTGTAAGAGGTGCACAATCTCAGGCCCCACCAAGGAATTACTGAATCAGAACCTGCATTTTAAGATGATCGTAAGGTTATTTATTTGCACGTTAAAGTTTAAGAAACACTGCTTTAGTTTTTTCAGGATAAGATAATGAGGTGGGCAAGGCTCTGAGGTTTTCATTCCACTTGAGCTGCTTTTTCCAAAGGGATTGTCCCTACTCTTTTTGTGTATGCATATGTGTGTGCAGACGGGATTATGTATATGGATATGTGTACAGGCATACACATATGTACGGGCATGTGGGTGTGTGGGCATTTCTCTCTCTCTCTGTCTCTGTGGTGCCCCTTTCTTTCTTTGGCAGACACCTCCCTTAATGAGCTTCAGGAACTCTTGTGTACAAAAATGCTTTCTCTATTACACGTTCTCCCTCTCATCCCTGCCCCCAATATCCATACACAGTCATATGTTCCTTCAACCATACTGCTCATCCAAGTCCATCTTTGGAAACCCTCTGTAAAAGAGCAAGGTTCAGGAAATAAGGGGATAAAGAGGAGATGAGTTTGCCTGTTAGAAGCCAGTAACAAGTTTCTTGGGGTAGAATAGACCCCGCCTTCCCTCAGAAGGGCCCAGAGGTTTTGAATTGTGGTAGTTGGAGCCCTGTGGTCCTACGTAGTTGTCTCAGTGGCTGCCAGTTGGAGTAACCAAATGGGGCTCCATATTTGCCCACTCCACTTCAACCAGAACATCTATGCTTTTATATATTTCATTTATTAGGATTTCTCTTAATTTTTATTTCACAAACATGTTTTATATAACTTTTTTTTTTAAATCATTGCTCTGTTCTGCCACTCCAGTTCTGCTTAACACAGGCTGAGTCAATTGCAGCTGGACTTCGTAGCCTTACATTTCAAAAGGAAGAACTAATAATGAATTTTGAATGGTGGCAGGAGAGATTTGAAGCTTGCTTTCTTGAAAAGCCTTTTCTCCTCTTCTTCCCTGTATCTTTCCCTTTTTCCTGCCCACCTTCCTAGACACTTTTACTCCTTTTAAAGACTAAGGCTGGTAAGGCTCAGAGGTACATAATCATTGATTAGATTAGTCATGAGCACCATAATTTACAGATGAAACATACATTAAATTCATAATGTCATCAAATTGTACATTTTGGTAAAATTTAATGAGATTATTCCGGGAGAAAATCATAATCCTGAAACCCACAATCTTAACACCGTAATCCTGAATGTTGAACTCCCAAAAGGTCTAAATTCCTAAAGTCTAAAATTCTGAAAATCACAATCCCAAAAGATCAAAATCCTGAAAATACAATTCCAGAAAAAATAATTAAAAATTCTTTAAAATTTTTATTGACATTTTAAAAAAGGGATTTATTTGACAAACATAAAAACACAGCAGAATACTTCATAGGCCACTTTATACAATAAAATAACACAATAAGACTTTTTTTTTAATTTGGAGACAGAATGTCTGTTGCCCCAGCTAGAGTGCAGTGGCATTATTGTAGCTCACTGCAACCTCAAACTCCTGGGCTCAGGTGATCCTCTTGCTTCAGCCTCGCGAGTAGCTGGGACTATAGGCTCATGCCACAATACCCGGCTAATTTTTTTTTCTATTTTCATTAGAGATGAGTTCAGGCTGGTCTCCAACTCCTAAGCTCAAGCAATCCTCCCATCTCGGCCTCCCAGAGTGCTAGGATTACAGGCGTGAGCCACCACGCCCGGCCCACAATAACATTTTTGTAAACATAAACACTTTTATACTAATGAGAGTCACACAGGTATAACATTTATTAGTAAACTGTTTTCATAAAGGAATAGGTCAGAAAGCAAAATGTATAAATGAGTTTATTTATGCATTTATAAATAAACTCATACCATTCATATCACTATGGTTGATAATTGTGTGCACCCAGTGAAACTGCAGTCTTCTGAAATACCATGACAGACAACTTTAGGTGATGGGATGGATCAAAAACCTCAATCTGTCATCATTGCACCAGTTGCCCAGAGAGCCATGATCTCAAATTGTATCTTTCACAAACGCAGATATACAAAAAGGACATCTTTTCATTAATTGAGGAAGTTTCAACATTTTTACATAGAATGCTTATACAAGGAGTCAACATTGTGATAATACACTTTTGTGGAGTCACATTTGCAAAAAATGCATAAAATGAATTAAAATTCTCTAAAAGTCTTTACACAGTTTATACTTCCAGTATTGGAAATGATACAAAGATGAAATAATAGCCTAGTGAATTGTAAAAAATACCAGCAATTTAAAATAGTAAAAAAAAATAGAAAAGAAAGAAAAACTGAAGAAAATTTGACACATGGTAAGTGCACTACCATAGAGAGAGATTATGGACAGTTGCACAGAGATGTTGCACAAGAGCTGGCCAACTTTCATGATCTTTAACTATATTTTGAAGTCTTGCATTACGATGAATAGCTGGTTTTTTTCTTTTAGGACATGGCTCTCTCCTCGGAGAATACATTCACATTCATTTTCTATGTGGTGTGTTGCCCTTTTTGAAATTATTCACTACACAGTGATGTGAGCATTCCCTATTAAATATTCCTGTGTTCTGTGCCATGCTTCTACATGCATTCGTATACAGACCACAAATTTGGCAGACACAATACTGGTGATCAAATAGCATTGCATGTTTTCTTATCCTGCCATGCACATAGTTATTTTTGAACCATTCAGTATTCCCTGGCTACTTTTTTTTTTTTTTTTTTTTGAGACAGAGTATTGCTCTGTTGCAGGGCTAGAGTACAGTGGTATCATCATAGCTCATCGTAGCCTCCAACTCCTGGGTTCAAGGGATCCTCCTGCTTCAGCCTTCCAAGTAGGTGGGGCTATTGGCATGCGCCACCACACCTGGCTAATTTTTCTTTTTTTGGAGAGACAGGATCTTGCTATGTTGCTCAGTCTGGTCTGGAACTCCTGGCCTTGAGGGATTCTCCCACCTCAGCCTCCTAAAGTGCTGGGATTACAGATGTCAGCCACCAAGCCCAGCCTTGCTGGCTTCTTAAGGCAAATGTGCCTTTAATTCATTAAAATCCTGGAATGTCTTTTACTAGAAGGAATGCCAATGCAGAGAAATGATGGTTCTTTTTTTGTTTGTTTGTTTGTTTTTAAGAGATAGGGTCTTTCTCCTTCTCCCAGGAAGTAGTACAGTGGCCCAGTCATAGCTCACTGCAGCCTTGAGCCCTTAGGCTCAAGTGATTTTCCCTTCTTGCTTCAGCCACCCAAGTAGCTGGACCTACAAGAGTGCATCACCATGCTTGGGTAATTCTTAATCCCACTGCAGCCTCCTGAGAAGCTGGGATCACAGGCTCAAGCCACTGTGTCAGGCTGTTTTTTTTTTTGGAGACAGAATCTTGCTTTGTTGCCTAAGCTAGAGTGCCATGGAATCAGCCAAGCTCACAACAACCTCAAACTCCTGGGCTTCAGCAATCCTTTTGCCTCAGCCTCCCAAGTAGCTGGGACTACAGGCATGCGCAACCATGCCCAGCTGATTTTTTTCTATATATTTTTAGTTGTCCAGCTAATTTCTCTCTATTTTTAGTAGAGACAGGATCTCACTCTTGTTCAGGCTGGTCTTGACTGACCTCAAGCAATCCTCCCGCCTCAGCCTCCCAGAGTGCTAGGATTACAGGCGTAAGCCACTGCTCCTGGCCAGGCTGCATTTTTAAAATGAAGTTTTTGTTGTTGCCATATTGCATGGTCAGTCCACTCATCTGAATTTTTCACCAACTGCACTGGGCTGAATGGAAAAAACAAATTGTATTGGTAATACCTTGAAATCCACTTTTAGAAGTCTTGATAGCACCTAATACCAACTCTATTGTTATGGTTTGGGGATTCACTTGAAATCTATTTTCTTCTACATAAAGACGTTAGCAAGATAATAGTTCTACCTAACATAATGCAACTATGCTTTGATTGTGATATTTGGGATTTTAGAAGTTAGGGATTTTAAACTTCAGGGATTTTTTTTTTTTGAGACTGGGCCTTGCTCTGTTACCCAGGCTGGAGTATAGTGGCACAATCATAGCTCACTGCAACCTACAACTCCTGGGCTCAAGCCATCCTCCTGCCTCAGCCTCCTCAGAACCGAGACTACAGATGTGCACCACCATGCCTGGCTAATTTTTAAAAAAATTTTTTGTAGAGACAAAGACTTATGATATTGCCCAGGCTGGTGTTGAACTCTCGTACTCAAGTGATCCTCCAGCCAGCCACTGTTCCTAGCTAGAGTTTAGGGATTTTGTTCTTTCAGAATTTCATCATTTGGGATTATGGTGTTCAGGATTGTAATCCAAACCTGATCTTTCCATATGAATGTGGTTATGAAATTTGGTATTTCCTTGTTGCCAGTTTTTCATAAACTTTACACATTTTTCTATAACATTCCTTGGTAATTTACATTGTAATTTTAATCTTGCCACCTTCCACTTGTATAGGATTTCATTATATATTCATATTTTTAGTGCAGGAAAATATACCAAGTTTTATTTTTACAACTACATATTTGTTTTTAATTTTTAGTTGTATTTGGTATGATAATGTAAAGCAGAAAAGTAAAGAACTTCAATTTTTAAGAGTTCCTGCAATTATGTAGTATAGTAGGTTAAGAATTTGGACTTGAGCTCCACTGTTTGGGTTTGAATGTTGGTTTCACCACTTACTAGCTGTGTGACCTTGTGAAAGTTACTCAACTTTTTGAGCATCAGTTTTTTTCATTTGCAAAATTGAGATGATAATACCTACCTCAGGACTGTTGTAAGGATTAAATGAGATAATCCTTGTAAAGTACTTGGCACAGTGCCTAGCATATATGGTAAGTCCTCAAGAACTGTTCTCTAAAGCAATCAAATGCACAAGTGGTAATATAATACAAATCCATATAGGGGTATAGTAGTCCTTCTTGTCAAACATGTGGGTTCTAGTGGGATAACTAACAAAACCAGAGCATAAGAATAAGTGCTTTCTACTAAAAAAATAACATTTTTCACCAGTTGCTTCAGGGATACTTTACACACCCTCCTGCCTCCTCTCGCTCCTCTTCCTTTCTTTCCTTCCCTCACCGCCTGTGTATAAATATGTGTGTATGTTTCCCAGTAGCCTGATGTCTACTGTCACATAAACATTTGGGCCTTATCAGTAAGTTTTAACATCTAGAAAGTACTCTCATAGTGTAATAGAAATAAGCAGTGTATGTTGACTTAAGAATTGAGCAGTTAAAAGCAGTGTTTTTTGCTGTTTGCCATAGTTAAAGAGTACATCTTTTTAAAAGATTGGGATTGTCAGAGCACGGTCATGATCTTTTTCAGGCCACTGTGCCCTCTTGTATGTTATGCGGTTTCTTCTGCCCTGCACTCTCCCATCCTCCACAGTTTCTTTCTTGTTCTTTATAATTGCTCAGCCATCATCTCTCTGAAGAAGCATTCTCTTGTAGCTAGGCCAGAATGAATACTCTTTCAATTACAAGCAGTTCCCCAGTTATGGACGACCTGACTTACAGTGTTCTGTACTTATGAATGGGCTCCCAAGGCTCCCCATAAGGATAATTTATAATTAAATAATTAAATTAATAATTTGGGAACTAGTTTCTTCTGGGCATGTAAACAAACCTGCCTGTCATAAGTGGTTCGTTGGCCCAGCATCTTTATGCTAGCAGCTAGTCTTATTGTTTATACGGTTGCTTATATGCAGCATCACTTTCATCTTTTTTATTCAAGTTTATGAGTCTGTTTACCCTCGTGTCCATGCCTCCAAAGCGAAAATCCACTGCAAATCCCGGTGAGCCTGAAGCAAAGAGAAAGGTGAATACAGTGGAAATGAAAGTAGAAATATTAAATAGAAAATAGAAATATTAAGCATTTGGAGAAAGGCTAGACACCATCATTTAGGTCTGCATTAGGCTTCAGTTGCTCGACTATCAGAATAGTTAAAAAGAATAAAGTGAGACTAATGGAACATGTGAAAGACAGTGCTCCAGTGAAAGCATCAGTTATTACTAAGCAGCATAATGGATTAATTACTGAAATGGAAATGTCATTATTGATTTGGTTAGAAGATCAAAATAAGCATAACATTCCTATTAATCTAGTGTTGATGCAACACTGAGTGTTAACTTTTAATATTCTTTTCTGAAATTTCTCCTATCTAAACTTTTTGTATGTTTCTTTTTTTATGTTCTGTTTGAATGAAAAGAACAAGCATAATAGTTTCTGTAACTTATAGTACAGGAGTATTACTATTACAGTATTATACTGTATCATTGTTACCACATATGAGCCATTATAGTAGTATTGTTGTTATTATTATTATCATAAATGTGTAGTTCATCAAGGATCTGAGTTACATACAAATCCAACCTAAAAACGTTCTCAGGAACATATCTTGTCTGTAACTCAGGAACTGCCTGTATACTTAATGTATTCTGTGCTAAAAGTGATGATTCTATTTACACACTGTATTGAAAATATTTTGTTTGTCTTTCTGTGTCCTTCCCTGGACTGTTACCTTCCTGAAGGCAGTACTGTTGGCCCAGAATCACATTTCAGTTTGTTTGTTCATTAACTGTTTGTTTATGAATGAACAAATGAGAGAGAGACAGGATCTTGTTCTGTTGTACAGGCTGGAATGCAGTGACGTAATCATAGCTCACTGCAACCTTAAACTCCTGGGCTCAAGTGATCCTTCTGCCTCAAGCTTCCCAAGTAGCTAGGACTATAGGTGCTTGCTACCATGCCCAGCTAATTTTTTTGTTTTTGTGGAGATGAGGTCTCACTGTGTTGCCCCGGTTGGTCTGGAACTCCTGGCCTCAAACAGTCTTCCTGTCTTGGCCTCCTAAAGTGCTGGGATTACAGGCGTAAGCCATTGAACTCAGCGCACATTTCAGTTTATATCCCCTCTTTGATATTTACACTCATATGGTTTTTTGGTAATGATTAAACATAATAAAGATATAATGAATTTAGCATAGTTCTTAGTTAATAGTGATAATTATAGTAATATTAATAAAAATTCACAGTGCGTCTCACAGCATCTTGCATGGGTACTGATAATACCTAACTGAACTGTAAAGGCTCTTTATCATTTGATTCTGCTGCTGCTTTAAACTATTTTCCACTTCTTATTTTTAAGGAACATTTATATAATTTTATTACATTTCATAATCTTGTGAGTTAGATGGAATATGTTTAATTTTGTCCATTTTACTGGGTGAAAGAACTTACGATGGTCTGAGTTACCTGTTCAACTTTTCCAGCAATTTTTTAAATGTTTTCTTATACCATCAATACAATATATGATTGAAACCACAGCAGATAGCATTTTATTCTGTCTTACGTCATGCCTGCTTGTTTGTTGAATCTTAACTAGAAGCAGCAAAAACCATTTAGTGAAAGCCATTGCAATTGTGTAGGCAAGAGACAGCAGTGGCCTGAACAAGGGTAAATGCAAGTGGGCAAAGAAATGAATGGATTTTAGATGTATTTAGGAGAAAATTTATAGGACTTGGTGGTTGATTGGATATGGTTGTGGAGGGGAGGAAGTTGAGTTGTAGTGAGGGAAGAATCAGGGATGAATCCCAGGGTTCTGGCTTAATTAGGCAGCTGAGTGAAAGGTGGTACTTCTCACTGAGATAGCAAACAGGAGGAAGACAGGTGTCAGGAAAGGTAATAGTTCCTTTTAGATTAGTTGAATTTCAAGTGCCTGGGGGAAATCTGAGAGGGAAGATCTATGAAGCAGTTGGAAATGTAGGGTAAAGCTTAGGAAAGAGGACAGGGCTATCAGTACATATTTGATAGTCATCAGCATACATGATTGCACTGAAGCCAGGAAAGTGGGTAAGACAGATCAGGGAGAGAATAGACTGTGCACCAATGAGAAAAGAGACCTGGGACAGACTTTTCAGAAACATCATTATTTTTTTGTAATGGAAGAGGAAGAGCAGTTCACAAAGAAGAAGAAAGAAATAGATAAGAAAAAAAAATCAATAGGGAGTAAGAAACCCAGGAAAGTGTAATGTTACAGAAACAGGGAAGAGGATATTTTCAAAAGGAGTGGGTTGTTTAATCATGTCAGATGACCTTTATTTTCATCCGACAGAATCTTAATTTTTCCTGGTAACATTTCTTTTAATAAGTATGGCATTTAGATTTATATTTTAAGTCATAACAAGATGATAATTCTGCATAGTGCTTGTCCTCAGTGTTTCATGTTAGTTACAATAGTGCTGAATTGTATCTAGAGGTTATAAATAAAGGAGGCTAAATATTGGTAGGTAGGAATCTGAGTAAAATTATGTTAGTAACTAATTTTGTTTCCCAAGGATATAATTATCTGCTAATATCTATTGTTAAGCCTGTAACTTCTAAAGGTGACTCTCGGTTGTTGCTACAGAATATAATAGAATTAATTTAAAAACCCCAAAACATTGGGTCCATTTTGGTGTCAAGAACTTTTTAAGTGGTAAGTAAATATACAGTAACATTGAAAACACTTAGAAAATTGCATAGTTTATTGTGAGGGAGCATGTATGATTTGAAGAAACCCCTATCTTCTGTTTTTAGGAGGAATGAATTATAGCACTCTTTATTGATCAGTTACCCAAGCAAATCACAGCACTTTTTCTAAAACTGTGTTTGTTCTATAAAGTAATAGATATCTCTGAAGTATACTGGATTTGATATGATTTATGATGCTTAAAGATTCAGGTTTTATGAGTGCTGAATAACAAAGTTATTTAGAACATAGGTGGTATAAGAAGGGAATAGCTAAGACCCTAGAACTGAAAATGGGTGAGCGGCTTTCAAATTTCAAAAAACTCATTAAACATTTAAATGCTACTATGCGGCAGGTGCTGGACTAAGTAATGGCGTTACAAAGGAGAACTGGACACATTCTTACCTGTATGGAATTTAAGTTTCCAAACAAAGAATACAAGTTAAATCATTGCAAATTGTGATAACAAGGGCAATTGTTTGAAATTGGTGAACAGGGGAGGCTTCTCTAAGTGGTGGCATTTAAGCTGAAGGATGAGAGGAGGTATTCATGAAAGAGTTATGGTTAACAAGTTTCAAGTCCTTTCCATAGGAAAGGGTTTGTTTTACATTGATTGAGGAAAGACTAGCGTGTGGTGAGGCAGGAGGTGAGTGGCATCAGGTGAAGCTGGAGAAGTATGCAAAGTACCCAGATCACAATTTAGTCACAAATGATAAGACATTTTGATTTTATTGGAAGTGTAATGAGAAGTCATTGCGTAGGTTTAAGTGTGAAAGTGCTATGTGGCTGCTGTAAGGAGAGTGGAATGGCAGGATGTAAGAGTAGAAACAGAAAGACTAGTTAGGCTATTCCTTTACTTAGGTGAAAGATAATGGGGCATTAATATCTTGAGATTAACTCAACAAGAATGAGTTTATATTGTACTGTTATTGATACCTTAATATATTTTTCCATGAAATTATTAATGACCTTTTCCAGGAAAAAGTTCATTAGTATACATATCATGAGGACATTTAAAAATGTGGCATTTCAGTACTTAGGGTTTTATATGCACTCTTAAGGTGATAATGAGATTAATATTTTAAAGTAGGATGATTTGCGTGAGCATGGTGAAGTGTAACAAGAGTTGCTATTTAAAAATTATTTATTCACTGGAAATAAAAAAGGAGTAACTTCAAAGGAAGGAAAATGAGACATTCAGAGCCACTCTTCAGTTGTTTTGTAACTATATTGAGACTATATTGAAATTTATTACGTTGGAAACATTTGCCATTGTATCACAAAATCATTTATACACAAAAAATATATACTTGCACTTTAGAGGTGGTTATTAAGAATCGATTTGAAAACTAATGCAGGGCTTCAGAATCTGGTCAGATTAATTTTAATATTATAATTTTGTTCTTTTTCTTATCTTTTCACTCACAAGGCTGCAAACTGTCAGCCAGAGCTGCAGTCATTTTAGAACTCAACTGAGGGAGGAGCCACTTGAAAGCTCACTCCTATGGTTGTCAGCAGGCCTTAGAACACTTGCTTCCAACTTACTCCTGTGGCTGTTGTCAGGCCTGAGGCTTGTGGTGGTTGTTTAGTGAGAGCAGTTGTTTGCTCCCTGAGTCTTTTCTATAGGGCCGCTCAGAACATAGCAGCTTGCTTGCGCCAAAGCAAGATATCTGAAAGACAGTGGGAGAAAGCCCCTAAAATGGAAGCCACAGTCTTTTTATAACCTACTTTTGGAAGTGATATCCCATTACTTCTGCCTTAGAACCGAGTCACTAAATCCAGCCTGTACTCAAGGGGAAGAGATTATACAAGTGCCTGAATACCAGGAGGTGGGATCATCACGGACCATTTTAGAGTTTGCCCACCACACTATCCTTTAAAGTTTAAAACTTTTTTTTTAGTTGTTGCAGAAAGGGAAGCTCATGGGGGAAACTCAAAATGTAAAATAGATAAAAGGGGAGCTGTTCTGACTAGAGCAGGGATTCTAGGGAACTAGAGCTTACCTGTTCAGCATCCTTCACCTTCAGCTTTCACAACCATTTGGATGTAAGTTTGTTGATCATCAAATGTCATTCAAGAATATGAATGTATGCTGTTTTTCTCATATTTTCATTTTAGAGTTTGTCAGCAGTTGCATTTCTAAGATTCTAGCTATCAAAGTCAGGCATTGGAATATGGCAAATGACTTGTGTAATGTTTCTGACAACTTTTAAAGTCTAAGTAGCTTCCTTTACTAAAGTAAATCTAGTTATAATGGCTTACTTTATGGTATTAACAGATTTAATTTATATATTGGTGTGATAATGGTTGTGGTTTACTTTATAACTACTATATAGAATATTTCATTAACTATTTCCAGATCATATGTATTTTTAAAAAATCATGAGTGTATAGTGATACATGCTATTCAATTTTAACATTTATGTGTTCTTGTAGCTCTTTTCTGCTGCAAACCATATTTCCTAATGTCATTAACATTAAGTTACTTATTTTCTTTATCTTCATTGTGAAAAATATAGTTTCAAAATAATACTACAAATATTACTATAAACAATAAACTTGAGTAAAGTTTAGAATTTTTTAATTGTTCGTTTAGTCCTTAGATTAAATTCCACTAAAGATGTACAAAGTTGGCTGGGCGAGGTAGCTCACGCCTGTCATCTTAGCACTCTGGGAGGCCGAGGCGGGTGGATCGCTCGAGGTCAGGAGTTCGAGACCAGCCTGAGCAAGAGCGAGACCCCATCTCTACTAAAAATAGAACAAAATTATCTGGCCAACTAAAATATATATAGAAAAAATTAGCCAGGCATGGTGGCGCATGCCTGTAGTCCCAGCTACCCAGGAGGCTGAGGCAGTAGGATCGCTTAAGCCCAGGAGTTTGAGGTTGCTGTGAGCTAGGCTGACGCCACGGCACTCACTCTAGTGTGGGCAATAAAGTGAGACTCTGTCTCAAAAAAAAAAAAAAAAAAAAAAGATGTACAAAGTCATTTGAAAATAATCCCTTTCTGGGTGGTTATGTTAATATTAACTAGTTTGATAGATGGCTAGATTCTGGGTGTTGTTTCCAAGTGCTTTACTCTAATTTATTTAATTCTTATTACAACTATCTTGCGAAGTAGGTTCTGTTATTACCCAGTTTTACAAGTGAACATAGTTTTTGCCATCTTGATCTTAGAGTAATTTGGGTTAACAGAAAACAGAACTGTTTTTGTTTGTTTCTCTGTGGGTTGTTATAGGGAGAAGTTGTGGATAAAAACTAAGCAAAAAGAAAATTTTGATTGGGAAATGATATGGCATTTATAATCTGGGGACCCTGAGGGATGTATAATTGTACTGTGGGACTGAAAAAGAGGTTAATAAGGCACAGTAAACTCAATAAATTTTTGTCAAATTTGTAAAAAAAAAAAAAAAGAAAGAAAGAAAGATGAAATATCAGTTTCTGTTTATAACTACTGTGTCCTGTAAATCTTTTCCACTTCAGAAGATACTGACAGGGAGGGTCTAGCCAGGAAAATCCAGATAATTCAAGATTCTATACTTTACCTAGACTATGTGATGAACTGTTTAAGGAAGAAAAAAGAAGACAGTATCTGTAAATAACATTACTTAATAGGTAAGTTGATAATTCACTTTTGACCTTAGTTTGGTTAATTGAGGTTCAACTCAAGTTTATATATCTGTGTATATACATACTGATATATGCATTATATGCATATAATACATATATAATATTTTACATATGAACCACTAATAATGTCACTTAAATATATGTGAATATGTATATAATGTTAAATTTTATTACGCTATTATCCAATTCCAAGTCCACAGTTTACCATGAAGAACAAATTTCCACAACCATGCTACCTAACATTAGAATTTTAAATCTTAATTAAAAAATAGAAAATAATGTATCTGGACTCATCAAAGCCAGTTTTAATTTAAGTTGTTTCTAGCCAAAATATAATGTCCAAACCAGGCATTGGTAATGGAAGTGAAAATTAGCTACCACCTTTTATTCTAAGCACTTTTTTCATAACGATTGATTTTATGGAGTAGCTTTTCATTAGTGAAATGTTTGATGCAGTTCTTGATTACTAAGGAGTGGCTTTTTGTGGATGAGCATTATAATTATTAGAGCTCACATAAAATACTTTTGAATAGAACATCCTAATCTCTGGAATTTCTTTTCTAAGCTATTCTGATAAAATCCATCTTAGTTGAGTTTATGGAATAACAACAAAATGTAGCTTTCAGTGCCAGCCTCTAGGTTATCTTAAAATATTTTCAAGGTATTTTAATTGATTCTATTTTAAGTTTATAAAATCAAGACTAAATTGAGACTTCATTTACTATAAATAAAATTGGAAACAATAATTTAATTCTTAATGTCATTTTTTATACTTGCTTATACCATTAGGGTAAAATATTTGGATTACTGCTCCTGTATTGATTTTATCACTATAAACGTGTAAGACTTTTGTGCCTTGTACCTAGTCTTCAGTGATTAGAAGTTAACTAAGAATCTAATAAACTACAAAAATTAACTAGATGACCCTTTTTTGATATTTATCTCTGTATTACAATTAGAAATGGAGGTCTGTGTAGTACCCTTGTGTGAATGGGTCATTTAAAAACCAACACATTTATTACTATCATACTTTAAAACTCAGACTTACAGAGAAATGGATATAATTTACCCAAGGCAAGTTGTATCTTAAAATTAAGTAGGAATCTAGCAAAAATCTTGGCAGATGTTTTGTCAGTCTTTACTAAATACAAATACCTTATGAAAAGATTGAAGTATAGGATTTTCATTAGAATTACATTTTGAATTTGTTTTTGTAGAATGATTCTATAGACCATTTTATCCTATTGACTCTTAAAACAAAGGAAAAGCTATACACTTTGTTTAATTTGTTTCCATAGAATGAAGTATGATGAAACCGTAAGTTTCTTGAAAGTAGAGGGTGATTAATTAACAGCATAATGATAAAAGGAGTATTGAAACTTATCTATATCTAGTACCTACTATTGTAGGTGCTAGGGTTTGAAGACATCACTGCTGTCTTCAAAATGAGCATGATTAACATGTATTGAGTTAAAGGTAATAGAATATCTTTATGTGAGCTTGAGGATAAAATTCTGTTAAGGGCTTTCTTTTGATTAGAAATAGTATTTTCTTTTAAACGATAGATCCATTATTGGGCAACTATTTTAAAAATTTATCAAAAATTTACTATACTGCTTTCTTTTGTACAAGTATTTAAATTAAAATCAGCATTATTATTAGCAGCTGGCTTCTTTTGTGTGGTTTGTTAATAGGTGACAAATGGTTTCTGAGTGATAAGTAGGAATTGTGTTGATGCTTTTTGTCTAAATTCCAGTAGATTGTTAATCTACAGTGGTGGCTTCTATACTAAAATGAAGTGAATGCTAATAACAATGGCTAGCTAAGAAGTGGCACAAGCCAGGTGCCCATGGTATGCGTCTGTAGTCTCAGCTACTCAGGAGGCTGAGGTGGAGGATTGCTTGAGTTCAGGAGTTTGAATCCAGCCTAGGCAACAGAGAGACCCCTTCTCTAAAAACAAACAAAAAGAAAAAGAAAATGTAGCAGATTTTGATCAACTAATTATTCTTGTACTAACATTAAAAAGTAACAGTGGTGTTTCATTGAAATAGAATAATCTGATAGCTGATATTTTTATATATTAAAATATAGTTGCCATTATAGTAGACATTTAAAATGAAACTATACAAATCATTTTCTTTCTGTTTCTGATAAAGTCAGAAGTTTCTGTTAACATATAGTTAGCAAATTGTTTTCTTATTTACTTTGGTATATTCATATGTAGTTATTTGGTGAATTTACAACCCTTTCCCCTGTAGTTCTACATGTAATAATAATCTCAAATAAAATTAAATAATCTTCTTATTCTGATAGAGAAGAAAAAGCTGGATCACTTACCAGTAACTGGAGTTCTCCTATTGGGTAATCTCCACAGATCCACATTCTTTGAAGTTATTGTGAATGCCTCGAGGACCAAGGAACCGTTGAAATTTCCAATTTCAGGAAGGTAAGCAAGTGCACTGAAGCATGTCTCTAGCATATCCCAAATCCCCTCCCCCAACTTTCTTACATATACGTGTGTACTGCATGCCCCCTCAGTTCCAGTGGATGCCCGTCAGGAAGATTCTCATGCTGGACAGAAGGGCAAGAGAGGTGGATCTGTGAGGGAAAAGACCCAATAGGATAACTCAAGTTACTGGTAAGTAATCTAGTTTTCAAACAGACTTGAGATTTTTTTCCTCAAATTTCTTTTCTTTAGAAGGAGTTTGTTTAATTACAAAGAAAGGAAGTTGTTTGGGAGAACAACTTTGTTTGATATGGATTATGGAAATTATTGTGTGGACAGTAAATACAGAGCTATAAAAGGGCATATGAATAAAAAGTATGCCATTAATATTAAGTATTATTTACATAATAGCTGTTTCTAAAATTTATGTTTCCTGGCTTTTGATAAATAGTGTAATAGTATTAAAGCAATATAGAAAAGCTTTATGTTGAATTCTCTTATAAATTTCTTTACTTACGAAGTTGCTTTTAGTGAAGTAAATACTTGTGCTGTAAAATTTGAAGTTCCTTTGGCACACTGGTACTGAACAGCAAGAATAGTTTTATATTTACTGACTAGCACTTTTTAGTGACGTAGTTTTCAGTTTACCTTTTAACTTCATTGAAAGTATATTTAAAAAATAATTTAGGGTATATTGCAATTATATTTACCACTTGTTCTTAAATAAAGGGCTTATTGATGTGAAGTGTGGCAGAATTGGTTCAGTTTGAGCTCTCTAATTCCTCAGGTACCAGATGATTTATTGAGCTGGCATGTCAGTGTTAAGAGTTTCTTGCTTTTCATTTCTCTCTTACTCATTCTGCATTATTACCAGGTAATTATTTCTAAAAGGGCATTTGTAGCTCATAGAGCCTGTAGAAGTGCCTTGCTATAACTGTTTTATAAAATTTTCATCCATTTGCTGGGTGCTTAAGACCTCATAATCCAATCTCATCCTATTTCTCCAGGCTTAATTTCTTCAGGTGTCAACATGTATAGTTGTGATATTTATGCTTGGTTTGTGCTTTTCCACTTTCTTCAAACGGCTTTCTCTCTATTCTGCTTTTCTATACTTGAAAGTTGAGGCAAGTCTCACTCCTTGTATGAATCCTTTTATGCTAGCATCTTTGTTACCTCTATTTTCCTTAGTGGAAATGTGGGATTCTGTAAGATTGTATCAATTCATGGAATATACTTAGTACAGTGCCTTACATAGTTAATACTCTTGTTAGCTAATATTTGGCTATAGATTGATCTTAAACGTTCTGTGGTTATAGTTATTCTGTATGACATAGTTTAGCCCTTAAATATTAGCTTCAGCTTGTATTGCTATTTTGTTTTTAATGTAATATTTAAATTGGGTTGTATGTTCTTTGAGAACAGGGGTAAAATTTTATAAGTTTTTATCTTTCGTAGTTCCTAACATCAGTGAATAAGATTAAATTATACCCACCGAAAAATGATTTTTTTATGTAGATTCATAAATATACTTAATAGTTTTTTCATGCACAAAACAGATTCATTTGCCTCATCAATCCTATTTATGCTGTATTTTTTTCTTAAAAACAACAAATTTTTTCTTTTAAAAACTACTATAGTGAAATTCTAATTGTTTATTGTAACATTAATTTCTCCTATATGGCACACAGTAAAGAGAGTGTATAGTTTTGAAAGTGTTAATTAGAGTGACTTTAAGACTGCCATATAGTATTAGAAAATAAACTGGAAATGTGGTATACTGGATTTTGAGGTTTGAATATCTTAGACTATTATTGCTTGGTTTCAGAAATGCTTGTTTTTAAGAATACCTATCAGATGAAGCAGTAAATTAAATCTAATTTCAAGGTCATTGAAGGAATGAAATGCTCTTTAACAGATTGAGTATTGCTTCTCAGTAATTACCAGAAGACCAATTTAGGTCCTGTCATTAGACAAGCTGAGATAAAGAACATTTAGATGACTCACATACTAGTTTTGAATCTGCTCCTGAATGTCTATGTAAGATTCTATTCAGTCTCATAGTTTTCTTTAGTGTGATAATGATATGGTGGTTATATTGACAATGCTTTTATTTTTTGGAGAAATATGCCAAAAATATTTAAGTATCCTGATAGTTTCAGGAATGGCTTTAGAAAAAAAGAGTGTGGATCTTTGGGTGTGGTGTATGTATGCATATGTAGAGAGAGAAAAAGAGAGATAAGACCAAAATTTTAAATGTTAACAATTTTGAATCTAGGTGAAAGGTATGTGGGTATTCATTGTACTTTGAACTTTTCTGTGGCTTGGAAATTAAAAAAAGAAGTTGGGGAGAAAATATTTTAAAAAGAACTTCATTGTGCTTCAGTTTCTATCATTCTACAATGGAAGTAATAGAACTTGTTCTTTCCATGCCTTGATGCAGGTAGGCACAGTGGGATAACATTTGGCAGAATAGCGGCCAAGAGAGCTCTTAAAAAGTAATTTTTTGTGTTATTAAATAAGAGCTTTATAATGGAGAACTTTTCAAAGAACATTTTAACTAAAAGTATTTTAGATTAAAATGCATCTATTCCCTTTTTTAAGTTAAGAGCCTATTTCATTATAGTTTAACAAGAACAATGATTTAAGAAACAATAAATATATACATAGATATGTAAAGTGACCAATTATAATCTTTTTTTTTGTGTGTGTGTGGGGGGCAGAGTCTCACTCTGTCGCCCAGGCTGGAGTACAATGGCACAATCATAGCTCACTGCAGCCTTGAACTCCTGGGCTCAGGCTATTCTCCTGACTCAGCCTCATAAGTAGCTGAGACTACAGGCATGTGTTACCACACCCAGCTAATTAAAAACAATTTTTTTTTTTTTTAGAGACTGGGGGGTGTCTCGCTATGTTGCCTGGGTTGGTATGGAACTCTTGGCCTCAAGAGATTCTCCTGCCTTGGCCTTCCAAAGTGCCAGGATTACAAGCATGAGCCACTGCACCTGGCCTCCAATTGAAATCTTGAAAATGAAAAACATAATTAATTATTAAATAACTCAATAAATGGACAGAATAGAGGATTAGACACAGCTGAAGAGAGAAGTTGTTAATTTGAAGATAGAATGGAGAGCTCTTCTATAACAGCATAGGGAAATAAAGAGATGAAAAGTGTGAAAGAAAAGCTGATGCCTTAGAGGGTAGATTGAGAAGTTCCAACATATGTCTGAGTGGAGTTTCAGAAGAAAAAATAAATACAGAGAATGGTGGAGAAGCAATATTAACAAATAATTAAGAATTTTCAAGAATTAAAAAATAGAATTTGTAAAATAGAAGTGAATCACAACAAAAGAATTGTATCAAAACTTGAGGGATGCAAGGAAAATGGCACTTAGGGGTAAATTTATAACCTTAAATGCATGTATTAGATTGAAAGATTGAAAATAAATATTTGAGTTAGCTATTCAACTCAAAAAACTAAACAAAAAGGAAATAATAAAACCAAAGAAAGAGTAAATAATAATAAAAATAGCATTTGAATTAGAAAATAATCAGCAACAGTAAAAACAATATAATAATCAATCAAATCAAAGCTAGTTTTTCCAGTCAATTCTACTCATCAAAAAAACCCAGATGGATTTCACCAGGCCCCTGACTTAGGACACCTTTCTACCCCATGGCGGGACACCTGGCTTCAGATTTTACCTCCTCGCTCCTGCCAGGTGATGGAGGCGATGGGCCAGGAGGGCCGGAGCCAGGCTGGGTTAATCCTCAGACCTGGCTAAGCTTCCAAGGCCCTCCCGTAGGACCAGAAATCAGGCCGGCGGTTGGGTCAGGCTCTGAGGTGTGGGGGATTCCTCCGTGCCCCTCGCCATGTGAGTTCTGTGGAGGGATGCCATGCTGTGATCCTTAGGTTGGAGTGGGGCTACTGCCCCAAAGCAGCCTGGAGACCTCTCAGCCCAAGGGTGAGGCAGGAGCTGGAGTGGAGAGCAACACAGAGGGGGCCGCCCCCGAGCCCAGCACTGCCCCTGCCTGGTGCCATGTAGCTGGAGAAGGAGAAGCTGGAGCAAAACCTTGAGGAGTTCCAGGACATCAAAGCTCTGCAGAAAGAACTCAAGCAATTTGCCGAGCTCCTGAAGCAAAAGAGGGTCACCCTGGGTTATACCCAGGCTGATGTGGGGTTCACCTTGGGGCTTTTCTTTGGGAGGGTGTTTAGCCAAACACCCATCTGCCATTTTGAGGCTCTGCAGCTGTTTCAAGAATATGTGTAAACTGGCCCCTGCTGCAGAAGTGGGTAGAGGAAGCTGACAATGGAAAATCTTCAGGAGATAAGCAAAGCAGAGACCCTCGTGCAGGCCAGAAAGAGAAAGAGAACAAGTATCAGAAAGAGAACGGATACCAAGAACCGAGTGAGAGGCAACCTGAAGAACCTGTTCCTGCAGTGCCGGAAACCCACACTGCAGCAGATCAGCCACATCTGCCAGCAGCTTGGGCTTGACAAAGATGTGAATGTGGTTCTGTAACCGGCGCCAAAAGGCGAGTGATCAAGCAGTGACGATTTACAATGGGAGGAGTTTGAGGGTGCTGGGTCTCCTTTCTCAGGGGGACCAGTGTTCTTTCCTATGGCCCCAGGACTCCGTTTCAGTACCCCAGGCTATGGGAGCCCTCACTTCACCACGCTGCACTCTCTGTCCCTTTCCCCAAGGGGGAAGCCGTTCCCTCTGTCTCTGTCACTGCTCTGGGCTCTCTCATGCATTCAAACTGAGATGCCTGCCCTTCTAGGAATGGGGGGACAAGGGAGACACAAAAGGTTACATTTTCCTATATAGAGAGCTCATCTATAGTATTGGAGATCGGATAGTGATTATCTTGGAAGCATGATACTGATTGAAAAGGGTCATGAGGGAGCCTTCTGAAGCGTGAGGAATGTTAATATCTTCCTGAGTTCTCATGAGATTAAAATAGTTAATGCTTATAAAGTGTTTAGAATAATACCTGGCCATAGAAAGGACAATTTGTTTCTTAAACTAATTACTAATGATAATAATCTAAATATAAATCCAGGAAATCGTAGTTGGATCACACAGGGGTATATGTGTTTAAAAATCAAGCTGTATACTAGTATTTGTATACTTTATGTACGTTGTACTGAAACAAAAAAAAGTAAAATAACATTATGACATTTGAAGTAGTGTAGTATTAGTACAGGAAAATACATTAATATAATAGTAGAGAGTTTAGAAATGGATCTGTAAATATCCAGAAAACTGGTAAATGCTAGAGATGGCATTTCCTATCAATAGAGAAAGAAAAAGTAGACTGTTGAGTGGTTTTCTATATTGGAGGAAAATTAGATCTCTGCTTCAAACCATATCCAAAAATAAATTCCAGTTGAATTAAGCAATAAACATGAAAACTATTTTTGAAAAAGAGTAAAATACAGAATATACAGCTTTAGGATATGGAAGGTCCTCTTTAACAAGTCAGGAAGAAAAGACTGAGCCATCAAGAATAAAAACATCAAGGACAAATGATTTTACTACCTCCAAAAGAAAAACTTAGATTTAATAAAAGACATCACAAACCAAACTAAAAGATAAGTGGCATACCTGGGAGGAGATATGTGCAGTGTCTTTAATACCCAGTCGGTTTGTATCCGGACTCTCAAGATTAAAGGAATAAGACAGATGATACAAATAAAATGAGCAATAGATACAAAGATAATTCGCGGCAAAGGAAACTGGAAGTTGGAATGGCTAATGAATTAAAAAGATGCTTAGTCCCATTTGTAGGAAATGCAATTTAAAACTTAGGAGCTATCAATTTTTACCCATTAGATTATAAAGCTCAAAATGGCATAAGTGTTATGTAGTTGAAGATGTGCATACTCTGCTATCCAGCAATTAATTACTATTCAAGGTATTAGTGTAGAGAAACTTGGCACATTTGCCCAAGGAGATTTTTACATGAATATTCATTTGGGAAAACTAAATGTTTTCAGTAGGAAGGCATGGATAAATAAAATGCAGAATAGTTACATAATGGAGAATTTCCTGGGTTTATATTTAGAGTGTTCATTAATGATTATTTAATTTAAGAAAAAAATTGTATTTTCTATGGCTAGGTATAATTCTAAGCACTTTATGAGTATTAACTGTTTTAATCTTCATGAGAACTCAGAAATAGATACGTCATTGTCTTCCTTTTACATATGGGAATACTGAAGCATAGAGGGGTAAATAACCTATCCACTCTCATAGCTAGTGAATAATAGCAGAGCTGCCATTCGAAGCTAGAGTCTGAACCTGAGTTGCCTGGCTCCGGAGTCCACTATGCCATGCAGCCTTTTGATGTGTATGACTATGGAGAGACCTCATAAATGTAAGGAAAAGTTAATTGCAGAATGATGTGTACAATGTGATCTCATTTACACCAAACTCATGGTAGTGGTTACCTCTGGATGGGCTTGAAGGAGATCTGGTGACAGTGGTGAAAGGAAACTAGCTTTATGGAACTGCATGTTTTTCCTTAAAGAATACATATATTACTTTATAGCTTTTAAAATACCTGTATGTAATATAGGTAAATGCTTATTTTTACAAAAACAGCATTGGAAGGATTGACCTTTGTTTCACTCTTCGTTTATTTTCGGTATTTACGGTAGAAAAAGAAAGCAATGGCCCTGGCAGCGTAGCCATACATTAGTCTGGTTCTGAGATAGTGAGCAGCATATAAGCACTAGGTGCTGGAGATAGGAACAGGAATAGGTTTCAGCCTCTTTAAAAAGTCCAGAGTTTTACAGGGAAAGAGATGAGGAAAATAATTTATTTGATATGCAGATCTCTTTCCTTCTTCCTTGTTTCTCCATTCCTGCCCCTTTTCCTCCAAATGCAAATAGGAGAGGGGGGGAAATGTCTTGATTTGGGATGTGGCAAACAGGCAATGAAATATTAATGGTGGTCTCACTTCCTGTTCTTTTATAAAACTACTGGAGAGTTAAACTCTAATGGTCAGAGATTGTAGTTTGTTCATCGTTGTACCTTTAGAATTTGTTAATAGTATACTGCCTTGTGCTTTGTAGACTCCTAGAAGGTTGAAATAATAACTCATGTACTTCCATAATTGACTTTCAAATTTACTAGCGTCTCAACCCAAAGTTCTCCTTAAGCCATTTGGAATATCTTCCATTCCATTTCTTCCATTGGTTGTCGAAGCTAAGGTAATTTGACTGAGAATGCTAAATGAAGCCTTGAATTGTTTTGTGCCAAAGAACTCTTATTTGAGTAATATTTTATTTTATTATATTTTATTTTTTGAGACAGGATCTTACTCTGTTACCCAAGCTGGAGGGCAGTGGCACAATCAGAGGTCACTGTGGCCTCAAACTCGTGGGCTCAGGTGATCCTTGGCCTCCCAAGTAGTTGGGACTACAGTCATGCACCATTATCATGCCTGGCTAATTTTTTTTTTTTTTTCTTTTTGAGACAGAGTCTCACTTTGTTGCCCTCACTAGAGTGAGTGCCGTGGCGTCAGCCTAGCTCACAGCAACCTCAAACTCCTGGGCTTAAGCGATCCTCCTGCCTCAGCCTCCCGAGTAGCTGGGACTACAGGCATGCACCACCATGCCTGGCTAATTCTATATATTTTTAGTTGTCCAGCTAATTTCTTTCTATTTTTAGTAGACATAGAGTCTCGCTCTTGCTTAGGCTGGTCTTGAACTCCTGACCCCAAGCGATCCTCCCGCCTTGGCTTCCCAGAGTGCTAAGATTACAGGCTTGAGCCACCACGCCCAGCCTAATTTTTTAATTTTTTGCACAGAAGAGGTCTCATTATGTTGCCCAGCCTGGTCTTGAACTCTTGACCTCAAGTGATCCTCCTGCTTTGGCCTCTCAAAGTGCTGGAATTACAGGTGTGAGTCTCACTGTGCCTGACCTTGAGCAATATTTTAATCTGTAGGAAATTTTGGATCTCAAAAATTGATTTTGTTTTCATTGTGCTGAGTCTAATGCATTTTAAAAACTAGTAGTCTTATAATATTGTGATAGTACATTTGGTTTTCTTTGTCATTGTTACTGTATTCTCTGTTTTTGAGGCAGTGCTACCTTATAAAACTGTTACGTTCTATATTTTATTTGGGAAATTCTTAATTTCCCCAAACCACATTCTCTTCAAGTTTCTAGATAGAGCATGGACTGTTTCCAGATGGTATTAGTGTTAATAATATGAGAATGCTCAGTGCCTTTTAAAATCTGTCATGGTATCTCATAACAAGTAATGTTCTTATTTCATTTCATCCTAGTGAGAGAAAGGATTTTTTTGGTGAGAAATTTGAGTCAGTGTTTTCAAGGTCCTCCCAACAGAGTGAATTTAAGTATCTGAAAATTGCTGAGAAGAAATAAACTTGAATAAATTATAGTGAACAATGTTTATCTCATTTTATAAGTTTAACACTTGGATTGTATTGAGAAAATCCTAATACAAAGCATTAATATGCCAGATGTATTTAAACTGTTGGTGAAATCCTGTTCCATGTGTATATAGTGCTTCTTTCTTACTGTGTAACCCTTTTGCCAGAGATAACAAAGAGAGTCTGGTTACCATTTTGTGGAACAATCCTGGTGGCTCAAGCCTCTGCCCAGAAATTTGGGTCATTCTCTTTTTCGGACAGTCTGGTAAGAGGTCACTGTTTTTCACCTTAAAATCATCTTTTTTTTTTTTTTTTTTTTTTTTGAGACAGAGTCTCACTTTGTTGCCCAGGCTAGAGTGAGTGCCGTGGTGTCAGCCTAGCTCACAGCAACCTCAGACTCCTGGGCTTAAGCGATCCTACTGCCTCAGCCTCCCGAGTAGCTGGGACTACAGGCACGCGCCACCATGCCCGGCTAATTTTTTTTTCTATATATATTTTAGTTGGCCAGATAATTTCTTTCTATTTTTAGTAGAGACGGGGGTCTCACTCTTGCTCAGGCTGGTCTCGAACTCCTGACCTTGAGCAATCCACCCGCCTCGGCCTCCCAGAGTGCTAGGATTACAGGCGTGAGCCACCGCGCCCGGCCAAAAATCATCTTATCTAAGATGTACCCAAGAGGAACTTAATGCTAAAGGAACAAATAATATTAAATTCAATGAAGATGTTAAAATAATAATATGAATTTAAGGCTTCACATTAACCATGACTAATTTAAACTAGCACTCTCCAATAGAAATATAATACAAGCTACAAAAGGGAGCCATATATGTGATTTTAAAATTTCTCATGGCCAAATTAAAAAAGTAAAATGTCACAGGTAAAAATACTTTTGGTACCATATTTTATTTAAGTCAATATCTCTAAATGATTATCTTTTCAATTATTAGTGAGATATTTCAGTCTTTTTTTCATACCAAATATGGGGTATATTTTACACTTACAGCACATCTTAATTTGGACTAGCCACATTTTAAGTGCTCAGTATCCACATGTGGTTTCTGTGCTGTAAAGTATAGATGACTTAGAGCATTTGAAAAAAATTTGATTTTTTATAATTTTCCTCCTGTTACTTCTCATTAAAGGTGTTTCTAGTATCTGTTTTTTTATTGCTTCATCTGTTAATGGCTGCTCAGCTTTATTATTGATCGTTAGTAATATGAAATCCTACTATCCATTCCTAAATTTGACAGAGCATTTAGGTACTTATAGTGTTTTCTGATATCTATGTCTACTTACTTTCTTTATTTAAAGTGTGACGTTTCCCTCTGGTAAGCTCTTAATTAGAATGTCAGCTCCTGTTTTTTATCAGAATATCAGACTCAGACCGTCTACATGGGCTAGAGTAGGTAGAATTATACATTATTGTCATCTCCTTAAGGAGAGGTGACTAACGTCTCCTTTCTTGCTCTGAAGTCATTGCTGTGAACCAGAAGGATTCCTTACATGATGAGTTCTTTTCTGTAAGGTCAGGTACAACCTCTCACTTTATGAGGATTGGGTGTCCTTTTCCTAGACACTAATTGCTTGGAGGTTTCCAAATCAATTAATTTTTCTCTACTTTTTTTCCTAGTAGATACTATTTGAGAGTGAACATATTGCAAAGTAGAACCATATCTAAGGTATAACACATGTGGCTTAATATTTTGATAGCCTATTGGTTTCACCTTCTGTAGTTAAGGGACATTTAAAATTATTCACAGTAGATGAATTTGTAACTTCTAATACTGATTATCCATGTGTCCCAATAACAGCAGAAGAATTTTCTAGGATTTATTTCAAACAATGCCAGAATTTGCTCTTGTAAGATAAGATTAATTGGACTCTGAATGTATAAATGTTCATATTCTGAGGTTTTCTGAGCTGTTTTCTAGTGTTAATGTCTGTATATGTTCTGAGTTTATAGTCTTTCTCAGCCTACTTCTTTGTTACACCACCTCCATTCTAACAGAATCTCAAACCCTATTCTATTTCTTCCCAAACCTACTCTCCATGCATACCCGTTATTACTGTTGAGCATTGCCCAGCATAGTTAGTACAGCATCCAACTGCTACTTGCCCCTGATAAGGTAGCAGTTTTAGCAATGGTAGATAGCTTTCAGGTAAGGTATTATGGAATTGGTATTGGAGGGATGCAGAATTAGCAGTAGGGTTCCTGGCTTGGAGTTAAAGTGAAGCAAAGAATTATCCATGTTATTCTCCTACCCACTGTGATCAATCATCCTATTTAACTTCATTGCCCCTAGCCAGATGAAAGCTGATGGTTGCTAATTGTGGTCATTGGTGTGTTGGCCAAATTTTTGAGTTAGAGGCAGTTACATAGCCAAAGAATACTAAGCAGCATGGAAAGGACATTAGGCAGTGTGAGGTACCAGACTAAAAACTGGTGGAAAAGCAGCAAACAAAGGAGCACTGGATTAGTTTTGTTACTTATATGTCCTGTTCTCTAGTTTGTTCTATTGCCATAACTCTAATTTTCAAAAATCCCTATTTTAAGCTCATTACTAAATATTTACTGAGACCACCTAAATGTCAGGTACTCTCAGAATTTAACAAGACAGACATTGTGCCTTCTCAGGTGGTGTTTATGTGTCATCCTTCTTTAAATCTTCAGTAACTCTCCATCCCTGTTTAAATCCCTACTGCCTTCAAGTCAGGCTCCTCAGCTTTGTTTTTGTGCTTCTTCAGCAGAGACTGGAGACTAGCGGCACCAGTTTGACTTGTAGTCTGGTTTTGTTTGGTCCCCTCCATGTTAGCCTATCCCAAGTTTCAAAGAAATTTAATACCATTATTAAAAAATCAAGAGCTTTCTCTTAAAATTTTGAATATCCATTTTTTCTTTTAAAATTGGAAGATCAAGCAACAGAGTCACCCTCATTCATTGCAATAATTTGCCCTGTTTAGTTGAGACTTTTGCATTCCACAGTTATCATCATTCCCTGTTGTCTCCTAGTTTTGTTTTGTTTTTTTCTGACACCTGGTCCTCTTATTCATTTTTGTTACTTACCTAGTCTCTGTAGATAATTGAGCTTACAACCCTTATTCTAGATAATATGGTCCTTCATTACTCATGACTGTCTTTTCTTTGTTGTGAAACTTTTAGCCACCAAAGAGACATCCTTTGGACAAGTCCACACTCCTTAACATAGCTTAAAATCCTTTCATAGTCTGGTTCCTATTTATTTTTTCAGCTTTTGCTCTCGCCATTCACCCATGTAAAGTTATGCCCCAGCCATATTAAACACTCACCTGCTGGTAGTGTGCTCTGCTGTTTCTGGCCTTTGCACATACTGTAACCTCTGGGTGCTATTTTGCCTTTCCTCCCATTCTCTGTCTCTGCCTACTTTATCTCCCCACCCCTGTCTGTCAGCTTCCTGTATTCCCTCCCCTAGTTTCATTGATTTCACGTCTGTTTGGATGTCATATCCTTCAGAAAACCTTCCCTGTGCCCGTAGGAGCTGCTTAGTTACCCATCTTTTATATTTCCATAGCTGCATGACTTTAACCCACTCTTAACATACCATGACTGCTTTTGATAATCCACGTTATTCTGTAGACCTTTTAAGGGCAGAGACTATTGTCTTCACCTTTGGTTCCCAAAGCCTGTCATAAAATAGGTATATAATAAATATTTCTTGAATGGATGACTTATTTTTCTAAGGCCTTTTAATAATTGCTAATTCTGAGTCTGTGGTTTCTATTGTGTGGAATATTCTTTTCATCCTTCCAACTTTTGTTTATCCTCTAAACTTCAACTTGGGGGACTTTCCCTAACAGATTTTTTTTTTTTTTTTTTGGCCTGTTTCGGTATCTGTTTACCTTTCGCTTCTTTAAATTCGTGTAATACTTTTTAGAAATCACTCATTTTAGCATTTGGCATTGTTTCCTGTATGTTACTTTAAAATGAAGTTATATTTAATGCTACAATTTTATTCCTAAGGTGTTGAAATTTGCCAGTAACCTGTGCTTTACTTCTGCCGTCCCCAACCCCTGGGCTGTGGACCAGTGCCAAACCATGGCCTGTTAGGAACCAGACCGCACAGCAGGAGGTGATTGGTGGGCCTGTCAGAGCAGTGGCAGCACTAGAGTCTCATAGGAGTGTGAATCCTACTGTAAACTGCATGTGGGATGGATCTAGGTTGCACGCTCCTAACTAATGCCTGATGATCTGAGGTGGAGTGGAGGTGCAGATGCTAGCACTGGGAGTGGCTGCAAATACAGATTATCATTAGCAGAGAGGTTTGACTGCACAATAAATGTAATGGGCTTGAAACATCCTGAAACCATCCCCAACCCCACCCCTGGTCCATGGAAAAATTGTCTTCCATGAAACTGGTCCCTGGTGCTAAAAAGGTTGGGGACCGTCTACTGCTTTACCTAATAGTATATTGCTAGCTAAAATAACTTATCCATTGGTTATATTCATTCATGAGTCAAACCTTTATTACTTTCCTGAATATTCTCCCTCATTAATTGAGAACTCTGACATCTAGCCAAAAGTTTTTATCTCTGGCTAAATTTCTGCATCCATTTTGTACTTCTCTTTACCCGTAATAGCACTTAATACATTTGCTTTAATTGCTTGTGTATTTTTCTATTTCTCACGCTAAACTATAAGGGTTGAAACCATGTCTGTTGTGTTAGAACTACCTCTTGGTATAATATTTTAACTAATGGTGTTTAGAAGATCTTAACATTCAACATATGCATATTTAATGTGTGACTGTAAAAGTGTCTTCAATAAGCTGGGCATGAACATCTCTCATTTCTTTACATGTGAATTATTAGTGAGTTATTTAGGCAGCTCCACTTGTATGTCTTCTAGGCATCTCAGACTTAACATGTGCAAAGCCAAACTTACATTTCTCTCTCCCAAATCTTCCTTTCTTGGTGACTTTCTTACCCTCTAGTTCCCATTCATCTCTAAAATACATTTGAATTTCACCACTTGATTCATCCTCTACTGTTATCAAGTTAATAATATATAATACTGTAATGTAATATATAATAATAAGCCACCATCATCTGCTGCCTGCCTGTTGCAATAAATTCCTAAGTCATTTTTCTGATTATAGTTTGCTCCCCTGCCATCTGGTATCCAAATTGCAGCCAGGTAATTTTTATTTTAACTTTAATCAGATCTTGTTATTATGCTGAGAACCTTCCTATGCTACTTAATTTCCCATCCTACCTAGAATAAAATTTCAGCTTCTTCCTGTTGTCTGACAGGTAAGGTTTACATAATCTGGTCCTTGGCTGCCTCTTCAAACTAAGGTTACCATTTTCTCTCTCACTCATTGCAGTTCAGACATTTCCCTCACTTTAGTGTTCCCTACGTATGCCAATAACCTGCCTCGGAGCTGTTGTATTTGGTCTCTCATTTCCGGGAATGGTTTACATCCAGATACCTGCATGCCTTACTCTTTCACTTCAGTCAGGATTCTGCTGAACCTCATCAAAAGGAAAACATCATCTTTATGGAAAAACAACATTCCTGTGTGTGTAACTCTCTATTTGCATTTCCTGCTTTATTTTTCTTCTACTGCTACCTACTTTTATATACACACACACACACGCGCGCGCGCGTGTATGCACGTTTGTCTGTTTTTATTAGAATGTTATATACTCCACGAGGGGCTTATCTGTATACTGGTAGCATAGGGTCTGGAAATAGCTTTAGGAAATGTTTGTTAAGTGAGTGAATGACTATATAATACCAAAAAATGTTTTATGCTACTGATTTAGAATATAATTAGAGGACATAACCAGATATAAGAAAGGCTTAGTTTTCCTTTAACAACTTGTAAGCTTTGTGAAGTTAGGGATTTTTTTTCTTCTTTGCTGTATTCCCATGCCAAGATTGTTTACTGGCAGTAATAAGCACTTAATAAATATGTACTGAAAGAATAAATTTATGTAAAGGAATAGGAATGTCTTTATTATTAAAAACAAATTGTATTACAATCATGCATCGCTTAATGAAGGGGATATGTTCTGAGAAATGTGTTGTTAGGCAATTTCATTGTGCATATACATCGTTAAGTGTACTTACACAAACCTAAATGGTATAGCCTACTACACATCTAGGCTATATGACATAGCCTATTGCTCCTAGGCTACAAACCTGTACAGCATGTTACAGTACTGAATATTGTAGGCAATTGGAACACTATCGCATTTGTGTATATAAACATATCTAAAGATAGAAAGGGTACAGTAAAAATCTGGTATAAAAGATAAAAAAATGGTATACCTGTATAGGGCACTTACCATGATTGGAGCTTGCAGGACTGGAAGTTGCTCTGGGTGAGTCAGTGAGTGAGTGGAAAGTGAATGTAAAGGCCTAGGACATTACTGTACACTACTGTAGTTTTATAAACACTGTACACTGAAGCTACACTAAGTTTATAAAAAAAGTTTTTTTCTTCAATAATAAATTAACCATAGCTTCCTGTAACATTTTTTTACTTTATAAACTTACTTTTTTAAACTTTTTCATTCTTTTGTAATAACAGCTTAAAGCACAAACATATAGCTATACAAAAATGTAGGTATTTTCTTTCTTTATATGCTTATTCTATGCTTTCTATTTTGAAAAATTTTTAATTTTTTTTTTTTTTTTTTTTTACTTTTTAAACTTTTTTGTTAAAAACTAAGACACAAACACACACATTAGCCTAGGTCTACACAGGGTCAGTGTCATCGATATCACTGTCTTTCACTTCCACATCATGTCTCACTGGAAGGTCTTTAAGGCAGTAACACTCAGGGAGCTGTCATCTATAATAACAATGCCATACCTCCTGAAGGACCTGCCTGAGGCTGTTTTACAGTTAACTTCTTTTTTTAATAAATGGAAGGAGTACACTCTAATGATAAAAATTATAGTATGGTAAATATATAAACCAGTAAGTCATTTATCATCAGGTTTTATGTACTGTACCTAATTGTGTGTGCTATATTTTTTTATACAACTAGCAGCACAGTAGGTTTGTTTATACCAGCATCACCACAAAAAAGTGATTAATGTATTGCATTTTGATGACTGTGTTGTCACTAGGCGATAAGAATTTTTCAGCTCTGTTACAATTTTATGAGACCACTGTTGAATACGTGGTCCATCATTGACTGAAATATCACTATGCAGCACATGACTATATGTAAAAGTAACTTTGCATAGAACTAGAAATAAACTATATAACTCCAAAATTGAGGGGAGAGGGGAACAAAAGACTAATAGTACTACCTTGATTAAAATCTTTAGATGCATTCACTTTTGTCCATCTCTACCATTTTCCAACCACTCTAAGTCACTATTTCTTGTCTGGACTACTCTACTAGTGTATTACTTGGCCCCCTCAATTCCATATGTGTCATGTTTCAATTTGTTCCTTATATAACATTTTAAAAATGCAAAGGTAATGGTATCTACTTACCTCATTAAAAGTATACTGGGGTGCTTATTGTACCTAGAATAAAATCTAGGTTCTTTAACATGGCTCTACCTGATGAGGCCTGCCTACCTCTTAAGTTTCATCTCATGCAGTTATTCTATTTTATTCAATTTTCTCCAGCCTTACTGACTTTCTTTCAGTTTCTATAATGCTTCAAGTTGTCTCCTTTGTACACACAGTGCTTAATTTCTGCCTGCCATAGTCTTTCTCCCACTCTCATTCAGGCAGTTTCTTTGTATTATTTAAATCTCAGTGCATCATAGCTTATGAGGAGTCTTCCTTGACACTCACCCCCACTCCTGGTAGATTCTCTCATGGTGTTGGGGTGGGGTGGGGAAAAATGAACACTGTAGTTTGTAATGATATGTATGTAGCTAACTTTTTTGTTTCCTATTCCTAACACTAAGCATAACGCTTGGCACATGGCAGTTACACAATAAACATTTGTTCAATATGTGAAATAATGGTATAGAATAACAAAAATGGAAAACAAAAGAAATGAGCATGAGAGGGAAAAAAAATCAGAGAAAAGAAAACATAAAAACAAGACCAAGTGTTCTTGTTAAAACAATGAAGACCCATGACATAGGCTATTAAGTGAGACTAAGACTAGATAAAATACAAAACCTACTTACATACTTGATGTTTAGAAACACAGTAGAATAAAATTTACTAAGGGAGTTGGAAGTAAATGGATAGTCAAAGCAAAATTCCAGGCAAGTATAAACAAAAAAGTCATTAGTGGATTGGCATTATTGTTAGAAAAAGTTGAACTAAAAGCACCTTTTAGTGCCTAAATTAAACATCAGGTGAGGAAAAAAAAGAGGTACTTTGTAATAATCAAGGATATAATTTCTAATATAAAGAGAACTACAAATCTTTATTTTTTAAGGATGAAGCACTGAAGTACGTACAGTGAACTATACAAATTTTAGGGAGGAAGAGAGAGACAGTAATGGGAGTACTTTAAACATTAACAGTAATGAGAGACTTTAAAACATCTTTCACTCCTTGCTGTATCAACGAGGTAAAGATACACGATATGGGGAATCTGAACCATATAATTAATAAGTCCAATCTAATAAACGTATACTCTGTTATTGTAAAGAAAAATACCACTTTTCAAATTCCCTATGGAACATTTTCAAATATAGGTTGCACATTGTATTAGAAAACTGAAAAAAATATTTTAAAGTAGAAATATTGTCAATCACATACTCTACAATGAAATTTTAAGTTAATAACAAAAGCAAGGGCCACAAACTAAACCACAAAAGCTTTCCAAACCTCCAAACAAAAATTTCAGTCATTTGAATTTAAAAATATAAATACATTTTCCTGAAAAAGTCTTGAGTCAAAGGTCTAAAGATACTGCAAACTGCCAATTGTAGTCTGTCTAGAAAATAATTATATTAAAAATGAAATATATAAATAACATATGGAACACAGGGAGAATTATTTCTAAGAATTTCATTACTAAAAATGAAAATAAATTAGGCCGGGCGCCGTGGCTCACGCCTGTAATCCTAGCACTCTGGGAGGCCGAGGCGGGTGGATCGCTCGAAGTCAGGAGTTCAAGACCAGCCTGAGCAAGAGTGAGACCCCCGTCTCTACTAAAAATAGAAAGAAATTATCTGGCCAACTAAAATATATATAGAAAAAAAAATTAGCCGGGCATGGTGGCGCATGCCTGTAGTCCCAGCTACTCGGGAGGCTGAGGCAGTAGGATCGCTTAAGCCCAGGAGTCTGAGGTTGCTGTGAGCTAGGCTGACACCACGGCACTCACTCTAGCCCGGGCAACAAAGCAAGACTCTGTCTCAACAACAACAAAAAAAAATTAGTTAAAACATTTGTCTTAGTCTGCATTGTTATAAAGTAATATCTGAGGCTGGGTAATTCATGAAGAAAAGAGGTTTATTTGGCTCATGGTTCTGCAGGCTGTACAAGAAGCTTGGTGTCAGTATCTGCTTCTGGTGAGGGCCTCAGGAAGCTTCCCCTCATGGTGGAAAGTAAAGAGAAGCAGGCATCACATGGCAAGAGAGAGGAAGAATGAGGGGGAGGGAAGTGCCAGGCTCTTTTTAACAACCAGTTTGGTTGAGGGGGAACCTCTCGTGGGAACTAACAGAGTTATTACTGAGAGGACCGGCACAAAGCCATTCATGAAGGATCTGTCCCCATGACCCAAACACCTCCCTTTATGTCCCACCTGCAACATAGAGGATCAGATTTTAACATGAGATTCGGAAGGGACAAATACCCAAATTATATCAACATTCAACTGAAGAATTTAATAAAGGAGTAACAAACCTAAAGAAAGCTGGAAAAAATAATTAGGTAAAGATAACAGGTAATGAATTAGAAAACAGAAAAGGCAGTTAAATAAAACCAGAGCATGTTCTTTGATTAAAAATAAATGACAAGCTAATAATTTTTTTTAACAAAGGGAGAAAGTATAAAAAGCAAAATTAGTATTATGAAACAGAGGTAACCATAGATACAGATATTAACAATTATTAGGGAATGGTTGGCACAACCAGTAAATTAAAAAATATAGGAAAAATAATTATGTTCTAAGAAAATATAAATTACTAAAACTGATCCAAGAAGAGACTGAAAACCTAAACCTACCAGGCCCAGATGATTTTGCAAGTAACTTCTTTCAAACCTTAACAGAACAGATAATTTAACTGATACTTAAACTGAGCACAAAGAGAAGGAATTGAGGCTTCCTAGTATTTTTATAGAACAGTAAGAGAACCTACCAGTTAAGTTCATTGTGAAGACTAAACAAATTATAATAATATAAATACAATTCTTAGAACCATGCCTGACATATAGAAAGCACTCAATAAATATTAGTTCCACAAAAATAGAGCAAAAGGTATTATATAATCTGATAGGTATTATAACATCTGATGGAGATAACGTAGTAAAACTACAGATCAATTTTATCTAAGAATATTGATACAGAAATCCAACAGTACATTCAAAATGTAACGTACCATGACTTAGTAGGATTTATTCCAGAATTCCAAAGATGTATTGGAATGTCTTAATATAGTTCAACCTATTAGTACATAAAGGAGGAAAAGCTGTATGTTTATCTTAATAGACCTTGAAATGCAGTTAATAATACTGATTTTTTTTTTTTTTAAAGAGTCAGTATCTCTGTGGCCCTGGCTAGAGTGCAGTGGTACAATCATAGCTCACTGAAACCTTGAATTTCTGGTCTCAAGCAATCCTTCTGCCTCAGCCTCCAAATAGCTGGGACTGCAGGCATGCACCACCGTGCCTAGCTATCTATCTATCTATCTATTTTTTTTTTTTTTTTTGAGACGGGGTCTTGCTGTGTGGCCCAGGCTGGTCTCAAACTCCTGGCTTCAAGTTCTCCTCCTACCTTGGCCTCCCAAATTGCTGGGATTATAGGTGTAAGCCACCATACCTGGCCTAAAATTGAACATTTACTTCTGAAAAAAGTCTTTAGTAAAACCTTAACATAATTAAAATACGCACCTCAAAACCATAGTCAAGAAAGTGCTTTGTGGGGTTATTAGAAATTAAGAGAAATTAGTGTTAGGAAATTCTCTTATCGCTATTGTTTAACTGTTCTAAATGTTCTAAAAGTTACAGAAATTAGAGAAACATGATATAGAAGTAATCCCCAAACCTTTCCGGGCATTTAGTAACTGTGTGTTAAAGAATGATCTGCCTTGCTGAATTTTAAGCCATTTTCCAATAACTTCTATCCAGTAGTCTTACAGTGTTTTCTATTAGCTTATTTTAATAGTTTTCACTATTAAAAACATCTTACACAATTTCCTTTGGAATTCCAATTAGTAAAGCAAAAGAGAGCTGCTCTGTAGTCTCCTCTTCCTCACCATTCACCCCTTCCCTGCTAGGTCTTGAGAGTGCTGCTCGCAGCTGTAAAAATTACACCTTGGTTCTATTGTATGCAGTTTTCTGTGTCACAGTCTTTAACAGTAGTATAGAAGAATCGTTTCATAAAATTCAATCAGCAATTTGATAAAATCTTATTCTTGGCAATCAGTTTGTCTTGGTAGATATTAAATTAGAAGCAGCTTGGGGTTTGGAGTTGTGAATGAGATAACTAAGGTTGCCAAAAGCAGATATACTGAGAAGTAGTGACTGACAACAAGACAGGAGACAGAATCATCAGCTAGAATGATACAGTATTCTGGAACTGCCATTTCAGATAAGGACAGAAGGCCCAAAACAGCTTTATGGTTCCAGAGAGACATGTTGTATAAGGTTCCAAATGGTGGTTCTGAGTCATCAAGACGACACAGCATTGTGACACACGAAAGTATGGGATTTAGAATCTGGTAGACCTGGAGTTGAATAAGACTTGGGATGTGATCATGACAGGTTTCTTAAGTATTTTGAGGTTTGTTTTCCTCATCATGTACGAAAGAATTTGAAACTAAATGAATTAATGAGTGAAAGAGTTTAGTATGATTTTTCGTACACACAAAACACCCTTAAAAAATTAGTAGCTTTTATAGTTATGCTGTTTATTAGGGCAATGAAGCATGTAACACATCTTAGAAATGAAAAGTAAAAAGATTTATTTTTAAAAAATTGGTACTTTAGTCAGCTAGAAAATAATTTTGTCTAAATACTTCATTCTCTGTTATTTATCACTGAAGTCTTACTACATTTAATTTTTTGATTCAAGTATAATTAACATACAACAGAGTACACAGGTCTTACGTATTCAGTTTTAACTTCAAATATTAATGTGATATCTTTCATTTGGACTAAATATGTATTAGCGAGTTGATTAAATATAGTTTATAATTGTGCTAACTTAGTCAATTCTATGTGGGCAAAGCTGTTTTGTAGGAAGTTACCTTTTTTCAAAAACCCAGTTGCATTTATAGTCAATGCTGTATTAACTCAGTGACAGTGTTGTATAGTATGTATTCGTGACCTTGTCTAACAGAAATCTCTGTAAATACCTTCCATTTATTAGTACCTAATACAGGAGTCCTATGTAAGACTATGAAGCTTGTCTTCTCAAGTTTCTTTTTTATCTATCTTATTTGGGGGCCTAGTATTCTTGTACTTCTCTTCTATATAAAAGCAAAGAAATGATGGTACATGCCTGTAGTCCTAGCTACTGAGGAGGCTGAGGCCAGGAGTTCCAGGCTGCAGCGTGTTAAGATTACTCTTGTGAATAGCCACTGCATTCCACCAGTCTGGGCAACACAGCAAGACCCCATCTGTCCGTTTCTGCTCCCTAAAAGCAAAAATCTGAAGTAGTCATTTGTGCATGCTGGTTGGTTGACTCAGTACTCTTACGTGTTTATAAATTTGTCAGTTCACCCATGCATTTGTGTTTTAGCTCTGTGTGCTAAAGTAGTTTTTGTCTGGCATGAAATAAATGGGGAACTATGGGATAGGAGGCAGGGAATTCACTAAAATCACAACTGATCTGCAAGGTAAGCTTGACTTATTTAAATCCCTGAGGATCAGGGAATACAGGCTTCTGAAGTGGTTCCTTATTGTCTTTGGAAAGAGAAGCAGCTGGAGTTCACTTGTGTTTGGTTGAGAAATGCTGGCATTTGTCCTTCCTAAATTAGGACTCTCTGTCCATCAATAAAAATCCCTTTTCTTTTCCTCCTCTCTGTAACTTTAGGTGTGCC
Source organism: Eulemur rufifrons (assembly GCF_041146395.1). Lineage (NCBI taxonomy): Eukaryota > Metazoa > Chordata > Mammalia > Primates > Lemuridae > Eulemur > Eulemur rufifrons. The sequence continues at coordinate 32,871,829 of NC_090998.1, read as the reverse complement.
TCTTTTTTGATGCATTTTTCTTTATATTTGATGTTATTGTTAAACCCTTACTCCCCCTTTTCAGTTATTTGAAATGTATTATTATGACCTATTTATTTCATATTAATTTAGTTCACTTCCTTACAACCCAAATTGTTCACTTATTAGTTTGGGATATAATTTAACTAATTAGAGCTAAATCTGTCATAGCAGACATGTAAATGTTTATTTTCATTCAACATACTGTTTTTATCCTTAGAAATATACTATTTTGCTGTAAAGTCTATACGTAGCCATTGATTCAGATTTTGGAGAATTCTTAAGAAGGCTGAATTAAATCTTCTTTTAGGAGAAAGAAGATAACCATTTGTTGATTTCTTATGACTGTGGAAAATTTAAGAATATGTGGTATAATCAAAAGGAAACAGACAGGCAGTGATTGATATCAGGCTTAATTTTTAAAAATTTTGATAATTATTGGGGATAACTATCTTTAAAAGATCATCCTTTAAATTAGAATGAAATCTCTGATTATAGGCACCTTGAACTCTAAAGAAAATGATAAAAGTAAATGGTTATGGCGTTGTATAATATATTAAAACTGGATATTTTGATCAAGATTTGTGTTTAACCCTTTCAAAATTAAATGTAGCTACTTTTGTTATTTAAAAGTATGTGCTATAGAGGTTCTATCACTGAACCTCTTTGCCTTGAGGTGATTATTTTTATATGAATTATTAACAAGATGTGCTTGTACAAGGATAATTTTCTTATATTTGAGCATGAGTTTGTTTACCTTTCCTATCTATAGCATATATCATCAATTAGTATTTATGAAACTCCATCTAATTATTAGTATTAACCTAAGAAACATAATCAAGAATGTAAAATTTTTAAAGATTTTTATATGTGCTGCAAGAATGATATATAGTATATGTCATTTTAGTCTATATTTATATAATAATATCATATTTAAACAGATTATATATAGATAGTATGTATATACATATATATAGACACATATAATCACATATACACATACTTAAGTCCAAATAGCAAACTTCATCATTTTCTGCTGTTGTGTAATCATCATGCTCTCAGGCACCTAATAATTATCCTTGCTTCCAGTCTGTCCCTGATGCCCTTACATTGTCAGCAGTGAGGATTTGAAAATGGGTTGTTTTTTTCAAACCTTTCATTATAGAACATTTCAAATACATGCGAAGTAGAGAGGCAAAAAAAATCCCCATGTAAATTGAATTTGTGATAGATAACTCCCTATTCTTTCAGAATTAAATCCGGGCTCCAGACCACTTAATGTATCAATCAAAGCACTTCACAGCCTGCCTCCAACGTGCCTTTCCAGCTTTGTTTTTTATTATAATCTCAGTATGCAGTTGTACTTGATTACTTACTACTTATGTTAAGTAAGCATTCTGGAAATGCTGTGGAAATTCCATACATCATCTTTTTTTTTTTTTTTTTTTTTTTTTTTGAGACAGAGTCTTGCTCTGTTGCCCGGGCTAGAGTGCCGTGGCATCAGCCTAGCTCACAGCAACCTCGGACTCCTGGGCTCAAGCAATCCTCCTGCCTCAGCCTCCCGAGTAGCTGGGACTACAGGCATGCACCACCATGTCCGGCTAATTTTTTCTATATATATTTTTAGTTGTCCAGCTAATTTCTTTCTATTTTTTAGTAGACACGGGGTCTCATTCTTGCTCAGGCTGGTCTTCAACTCCTGAGCTCAAAGGATCCACCCGCCTCGGCCTCCCAGAGTGCTAGGATTACAGGTGTGAGCCACTGTGCCCGGCCTCCATACATCTTATTGATGTTGTGACTCTGCTCAGAGTGCCCCCTCTGCCTTAATTGCCCTGCTTTTCAACTTGATCTGTTGAAATTCTACACATTAGTCAAGGGTCAGTTTAAGAATCAGCTCTACAGGAGGCTTCCTGACAGATTTCTTTTCCGCTCTGACTCTCCCAGTTCTAGGTGTGTTCTTTTAGCATTACCTACCTCTCATATTCAACAGATATTTGAGAGTATACAATGTCCTAAATTATTACTGGATTCCTCATGTCTGTTTCTCGTAAATTGAGGCTCTGTGATGTTAGGAACCATGCTGTCTTCATCTTTTAGTCCCCTCCTGCATTTAGCATAGTGCCTTGGATATAGTAGAAGCTTTGAAGTGAACAGTGATCTCATCAGTCCATTTTTGTTTTTTCTTCAAATAGATTATTACATAATAAAATTATATATGTGAATACTTAGAAAGTTTTATAAATTAATTATATTCTTGTTTTTAATTTTAAAAAGTAAAATATATTGTTAAATGTTTAGAAAATATAGTTAAGGACAAAAATTAAATGATCTTAGAAATCTAGAAATAGTGGCAGCCTAAAATATTTTTGAACATTTTACATTGGTTTATTCTATCTACTTTGGTTAGCTCTATTCCCCATTCCTCTCTTTCTCACTTGTGTATTCCCCTTTCCCACCCCAGAAACCATTGTCTTTTCATAGGGATTTTTGGTAAACAGATTTATTATCTGTTTTTGTATAACAAATTACTCCAAAACATTGATTTTCTCATGGTTTTTGTGAGTCAGGAATTTAGGAGCATCTTAGCTGGGCAGTTCTGGCTCTGTTTTTTTCCTGAGGTTGCAATTAAGGTGTCAGCTGAGGATGCAGTAACCTGAAGGCTTGAGTCAGCTGGAGCATCTTCCAAAATGGCTCACTCACACTGGCTGTTGTTGGTAGGAGGCCACCACTCCTTGCCATGTGTACTTCTCTGTAGGGCTGCTTGAGTGTTCTCATGACATAGCAGCTGGCTTCCCTCGGATTGAGTGATCCAAGAGTAAACAAGGTGGAAATCACAGTATCTTTTATGACCTAGCCTCAGAAGTCCCATTTGTCATTTCTGCGGTATCCTTCTGGTGGTGTAAGTCAACACTATTCAGCGTGGGAGGACTACTCAAGGGTGTAAATGCCAAGAAATGTGAGAATCATTGGGGACCATCTTAGAGAATAGCCGCCACTCATGTAATGAAGTGAGAAATAGAAGCAGCAGTTTTCTGACCCTTCTCAGGAATTGGGAAACATAGAGGTGAGATCAGGAAACATCAAATAGCTTTTAGTTTTTTCCAAATTGGAACTTTATAGTGTAGTATTGCTATTTTGTTGGAAAATGACAGAGTATGAAAGACTTACTAAACTCTTACAAAGATACGTTTCAAAGTCAATTTTTATTTATTTATTTTATTATTTATTTATTTTTGAGATAGTCTCACTCTGTTGCCTGGACTAGAGTGCCCTGCGATCAGCCTAGTTCACGGCAACCTGAAACTCCTGGGCTCAAGTGATCCTCTTGCCTCAGCCTACCGAGTAGCTGGGACTACAGGCACAAAACACCATGCCTGGCTAATTTTTTTCTATTTTTAGTAGAGACGGGAATCTCGCCCTTGCTCAGGCTGGTCTTGAACTCCTGACCTCAGGTGATCCTCTCTCCTCGGCCTCCCAGAGTGCTAGGATTATAGGTGTGAGTCACCGAACCCGGCCAGTCAATTTTTGTTAACACCTTCACATATTAGGTTTGAGATTTTTCATACATTCAATTATCTTAATAGCCTCAAATAATAAGAACAGTTATTTATTAATACTTATTTACAATATAATGTGATAAGTTATTTTCATGTATATATGTTTTACTTTGCAAAATTACTGTTTTATAAAGGAGAAATGATATTCTAAGTATCAGAGTAGGATCAGAATCCAGGCAATATTACTTTGGAACCAAGCTCTTAAACATGCTATATTGTATCTCAGTCTTTCAGTATACTTGGAACACAAGAGGCTATATAGCATACCACTAATTTTTGGTATTTAAAAAACATTATCACTTATAAATAAAAACAAAATACTACTTAAAAATAATAGTTGTTCATAATAAAGCACATTTGTGAAAGGAATGTTGCATATTAGATCCTGTTTGAGCATGAGCATGAACTATAAGGTCTAGTTCCTCATGTAGTATGTTTCTTTTCCTCTCTTAATTTCTATTAATACTACCTCCTATGCTAATTTAAAATTATAGATTGCTGAATTGGTAGCAAGCAATGGCTTGCTTATATAATTCTGGATATTCAGATTGAACTTCAGATATTGATATTCATACTGAATATTCAGATATTCAGTATGAACTAGTGTATATACCCTAATTAAACAATAGATTATTGCTAAAAAATTCTAACAATCATCTGAACTATCAGCTAATCATAACCTTTTTGGTGGTAGAGGGTCTTGCTTCGATGTCCATGGCTGCTAACTAATCACAGTGGTTGAAGGTTGGGGTGACTGTAGCAATTTCTTTTTTATTTTTGAGACAGAGGTCTCTGTCACCCAGGCTGAAGTGTAGTGGCGTGATCATAGCTCACTGTAACCTTGAATCCCTGGACTCAAGCCATTCTTCCATCTCAGCCTCCCTAGTAGCTAGGACTACAGATGTGTGCCACCATGCCCAGCTAATTAAAAACTTTTTTTTTTTTTTTTTTATGAGACAGAGTCTCACTCTGTTGCCTGGGCTAGAGTGCCATGGCGTCAGCCTAGCTCACAGCAACTGCAAACTCCTGGGCTCAAGTGATCCTTCTGCCTCGGCCTCTCAAGTAGTTGGGACTACAGGCACGTGCCACCATGCCCGGCTAATATTTTTTTGTATATATTTTAGTTGTCCAGCTAATTTCTTTCTATTTTTAGTAGAGACAGGGTCTCACTCTTGCTCAGGCTGGTCTCGAACCCCTGAGCTCAAACGATCCTCCTGCCTCGGCCTCCCAGAGTGCTAGGATTACAGGCATAAGCCATCGCGCCCGGCCTAACTTTTTTTTTTTTTTTTTTTTTTGGTAGAGACGATCACTTTGTGAGGTCCAGGCAGGATTGCTGAAGGCCAGGAGTTCGAGACCAGCCTAGGCAACATAGCAAGACCCCCATCTCTACAACAAATAAAAAAATTAGCCAAACATGGTGGCACATGTCTGTAGTCCCAGCTCATTGGAAGGCCCAGGCAGGAGGATTTTTTGAGCCCATGAATGTGTGAGGTTAACAGTGAGCCATGATCATGCCACTACATTCCAGCCTACGTGACAGAGCAGGACCCTGTCTCTAAAAAAAAAAATAAAAAATAAAACAAACAAATAAATGTAATACAAATTAAAAACAAAAAAAGAAACCACTTTCTTTGCTCATCCTTAAGAGGCAACTTCTCATCCATTCAAGTTTAATCATGAGATTGTGGTAATTCAGTCGCATCTGTATCCTCCACTTCTAATTCTCTTGCTATTTGTACCACATCTATAGTTACTTCTTCCACTGAAGTCTTGAACCCCTCAAAGTCATCCATGAGGGTTGGAATCGGCTGCTTCCAAACTCCTGTTAATGTTGATATTTTGACCTTCTCCTGTGAATCATAAATGTTTTCAATGGCATCTAGAATGGTGACTGCTTTCCATGTCGTTTTCAATTGATTTTTCTCAGATCCAAATGATAGTGTAGTTCAGTTTGTGGTATAGTTTAACACTACTGGAAATAACTTTTCTGTAGCTTTTGATGTCAGTGATAAATCAAGCAAAAAGTTATTGATCACTTCTTTCTCAAATACATTGTCTTTAATTATATAATACATTATGGTTCCAACTGTAAAGCAAAAACATGCTAATATGCACATGTGATAGTATTAACTCTTCATTTTATGTTATTAAAATTATATAATGCCCGATAATAGCATATGTTAAAAGAATTGTGTGCCTTCTGCTTTCTTGTCAAGTGTCACTTTATAATGTTTTTGCTATTATGAGTACAACTATGAAATGATGCTTTTGTCGTTTTAAACTTCTCTGTTTTTGGTGACAGGATTCATCAGTTTTACACAGATGAGCATATTTGCCCTTGTTTTGTAAAACTTTATTTGATTTGTCAGAGAGATACTTTATTTAGAAAATTATTCAGAAACTTCGATACTTCATACCACTATTTGAAAAAAGATTATACTTGATAATACTGGTCAGCAGAGGCAAAAGGATAGGAAAAAAACTCTTTTCACAGAAGGATGCAGAAAACAGTTTTCAGATACTTACTAGTATACTTCTCATTCACATTTTTCTTTTCCAGGTAGTTATATGTAGACATCACTGTTATAGATTGATTTACCCCAGTTCATACTGATTGATTCATTCTATATTCCACTGATGCTCTGTTCAGTGTTTATTGTTAACATCCTTGTTTTGAATTCTGGCATCTGCAAATTATTTTCATCCCTACTTTTATGATTTGAAATAATTTTTATGAGTTTAAATTATATATTACACAACAATTTTGGGTTTCTGTGAAAAATCATAATTACTTTTTAAATTTATGTTTATACCAGGCCGCCTGTGGGACACTTCATAGATTAAGAGGGCCCACTAGTGGTACACAGACCATGCTTTGAGAATACTACACTAGGCTATTCTGGGAACAGTTACTAAAAGAGCCACAGATGTGACTATTACACAAGAAGTAACAGGTCCGGTTGATAAAAGGCAACAGAGAGGTAAAATGAAAGGAGCAATACTGCTGGCTTGGCTGGTGATGACTCTGAAGACCAGTGTCTTTCCAGCAACAGGCCAAGAAGTAGAGGAAAAGCAGTAGGGCAAATAGTAAGGAATAAACACAGAATAAAGATGAACATTACAAAAGAGTGAAACATCAACTAGGACAGCTATATTAGAATGTTAAGTGAAGGGCAAATGAAGTACCATTTACTTGAGTAACCTCAAACTAAGGACAGCTTGTCCCACACAGAACATGCTGTAATTTGATGGATGATTTGTTGTTGTCCAATGTGAGAATGCAAGTTAAGTGAGTGCCGTAACTTCTGTGTAATGTATATTCAGTTGACGAGAACTAGGTGTATTAAAGAAGTCATCCTCTACTATGGGTACCAGATTTTCTCATCTCAATACTTAGAATATTGTCGGTGTAAATGAATATATTAGTTATGTATTACTGCATAACAAATTGTCCCAGAACTTTAGCTACTTAAAACAACAGACATTTATTATCTCACAGTTTTTTTGGGTCAGGAATCTAGGTACAGCTTAGCTGGGTCTTTTGATTCAGGGTGTCTCACAAGCTGTAGTCAATGTTGTGGCTGGGGATCCAGCTATCTCAAGGGCCCGGGAGGAAGAATTACTTCCAGGCTTATTCAGGTTTATTGTGGCTGTTGGCATGCCTCAGTTCCTTGCTGGCAGTTGCACTGAGGACTTCAGTTCCTCACTGACCTGTTGACCGGAGGCTTCCCTCAGTTCTTTGCTACATGGGCTACTTTGTTAGGGGAGCTGCCAACAAGGCAACAGTTGGTGAGTGATATATGGAAGTTAGAATTTTTTCGTAACTTAATTTTGGAAATGACATCCAATCAGTTTTGCTGTATTCTTACTAGGTCCAGCTCACACACAGAAAGGGGGTTAGAAAAGGGCATGAATACCAGGAGGCAGGGATTATCGGGGCAATTTTAAAAGGCTGCTGTTAGGCCGGGCGCGGTGGCTCACACCTGTAATCCTAGCACTCTAGGAGGCCGAGGCGGGTGGATCGCTCGAGGTCAGGAGTTCGAGACCAGCCTGAGCAAGAGCGAGACCCCGTCTCTACTAAAAATAGAAAGACATTATATGGACAACTAAAAATCTATACAGGAAAAAATTAGCCGGGCATAGTGGCGCATGCCTGTAGTCCCAGCTACTCGGGAGGCTGAGGCAGTAGGATCGCTTAAGCCCAGGAGTTTGAGGTTGCTGTGAGCTAAGCTGACGCCACGGCACTCACTCTAGCCTGGGCAACAAAGTGAGACTCTGTCTCAACAAAAAAAAAAAGGCTGCCACAACAATAAGCAATTTCATGTATGAAATTGGGCATATTGGCTCGTGCCTGTAATCCCAGCACTCTAGGAGGCTGAGGTAGGAAGGGATGCTTGAGGCCAAGAGTTCAAGACTAGCCTGGGCAACATAGTGAGACCCCATCACTACAAAAAATTTAAAAAATTAGCTAGGTTTTGTGATGTACACCTGTAATTGTAGCTACTCCAGAGGCTGAGGTGGGAGGATTGCCTGAGCCCAGGAGTTTGAGGTTGCAGTCAGCTATGATCGCACCACTGCACTCCAGTCTAGGCAACAGAGTGAGACCCTGTCTCTAAAAGTATATATATTTGTATTAAATTTTTAAAAAATATTTTTATGAATGAGTTAATGAAGCAAAGGAGAGAAGTTTATAAGTCCTTCGTAAGTACAGGTTACAAAAATGGAAATTGAATTGTAAAAGAGAATATTAATTTCGGACAAGACTTGGTTTTTTTTTTTGTTTTTTTGTTTTGTTTTGTTTTTGTTTTGAGACAGAGTCTCACTCTGTTACCCAGGCTAGAGTGCCGTGGCATCAGCCTAGCTCACAGCAACCTCAAACTCCTGGGCTCAAGCAATCCTCCTGTCTCAGCCTCCTGAGTAGCAGGGACTACAGGCATGCGCCACCATGCCCAGCTAATTTTATATATATATATATACATACATTTTTTTTTTTTTTAGTTGTCCAGGTAATTTCTTTCTATTTTTTTTAGTAGAGACGGGGGTGTCACTCTTGCTCAGGTTGGTCTGGAACTCCTGAGCTCAAACAATCCGCCCACCTCGGCCTCCCAGAGTGCTAGGATTAACAGGCATGAGCCACTGCGCCCGGCCTGGACAAGACTTGTTTTAGCTAAAATTAGGCATGTCTTCTCAGTGAGTACACATATCAGTTCATCCACATTATAAAAGAAAGGCTTGGGAAATGAGTGTTTTCTGTAGATTTAATCAAATAACATCTTTTGATACTGCCAACTCCTATATTTAGAAAAGTTAGACCATCCAGATTGGATGTGTTTCAGTCATTGGTTCTCAGCTCTTACAGCGCATTAGAGTGACCTTGGAAACTTCACAACCAAACAAAAAAGAGGATACCGGGCTCTATTCCAGGCTAATAAATCAGAGCCCTGAAAGGGTGGAGCCCAGACAAAGGTATTTTTTTTTTTTTAAGCCTCTCAGATGATTCTAATATGTAGCCAGGGTTAGGAACCACTGATTTAAATGGTTCTTAATAAAAAGATTAGAACTGTGTACTTTGTCAGTTTAGTGAAAATTGAAAAGGCAAGTAATTTTATGAACAAGCTTTCTTCATTCGGCATGTATTTTATTCAGTGTCCAGTGTGTGCATAAAACTTGTGGGGGATAAAATGAAATGTAAGTGGTTTAGAAATGAGAGTAAGCTGTACTTCATGATATAGTTATATATGCATTCGCAATGATTGTCAGAATCCTCATATGCTGAAGGGTTTCAGAGAGGGGAGAAGTGAGTATAGACTAGATAAGGCTATTCGGAAAAGATGGGATCTGGGGTAGAATAGGAAAGTAAAAGATGAAATGTATAGTAGTAATTTGCTTCACTGGATAGATCCTGATCCTGGACTGTGCTTTGAAGAGATTTGAAGGTTTAGCTAGTAATTTGATCTTATTTTGTAGGCCACTGGCTGCACAATAAGAGCAACTGAGGGGCTTTAAAAAATACCCCTACCAGGCTTCACTCCTGGAGATTGTTATTCAGCTGATCTAGGTGGGGCCCAAGTGTAGGAATTTTTAAAAAAGACTCCCTATGATGCTAATGTACAGCCATAGGTACTATAGGATCACTGGAAATTTTCAAGTAGGACAGTTTAACATTCATCCATTTATTAAATACACATTAAGTATTTTATTTAATTTGTTCTTTATTGATACATAGTAGAGGTACATATTTTGTGACTTGATGTATTTTTTTATGCCACAAGCACAGGACAACCAGCAATGAACAAAATAGAACAGGGAAAAGTCTCTGCTTACACTATGTGGGCACTAGGGAGCTTATGTTCTATTCTGGTAGAGGAAAACATAATAAACTAATAATATGTAATATAGTAGGTAGAACTATAAATGCCTTGAAGAAAATAAAGCATAGTGAGGAAGGAAGGCAGAGTGGGAGGAGAGTTGGAGAGGAGAGTGCTATTTTATGTCAGGTTAGGAAAGACTTCTCTGACAGTTGGCATTTGAACAGAGACCTAGGGGGAGGTGAGGAAGTGAGTAGGCAGAGGGACAGCAGGAGAAGCCCCGAGGCAGAAGTAGAATGCCAGTGACTCTGGATGCTATGGACTAAGTCGTATCCCTCCAAAATTCACATATTAAAGCCCCAACCCTCAATGCAACTGTATTTGGAGATAGGGCTTTTTTTTTTTTTTTGAGACAGAATCTTACTCTGTTGCCCGGGCTAGAGTGAGTGTCATGGCATCAGCCTAGCTCACAGCAACCTCAAACTCCTGGGCTCAAGTGATCCTCCCCCCTCAGCCTCCCAAGCAGCTGGGACTACAGGCGCAAGCCACCATGCCTGGCTAATTTTTTTTTTCTATTTTTAGTTGACTGGCTAATTTTTTTTTTTTTTCTATTTTTAGTAGAGATGGGGTCTCGCTCTTGCTCAGGCTGGTCTTGAACTCCTCACTTCAAGCAATCCTCCCTCCTTGGCCTCCCAGAATGCTAGGATTACAGGTGTGAGCCACCACACCCGGCCAGAGATAGGGTTTTAAAGAAAATAATTTAGGTTAAATATGGTCATAAGGGTGGGACCCTAAACCAATAGGATTGGTGGCCTTAGAAGAGGAATGGAGAGAGATCTCTCTGTCCCTGTGCATGCACTGAGGAAAGGCCATGTGAGGACACAGAATGTGGCCATCTGCAAGCAAGGAAGAGGGCCCTCACCAGAAGCTGAACCCTGCTGGATGTTGATTTTAGGCTTTCCAGCCTCCAGAACTGTGAGAAAATAAATTTCTGTTGTTTAAGCCGCCCAGTCTATGGTATTTTGTTCAGGCAGCTGTAACAGACTAAGGCACTGAAACAGTGGGTTCCAGAGAGGAGACTATAGAAGAGAGTCTAAATCACAGAGGGACTTGTTGACTAGAGCAAGAATTTTGGATTTTATTCTTGATTACTATATACTCTACTTGCCAGAGTGTAACACGGAAGAGGGTTGGTTGGGTGGAGAGGAGGAACTCACTGGATGGTTTTAAGCAAAGTTGTGGTATAATCTGATTTACATTTGGAGGGATAGCACTGGCTGCTTTTTGGGAGAATAGTCTGTGGCAGAACAATTGAAGGACATTAGTTATGAGTATATTATAAGTATGGTGTCAGTGGAGTTGGTGAGAAATCATCCAATTCTAGATATATTTTGAAGGTGGGGTGCAAAGGATTTTCTGATGTATTATACGTGAGTGTGAGAGGAAGAGAAGAGTGAATACTGCCTCAGTGTTTGGTGTGAGCATCTGGAAGAATGGAGTGCTATTTACTGAGATGGGAAGACTTGCAAAGAATGGGACAAGGGCAGCATCAAGAGTATATTGTTAAACAAACTAGACTATTTTGAGGTGCTATTCAATATCCAAGTGGAGATGTTAAGTAGGCAGTTGTATAAGTCTGGAGTTTAGGGGAGACAGTAGGGCTGGTGATAAAATTTTTGAGTATTTTCTCAACCTTGGATACACCTTAGAATCAGCTTGAGAACTTTAAAAAATTTGGGCCTGGCCCCACCCCTACAGAGTCTTATTTAAGTGGGACTCAGACATTCCTGTTTTAATTTGATTAATGGTTAGGTTAAAAAAAATTAAGACAGCATTTATTGAGGTATAATTGACATACAATAAACTACACATAATTAAAGTATACAATTTGATAAGTTTTGACATATGAATACACCTGCAAAACCATCACTATAATCAAGATAGTGAACATATCCATCATCTCCAGAAGTTTCTTTGTGTCCCTTTTCAATTCCTTCCTGATATACCTACCCCTCTTCATCTCTGGTTGCTAGGCAACCACTGATCTGCTGTCACTATAGATTAGTTGGCAATTTTTAGAATTTTCCCTGAAAAGAATCATGTAGTATGTACTCTTTATCCAGCTTCTTTCACTCAATGAAATTCTTTTGCAGCTATGTTGTTGAGTGTCAGTAGTTCATTTCTTTTTGTTGTTGAGTATTATCCCATTGTATGGATGCATCACAGTTTCTTTATCCGTTAACCTATTGATGGACATTTGAGTTGTTTTCAGTTTTTGGCCATTACAAATAAAGCTGCTAGGAATGTTCATATACACATTTTTATATGGACATGTATTTCCTTCTTTCTGGGTACATATCTTGGAGTGGGATGCATGAATCATATGAATCACATTTTTTCATGTTTCAACGTGAAGGATTTTGTGTGTACATGTGTATCTTGGAGGAAAGCTTTTATGCAGAGAAAGATTATTTAGAGACTACTTTCATTATTAAAATTCATACTCAATTTATTACTTTCAGTTTAAAACTCTAGTTTTTTCTTAAATGTTATTTTTACAAATATTACTCTATTTATAAAATTCAGCAAAATTTAGCTTTTGTATTCTAAGCATAGATATTTTCAAAAAGCATTGCAGGTGAATTCCAGTGTGGATCTAGGATTGAGAACCATTGTACAGATGATATTTAAAACCAAGGACTGAATGAGGTCACCTAGAGTAGCCCTTCTCAAACTTTAGCATGCATAAAAATCCCCATAGTTCTGGGGCAAGACCTGAGAATTTGCATTTTTAAGCAGCTCTCGGGTGTTGATGCTCTTAGTGGGTGGATCACACTTTGAAGTGGTACTGGTCTGGAGGGTTAGTGTAGATGCAAGAGATACTTGAAGACTTAGTCCTGGGTCAGTCAGTAACTCCAATTGGGAAGAGGGCCAGGAACCAGTAAATGAGACTATGAAAGAGTAGCTGGTGAGGCAGGAGAAAAATGAAAAGGGTGTGGTGTCTTAGAGGCTGAGTGAAAAAAGTTCCTTCCTGAAAGGAAGGAAAGGATAAACTCAGTTAAATCCTGCTTGTAAAGGCCAAGGTGAGGACTACAGTTGACTGTTGGATATGGCAAAGTAGTTGTTGGTGACCTTGAAAGAAATAATTTTGCTAGAAAGGTAAAAGGACAAGAGCCTGATTGATACAAGCCTGTGAGAGAGTGGGAGAAAGAAGTGCAGAGAATGAGTATAGACGAATCATTTGAGGCTTGTCATGGAAAAGAAAACAGAAATGAGGCAGTGGTAGAAAGGGATGTGGACTCATGAAAGAATTTTTTTTCCTTCCTTTCTTCCTTTCCTCCCTTCCCTCCTTCCTTCCCTCCCTTCCCTCCTTCTTCCCTCCTTCCTTCCCTCTATTCCTTTCCTTCCTTCCTGAATTATCATAATGTGTTTGTATGCTGACAGGAATAACCTAGTAGAGAAGAAAATATTGTCGAAACAGCAAAGAAAGGAGATCAGTGACATGACTGGTATCATGGAGAAAGTATCCAGTGGACAGAGAGAGAGATGGCTTAAATAGGAATATGGATAGGGGAGGGAAGTCAGAGTATATGGGGACAGACAGGAGGTTGTGGACATTTTAATTAAATGTCTTCTATTTTTACTGAGAGAGAAGAATTAAGGTCACCCCTTGATAAAATGGCACATGATAAAAGTAAATTTTGTTCAGTGCTCTGTTCCCAGTACTTTGAAGAGTGATTGACATTTAGTGAGTACTTAATAAATATTTGTTAAATAAATGTAAAGAGGAGTAATCTTGGATTGGAGGGGAGAAGGTGAGGAATCAAGTAAATAAGGCTACTGTTGGGTTAGGCTAGAGCAGTGTTAGAAAAAGAGGAACAGTTCTAATAATATGGAGGAAGAATTGAAAGGACCTGATGTGTATTTGGATAAGAGGAAGGAAAGGTTGAGGGTGACCTATTTGTAGTCTTGAAAATTGTCCTTATTCTTTCAAATTAACTGAAAATCTAATACCAAACTGATGTTATTTCATAACTGGAGAGATTTTTCGGAGAATTACTGAATATGCTAACCTAGTTTTTATAAAACTGATGTGAGTAATCTATTTTGTCTATGCTTACCAAGGACTAGTAATCAAGCCTTCTCTGCTACCACCTCCCAGGAGTTTAGAGAAATTGTGTTCTAGTCTTCTGCAGAAGTGTTTGATATTGAAAATTAAATAGTCCTTGGAGCTGGGCAAGGTGTCACGCACCTGTAGTCCCAGCTACTTGTGAGGTGAGAGGCTCACTTAAGCCTAGGAGTTGGAGGCTGTAGTGTGCTATTATCATGTCTGTGAATAGCCACTGCAATGAGATCCCATCTCTAAAAAAAAGCTCTGTGTGTGTGTGTGTGTGTGTGTGTGTGTGTATGTATGTATGTGTATGTGTGAGAAAGAGAGAGAGAGATTCCATCTCTTAAAAACGGTGTGTGTGGTGTGGTGTGGTGTGTGTGCACGCCCAGCACAGGCGCGCCCGGCCGCTGGGCGCTGGCTGCTCACTCACGCCGTATTTCTCCTCTCTCTCGGTCGGCACCCAGTGTATCATGGTGCCGCGCGGGGCCGGGCGCCGCTGCCAGAACCGCCGCCGCCGGTGGAGCAGGAAACTACGCGCCTGGGCCGCCATTTTCCATTCCTTGGTAGCCGCGGCAGGATGGGAAGGCAAAAGTTTGCCATGAAGGCTGTGTCATGTGGGTCGGGTCGGGCGGAGCATTGCGGAGTAGATGGGAAAAGCTGAGAGCGCCGGAGAGTGGCGTTGACAGCCCAGGCCCTGCTCGATCCCAGCGCGCCCCGCGCCCCGCCGCAGTCGCCTCATGCACCCGCAGGGCCGTCCCTTCACTTTCTGGGGGCTTTCCTTGAGTTGGGAGCCCTCGGGGACTGGATTTCACATGGCCCACAACGGACCATAACAACTGCAGTAGTAGGCCTGGAAGCTGTCAAAGATTGGATGGATGAAGGTGGAAATGAGTAGCCACAGGGCCTGGGAAAGGCCGGGGCGGGGGTGGGGGGGGGTGTCACTGTTCTGCTGGAGAATGTATATCACCTGTTCTCAGGGCCACCCTGAGCTGGGGCAATCTCTGCATTCTACCCGGAATGCAGATTAAGTAAGCAATTTAGAATGACTGAGACAGAACCTGCTGTCTAAGAGGATAATGTATGATGTAAGAGTCCTGGTAAATCAACCGCAGATTCATAGAGAAGCCCTGTTTTACTGATTAGGAACTTAAATCCCACAGAGGGAAAGGAAATGGCCTGGGCTTACCTCTCACACTGTGTGCCCTGAAAACCTTCTGTGGAAACCAGAAACCTCAGGGGCTCAGACTCTGTAGTCATGACCTGGTGACTCTGACCCCTTGCAGGGGAAGCAGCTATGAAGGGGCTGTCCAGGAGAAGTAGCGTGCTCCAAGATGAAGGACATGGTGGCCTGACTTGCTTTGGTTCAGGAAGGACTTCCCTGAGAAAACAATATAAGCCCAGACTTTAAGGATATGCAGAAACCAGCTAAGTGAACTGGAGGAGGAACATCTTGTGTAAAGGCCCTGGGTGGGAAACAGCACAAATACTTCAAAGAATTGAAAGGCCAGTGTGGCTGAAGCATAGGGAATAATAGGAAAGCGGTACAAAATGAGGCTACAGCAGTAGAAAAGGGCCTTAATTGGTCTGCTAGGAATTTGGAATTCTGCAAAGAAAATCTGGAAAACAGATTTTGGTGACATTTACCTTCTCTTTAATGCCCAGTTTCAATTCTGCTTGCATGGTTCCATGTTGGTGGAGATGGCATGTTGCAGTGAAAGACCAGGGCATGAGGGTCGTGCAGACCTAGGAGGCCTGGCCTTGCCTTGGCCAGCTGCATGACCATTCTTCTGTTTCCAAACCTTAGCGTTCCACTATTCCTACATATGAATTAGGGGCAATAATGCCAACCTCACGGTTAGTCTGACCATCATAGGAGGAGGTGTGGTTGCACATGGAAAACATTGTAACTGTGGTCAGATGGGCTTCCTCATCTGATCCTACCTCCAGGTTCTTTGTTTGATAACCTTATGGTTCACATTTTCTGGAATAGTTGCCACTTTGACTAAGATGACCTATTGAATCCATAAGTATGATGCAAGATTTGTATACTTTTGTGAGACTGATCACGTAAATAAATTTATAAATCAGGAAAAAAATATAGCATAGATTTGTAAGTGTACTTAGGCAAGTGATAAGAAGAAAGAGTATGTTGAATCTGAGGGGTAAATTTAATTGGTATGGTGTGGATACCATGGATTAGCAGTTTGGGATTTGTATTCCTCAGAGCCACACCTTGGGCAATATGACTGGGAGATGTAAGGGTGAGTATTGAGCAAATGCAGACTCAAAGGTCTCCACCTCAATTTCACATACAAATTGTAGGGTTTTTTTTTTTTTTTTTCAATTTTGTATATGGAGATATCCTTGTAAGGTTACCATGATGATTCTGTTGCAGAAACAACAGCAACAATTTGAATATCATGACTATAGTTAATATTTGACTTTTGCCAAAAGCCAAATAGTGCTGGTATTAGCAGAGAAAATTATTTCATTATTTGGAAGTGGAAAAAATGACTTAGAAAGGCCACTTTTTAAAAGTAGTCAATTTTTATAGAAAGGCAGATGTACATTAAACTCTCATTCCATTTTCATGAAAAAAGAATGACTCAGAAGCAAGATACGGGGGCCAAGTGTGGTGGCTCACACCTGTAATCCTAGCACTCTGGGAGGCCAAGGCAAGAGGATCACTTGAAGTCAGGAGTTCAAGACCAGCTTGAGCAAGAGTGAGATCCTGTCTCTACCAAAAATAGAAAAAATTAGCCAGACAGGGTGGTGCAAGCTGTAGTCCCAACTACTTGGGAGGGTGAGGGAGGAAGTATTGCTTGTGCCCAGGAGTTTGAGGTTGCAGTGAGCTATGGTGATGCCACTGCATTCTACCCAGGGCAACAGAGCCACTCTGTCTCAAAAAAAAAAAAAAAAAATCAATGAGATAAAGTCAACAATTGTTTTCAAGAAAGTGAATCCCTGAAAGCACCTGGTCAAATCAGTATTCACACAATTAACAGTTGTATTTACATATCAGATTTAACTGGTATTTATAATGATCGGCAATATCAAGAAATGTCTGTTGAGCATCTGATACTTGTAAGATGTGTTGTACTGAGTGCTAGGGATATAAAATTAGGTGAAACATAATCTTTTACCATGTAGGGATTAGAGCCCAGTTGATGGGGAGACAACACAGCCAAGAAAGGATCTATGGCATTGCAGAAGACAAAGATGGTGCAGGGGTCCTGGGAATATTTGGCACATACTTCTTTTCTAAATACTCTAACCATTTAAAAAAAAAACACAAATAACGTTATATAAATGTGTTTTATGCACCAAATTTCAACATGCACAGAGGGAAGACCACTAATACTAGTTAAGTTATTTTGCAGATTAACATACTCTTTTAAAAACATTTTTTCAAAGTAAAGTAGCAAATCTTTTATTTGTGTTTCTCAAGCATGATGAAAAAAGACACATAGCCCTGGCAAAATTTTTTAATCACCATTTTTCCTCTTCCACTTCTTCCCTCACACAATAGTTTTGCTCACAAGCTACATTCCTCAAGCCCTCTCCAACCCACACAACAAAACAAAACTGCTTTTAGCAGTTTCTCTCTAACTTCCTTTCCTTCTGATTCTTCATCACAAAAATCTTAGAATCTAATCTGTCACATAAGAGCCACCTTGGAAAGCCCATGTGGGGAAAAAAATGATTAGGCCAGGCTAGCATGGTCCTAGGGAGAATGGGGAGGATGAATCTAGGGCATTTTACTGAATAACTTACATCCCTTCATGCTTGTTAACCCTTTGTAGGTAGGTTTCATGGGTGCCAAAGCTCTCTCTGTCTTTAGGTTGAGGGCTCCACATGTATTTTTTAAAAGCTTATAATTCATATACCATAGGATTTACCCATTTAAAGTATACAATTCATTGATTCTGTCTGTTCGCAGAGTTGTGCAATCATCCCACAATCTAATTTTAGAATACTTTCATTAGGCCAAAAAGAAACCTCATATCCATTAGCAGTTATTTCCCATTCTGTTCCATTCCATTGCCCTGGGCAACCACAAATCTACTTCCTGTCCCTATGGATTTGCCTATTTTGGACATTTCATATAGACAGAATCATACAATAATATGTGGTCTTTTGTGACTGGTACATAATACTGTATTTCCAGAAGGTTCATCCATGTTGTAGCATGTGTCAGTACTTTCTTTTTTATGGTTAAATAATATTCCATTATATATGGGTATATACCACATTTGACTTATCCATTCATCAGTTGATGGACATTTGGGTTGCTTCCACTTTTTGACTATTAGGGATAATGCTACTATGAACATTCATGTACAGGTTTTTGTGTGAACGTATGTTGTCATTTCTCTTGGGTGTAGACTTGATTAATTCATTCCTGTGCAGACCTCAGAATAACACTTACGCTATCTTTGGACTTGTTTTTCACCCTCTTTTAAATATGTCCTCAATTAGGAATATTGTAGCTCTGTGCTAGTCTTTTTAAAAAATTGAGATCTCATGTTGGCACACATAAAATTGTGTGGTACCTAAATTAATTCACCACTGTAGCACACATATGCCTCAGTTGAAGCACATTTGAGAAGGCTCTAGCCCATTTGCTGATGGTACATGCTATCATCATGGTTTAGTAGACAGTAGACTATAATGAATGTATGTAAAAGATTTCAAATCTTGATACTTTTATATGCCTTCTGTCTCTTGTGATAAAAAATTTGAGTGGTTATTAACTACTGCTGATGGTTCAACTTTAAGCCAAAATTCCATGTATTTTTCTTTCAAGCTTCTAAAGTACTTTAATTGAGGACCCTTCCAAGATTAATGGAATCTCACTGTGTTGCCCAGGCTGGAGTGCAGTGGCTTTTCACAGGTGTGATCACAGCTCACTGCAGCCTCAAACTCCTAGCCTCATGCGATCCTCTTGCCTCAGCCTCTCCAGTAGGTAGGACTATAGACACAAAACACCATGCCCAGTTAGGGTATTACCTTTTTTAAAATACTAGAATATTATAGATAAAACTAAACAACTCCTGACCACTTTTGTTGCCCCTATGTACTCTCTGACTTCCCTACCATTTAGAGTTGATATTGGGGAAAAGACAAAGAATATGTTTTTATTCTTGTTGAATAGGAATAATAGTGCTACTATTGGAGTGGTAGAGCTAGAGGACTGGATTTTAGGAAGAGGCAGAGTTAGAGATACATCATAGAAATGTTCTATGTAGGGAAAACAGATGTAACTCTTAGAGTGGATGAACTCCCTCAACAGAATATAAACCAGAAACCAACACAAATGTCAAATACTCTTTGCTATCATGATATATGAGATAAGTTAGCATGTTTCGAGGAAGAGTAAAGAATTATTTTAAAAAGGGAAACATTGAAGATTCAGAAAGGAAGAAGGGTTGTTTTCATTCACTCAGCAAATATCAGGCTCTGAGCTTGATGTACCAGTGTTTCAAACATGAAAAGACAACAGGCCCAGGCTGGTGGCTGATGCCTATAATCCCAGAACTTTTGGAGGCCCAGGTACAAGGATCGCTTGAGGTCAGAGTTTGATACCAGCCTAGGCTGCATGAGACCCTGTCTCTACCAAAAAAAAAAAAAATTAGCCAGGCGTGGTGGTGTGCCTGTAGTCCTAGCTACTTGGGAAGCTGAGGCACGAGGATTGCTTGAGCCCAGGAGTTCAAGGCTGTCGTGAGCTGTGATCGCACCACTGCACTCACAGCCTAGGGAACAGAGAGAGAGACCCTGTCTCTTTAAAAAAAAAAGACAGTCATCCAGGCGCTTGCAGACATGCATACAGTTACAGTGTTATGTGACTGACTTATTTATCAAAAAGGTATAACATAAATTTAGTATCTTAATCATTGTTAAGTGTGGAATTTTATAACAGAAAGAACAGCACTGATAAAGGCAGGAGGCTGGGGAAGAGCATTTTGCGTTTGAAGAATAACTAGTAGTGCAGTATGGCAATATTGTAAGGTTCATAGGAGAAGAATTACAAAAGAGAAATCTGTAAAAGGGTGTATATCATACCAAGAAATTTAGCAGATAGTTTTTGGGAGTACTGAAAAATGCTGAGAAAGAGAATGGCATGATCAGACTTTTTTTATTTCAAAGAATGATAATCCTGCTTAGAGGTGTGGAGGTAATTTGGGTAGACAGGTTTTTGTTACCTTTTACTGCGATTGGTGACAGAGTAGTGTAAAATGCCCAGGTTTTTATCTTGGCTATGAGTTTGAGAAATGATCCTTCGAGTATAGCAAGTTGTGAGGGCAAATTGTGAATTCAGGTTATAAACAAGTAGAATTTGAGATGCCTATGCTTTATCCAAGCAGATACATCTAGCAGGCAGGTGTATATAGAGTTTAAATAAGCAGGCAGAGTTTAAATAAGACTTGGGATATAGTAACATTAGGAGATACTTGCTTGTGGTTGGTTTTTGAAACCTTAAACTTAGATGAAATTGCCCTGTGAACTAGTGTGCATGAGAAGAGTAGAGGTTAAGAACAGAACAGTGAAGTAACTCCAATGTTTAAGGGGCTGGAAACGGAAGTACAAAGATTAGAGGAGGATAGGTATAAGAAAATTGAGGAGCTACTTACTGGAGAAGATAGGAAGAATAAGAAAGTAGAACCATTGTGGCTATGGTACAAGAGGATGTTAAATAGTGTCATGATACAGAGAGGTCAGATGAGATGAGAACTGAAAGGTGTCCTTTGGTTTTGGCATACTTAGTGACCTTAGTATGGTTTCATTGGTGTACAGGAAAGACGAATTTGGAAAGAAAGTAGAAGTGAAGACGGAGATAACTGAGAGTAGCTGGTGTTTCCAAATTCTGGAAGAAAAGAGGAAAAAAGTAGGCCAAGTAACTAGAAGGGATTATAAGGGAGGATTTTTTTCCTCCTAGATGGAAGAGACCTAAGTATATTTCTATGCCTGGGGAAAGGAGTATAAGAAGTATAATACTCTTCTTTGGCAGGGGGGGCGGTAGAGACACCACAATATTTACAACATTTAAAAAAGTAATTGTGAGGGTTTTTTTTTTTTTTTTTTTTTTTTTTTTGTTGAGACAGAGTCTCACTTTGTTGCCCAGGCTACAGTGAGTGCCGTGGCATCAGCTTAGCTCACAGCAACCTCAGACTCCTCGGCTTAAGCGATCCTACTGCCTCAGCCTCCCAAGTAGCTGGGACTACAGGCATGCGCCACTATGCCCGGCTAATTTTTTTATATAGATTTTTAGTTGTCCATATAATGTCTTTCTATTTTTTAGTAGAGACGGGGTCTTGCTCAGGCTGGTCTCGAACTCCTGACCTTGAGCGATCCACCCGCCTCGGCCTCCCAGAGTGCTAGGATTACAGGCGTGAGCCACCGCGCCCGGCCAATTGTGAGTTTTTAAACTTACTAAATTAAAATACTAATAAAACATTTATTTAGAAAATCTTAAATTTTTTTTTACTCATCACCTTTGAGTTCACGTTCTAAATTTTTTTTTTTTTTTTTTTTTTTTTTTAAGAGACCGGTTCTCACTCTTTCAACTGGGTTAAAGTGCAATAGTGCAGTCATAACTCACTGTTACCTCCAGCTTCTGGGCTCAAGTGATCCTCCTGCCTCAGCCTCCCGAGTAGCTGGGACTACAGGCACAGGCTAACACACCTGACTAATTTTTAAATTTTTTGTAAAGATGAGGTCTTGCTATGTTGTCCAGGCTGGTCTTGAACTCTTGGCCTCAGGTGATCCTCCCATCTTAGCCTCCCAACGTTCTAGGATTACAGGCATGATCCACCCTGCCCAGCTAAGTATGTTTTTTTTAGTACTTATGCAGGTCATTTCAACCAAATAACAGGTCATTGTACAAGCATGCCCTTAGGTCCACAGTTTGTATAGATTTTTGCTTACTGTACCTCCTGTGGGAATGGTAGTTTGTTTCTGTGAATGAAATATTCATTCTCTCTCTCTCTCTCTCTCTCTCTCAAGGCAAAATTGTGTTTAGAGGGATTTTGATAGTTTTGGGGAAAATAGCTAAGTACCAGGTTGGATTCTATATTTTCTGCAATGTAAGATAATCATTTTTTGAAAAGGATATAAGGAGGAAGCCAGAGCTCCTCAAACTGAATCACCTTACTTAAATTATATCACATAAAATTTGTCTTTTTTTCCCTGAGGTATAAGTCATGGGAAAGTTTGACAGGAATGTTGTGGAATTTATGTGAGACAAAACTATAACACAATCTGAGATTTAAAAATATCATGCCATCAATATATACTTCTGTGTTATTCATAAATATTCTTTAAAACATTTTATAGCTTACAGTATGTTTTAAATATTCATTATTTTACTTGATTCACCGAATAATCTTGGGAGGCAGTCAGAGTTGGAGATCTGGAAATAAAGCCAGAAGATAGACTTGACCGGTGTCTCCCATCTCATGGAAATTCACAGTAGGAGGAAATGCAAGGGCCAAAAGAGGTTTAATTTAAAAAAGGAAAAGGAAGTAAAAGAGACATTAAAAATTAAAATTGAAAGTTAAATGAGAGGGAGACTGCTTTATAACTACAGAAATGTTAAAATATATTGTGGTAGGTTGACAAAAAGGGAAGGACTCCTTATTATCCAACATGTTTATTCTTGGTAGTCCTAGAAACCTTTCTTCTCTCTTGCTGAACAATTTTCTGACATTGGAGGAGAATTAAAGTTACCAGACAATAAAGTAAAGAAAGGAAGGGAAATTAGGAATTTTTAACAAGTATTCATTGAAATTGTGTTTTATGCTATTATAAATAGTTAAGAACCAAAAATGGTTATTACAATATGGTGGCACTTAAAGAATTAGTTACAGAATATGTGTATTGTCCTAGTGTTATTAATAGATACACAAATGATTTTTTGTTCTTAAATTGGACCCAATTTTAGTTTCTGCGTTCTTTTCTGAACAGTTCTGTTTGTAAGAATTAGTATTTTGTTTTATTTTTTCCTTGAGATCATCAAAGAAGGAGAAAATTTCTTGTTTTTTACAACTGCCATATGGATCTTTTGGGCCCTTTTCTATATCTAGCATATATAATGGAATCTTAATGGTTTTATTTTTCCTGTATCTTGAGATAATTTGCTATTTTGTCATCCTAGGAATTATTTTGTTTTTACTGATCAATTCCCAACTATATTTAAAAAGAAACCAAAATAATAAGAAAATAGAAAAATGATGGAATCGTGTAGGATGATGCAATTGTGAAATGAATCATTGCTATTGTATCATCTTTCAAGAAAGTATAAAAGAAGTCTAGAGACAGCATTTTTGTAGTTTTCACCTCCCCTTCCTTGCGCCATGGTTTTTTTGCTTTCATTGAACACATTTGAGAATTCAGAAAATGTCCTTATTTATTCATAATGACAAAAAGAGAAGATAATTGACAAAGGAACATGTTTCACAGTTATTAGATGAATCAGGAGATGAATGCAAAGAGATTGATAGCAACACCCAAGATTGTGGTGATGTTGAAAATTGACAATATGAGGGAAATCTCAGACTGTGAGTTTTCAAATGACAATATCCTAGATGAGTTTTTCTCAAACTCAAGAATCAATATGAGAACAAATATTAATATTTCTGAGGACAAAAAGGAAATATGGTTTCTTGTATAAGTAGTCATTCAACAGAAAGGATTTAATCATACAATATTTTGCAACAAGAACTTGGACCATCTTGTTTGCTTCAAGGATGTGTGACAGTATTCTTTCATCTTCTGTATTTGGCACAAAAATTTACTTGATACAGGTAATAAGTGGACAGATGCTGAAGACAGATATACTACTTCATGTAAGATTGAAATTGTTGGTTAATTTTGGAGCAAAGAGAATGGCTGTCCTCTCTTTAAAAATTATAGCTGTCTTGGTTTTCAAAAGTAATGTATTCTGTGATACAAGGGCAAGAAGTGGAAGTAAAGATAAGCTAAAATCTATTCGATGTATATTTGAAATTGGGAATCAGCATTTACTAGATGAATATGTTCCCAGGATTAGGACTAACAGTTGATGAGGAGTTAGTTACATTAAAAAAAACTGGCCATTTTAGGTCTATATACCTTCAAAATCAAGTTGTTGTGGAAATATTGAATTTACTATATTTTAAAGTCTTCATAAAAATTTTAATACATTTGTTCCATTGTTCCCTTGTTCTGTAAATTATTCATAAAATGACTTAATATATATATAAAAAAACAAAAGGCTTCATGGTGATGGCTATTTTTCCTGGTGTACTGACAATTGAAACATGAACAAAAGTTATTTCCAACTCTGTCTGTAATAAGTCATCCTCCTCTTTTCTATATCATAGCACACAGTATTTTCTAAAATTCCCAGTGATTTTCATAAATTTTATTTTTATTTAGTAAGTTTACTTACCCATCTGCTAAGTAAACTCCATGAGGACAGGGACTATGTTTGTCTTGTTCATAGCTAATCTCCATCATTTGACCCAGTGTCTGATACATGTAAGTGTGCAATAAAATTTGTCAAATAGGTGCTGCCTTACAAAATCTGCCCTTGGTTAGATTTTTGGGCTTTTGTTAGCCAGGGTATCAACAGATTCACAGTAGGTTTGGATTTAGTTCAGCCTTTATTTACTCATTGAAATTTATGTGGGTTCAATTTACCATGTGTTTAAGTGTAATCAAGCAATTTTCCAAATTTTGATGAATGCTGCCTCTTTTTAGAAAAGAATCATTGTTTTTAATTTTCTTTCTATTATCTATTTACCTACCTGTCTGACTTGGCAAAGCTAAATTATGATGAGGTTGATCAAGCTTAAAGCATTATTCTTATAATATTTAGCACATAGTTGGAAATTGCATATATCAAGTCAACATGTATTGGCCTCCTACCCACATGGAATGTCAGACAGCTCTAAAAATAGTTTGTCTTGATGAACAGTAGATATCCTTTAATTGGTTGTTGAAATGGTTGCCTTTTTCTTGCATTGAAATAATTCAATAGACCTGCCAAACTTATAAAGTCTATTTGGGCTATATAGGAAAGATACATGGGAATCACCAAATTTATGGATACCGTATCTCACAAGTTACAGCCTAATCATGACATATATGAATAAGTAGATGACAATGGAGTGCAACTGGGGAGTGACTGAACAGCACTTATTAACTAGATGACCTTTTCGTGCACATCAACTCCATATCACAGAACCTTTGTTATTACTAAAGGTGTACTGTCAAAAACATGAATAATAAAATCCCTGAACATAAAAAGGCATACTTAATGATAGTCTGCCCTTTATTTTTTGAGTTAACTATTTCTCATCTCTAAAATTCCTTACTATCCTTCAGATTTTTCTCATCAAGTAGAAAAGGGATCACAATTCTTAAGACCTCTGGAGATAGGAGGGCTTTCTTTTTAAATAGGGTATGGTAGAGTTGAGTTACTTTATGACATTGTAAGACAATCATCATAAGCTGATCAGGCACAGTGGCTTATGCCTGTAATCCCAGCACTTTGGGAAGCCAAGGTGGGAGGATTGCTTGAGCCCAGGAGTTCAAGACCAGCCTGTGCAATACAGTGAGACTCCATTTCTACAAATTTTAAAATTAGCTGGGCTTGGTGATACGCACCTGCAGGCGGGAGTTGTGCACCCTACTTGGGAGGCTGAGGCAAGAAGATCGCTTGAGCGCAAGAGTTGGA
The DNA here is from genome assembly GCF_041146395.1 of Eulemur rufifrons. Taxonomy (NCBI): domain Eukaryota; kingdom Metazoa; phylum Chordata; class Mammalia; order Primates; family Lemuridae; genus Eulemur; species Eulemur rufifrons. The sequence goes on along the minus strand of NC_090998.1, from coordinate 32,846,116 downwards.
GGTTGCAGTGAGCTATGATCACATCACTGTACTCCAGCCTGGGCAACCAAATGAGAACCTGTCTCTTAAAAAAAATCATAAACTATATTCCTCCTACCTTTAATAAAGTCTCTTTAATGCTCATTCTGCCCCTAAAGAGCAGCAGAGAACTTTATTTGAATAATTAAGCTACACATACACACATACTCTCATGTTTTGTGCTGCTTTTCTCCCCAAATTGCACCAGATGAAATAATCCTAGAATTGAGGAGCAAAGTCATAATCTTTAAGTGAAAATCAACCCTCACTAAAATAAGAATAAAAGAATGGAATAGTTGTGTAGTACCCATTTAGGAAAGCCTACAATAAAAAGAGAAAGAGAGAATTACTCAGGAACAGAAAGATAACATTTTTCTTATGTTCAAAAATTAACAACAAACAGTAGGTACAGAGATTACATGATTGTTTATCAGAACACTAGTCTCATATTTGTACTTTCACTATAGTACCGTTCTATCTTTTTAAAAGTCAAGTCTGAATTTCTTCAGTGACTTCTCATCATTAAAGGGTGAATTAGACTCTTGAGATTTTCATTATTGGGTTGCTTCGTCTCTGTCCAGCTTGCTTTTTTCCATTTCTCTTCTACTCCCTGCTCTCTATCTTAAACTTTATGTTATAATAGTACCAATATTCACCAAATACATTGTAGTTGTTTGTGCTTCTTTTCAAAGTGTGGTCGCCAGAATCATCAGCATAACTTGAAAACTAGTTATAGAAATAAAATTCTTGGCTCCACCCCAAGACCTGCTGAATCAGAAATTCTAGGAGTAGGGCTAAGCAAGTTCAACAAGCCTTCCAAGTGATTCTGATGTACCTTAAATTTGAGAGCCACTACCTTAATCCTTTTTTCTTTTTTAAGGTTAGACATTAATTACCATACTTTCAATATCACTTTTCATTTATGTGACTCTTAATCTACATCTCTAACCCAATGTCAGTCCTGTTTTTTAAATTGTGTATTGGACATGATCCTGAATATCCTTCCAATACTTGAGACTGTGTAAGTTCTCAATAAAATTCATTATTTGTTTTGCATACTGTTTCTTATTTTCTCCTAGCCTTGCAGTTTTGAATCTTAGATTGTGCAATATTTTCTTATTATTTTCTATTTTGTCTTACTGTAAAGGAACAACAACAAAAAAAAGATTGAAAAATTTTTTTAGAAACAGGGTCTCACGCTGTTGCCCAGGCTAGAGAGTACAATGGCACAATCATAGCTCACTGCAGCCTAGAACTCCTGGGATCAAGCAGTCTTCCTGCCTCAGCCTCCTAGGGTAGCTGGGATCATAGGTGTGAGCCATCACACCTGGCTAAAAATATTTTTTAAAACTCTACTAACAAAAATAGGGTCAGGATTTTTCAGGCAGTAAAGTTACCATTGTTTGTAGACCATCTGTTAAAATGTATTTTTTATCTTTCTCTCTCTTACTTCTTCCCTTCTTCCCCTCCCCTTTCCTTTCCCTTCTTTTCTCTTAAGAACTTTAAGACTATATACTTTAAATCTAGACTTCAGTTGTCCAAGTTCTATCATAAAGCTGGAGGAGTCCTTGACCCTGGGCCAATAGGGTGAAACCTTACACTAGCATCAAAAGTTAAAACCAGGAAACATTTCAGATATTCCTGTACAGATCTTAAAGTAGGTTCTCAAGAAATATTTTTTAAATTAATAAGTTAGTAAGCAGATATGTCTCCAAGGACTGGGCAGATCTCCAGGGTCAAAAGAGCATAGTGAGATTGTGGCTAGAGACGTAAGAAACTTCGAGGACTTAAGCAATAGGGAGTGAGAAATTTTGACTCTCAATAAATATTTGTTAAATGAATAAATGAAAGATTTTAAAGTAAAGAATAAATAGCTGTTGTCACAGATGGTTAGATACTTCCTTCTCTGAAGGAGGAAGGATAACCTAAAATACTATTTCAGTATAAACTGTCAAGTTTAATTTTTTAAATTTATGTTTATTTATATGTGTGCCTCCCATTTAGTTTTATATACATTTTAAATTTCTTATGTTGATTTATGTAACAGTTATATTCTAATGATTTGATAGTATATCTAAGACTATGAATTTTAACTGTTCTATTTTTATTGAACAGGAAAGACAGTAACACATCTTTCAAATTGTATATTTGAATTACCTTACATATGAGGAATTTTTATACTTGAAAATTATTGTTATATATCTATTCTCATAATGAGATATTCTTTCATAAAGAACATATATCATGTTTTAATTTAAAAACCCTTTCTTTTTAACATACACACAGGAAGCCTCGACCTGTCTCCCAGTTGGTTGCACAGCAGGTTACTCAGCAGTTTGTGCCCCCTACACAGTCAAAGAAAGAGAAAAAAGATAAAGTAGAAAAAGAAAAAAGTGAAAAGGAAACAACTAGCAAAAAGAACAGTCATAAGAAAACCAGGTAAATTTGAAGAGTTTTATGACATACTTGAAATAATAAAATTAGCCATTTAATATTCTTTTTTAACATTGATATACACAAAGTGAAAGTAAAAGATTTGATGTCCTTTACTATACAGTATCATGGAAGTTTTTTCTGAGTTTGATAGATACATTGAAAATGAAACACAGATGCCACAAATACAAGCTTAAATGTTATGATGCTTTTTACTTTTTACTAGATTAAAAGATATTTATGTCCTTTTTTATTCATAAAAAGCTATTTGAAAGCCAGGAATGGTATTCAGCATACTGAATAGATATTTGCATGGGCTTTAACCAATCAAAACGGTCATGGGTTCAGTCAGAACAGTCATGATACCCTTATCAGTGAAGTAACAGACCTCCATATAGCTTAGCTTCAGCTTTTATCAACTTCCTCTGTGGTGCAAATATTTCATTGTTGTCTAGAACATTTATTTTTATAAAATTAATAAGCTGTCTACAAAATTATGTTGTAGCTATAAATGCACAGTTAAAATACCACTATCAGGCTGTCAGTTTTGTTTTGTTTTGTTTTTGCCCTATTGAAGAAGGTTTCATGAATGATTGATTCATATTAATGATTTGAAACATTTGTTGATGTTTTTATGGCTGGTTACATAGGAATCATTTTAAACATAGATATATTCATTTTGTTACTTTTACCTGCTTTTGTTATTTATTGTATGCTCAGAAATTTAGTAGAGTGAAAAGCTAGTTTAAAATGTCATCATTTTTTGTGTTTAGGCCAAGATTGAAAAACGTGGATCGGAGTAGTGCTCAGCATTTGGAAGTTACCGTTGGAGATCTGACAGTCATTATTACAGACTTTAAGGAGAAAACAAAGTCACCGCCTGCATCTAGTGCTGCTTCTGCAGATCAACACAGTCAGAGTGGCTCTAGCTCTGATAACACAGAAAGGGGAATGTCCAGGTCATCTTCACCCAGAGGAGAAGCCTCATCATTGAATGGAGAATCTCATTAAAGTTTATTTTCTCCAATTTTAGTCACTTCTGTCCTACCATGCAAATACACAGATTATGCCAAGAAATACCACATTTTCATGACTAACACATCATGCACAATCCATAATTTGAGTTTTACATAAAATAGAAATTTGTTAGAATCTGTTAGATTTTATTGCAATCTATGCCTACAAAACATTTCCAGACTTAACATTTTGGTCTCTGCAGTTAAGTGCCATGAAAATGTGGTTGAATTATTCATCATGCAGTGTTATTGGTAAGTCTATTTTCACTTTTAGTTTAGTGAATTCTAACACATAATTCTTGAATTCTCTACTATTGGCATGTAATGAATTTAAATTTTTTATAACATAGTGCAAGCTGCCTAAATATGTATTTGAGAATTGTGAAACAAATAGTTATATGTATACAAGTCAAAGATCAACTTAATCAACTATTGCTGCAACAGGATTTTCTTAATGGTTATCCTCTTAAATACACCTGCTGGTACTTGGTGTGGTTAAATAGGAAAATTGTTATTAAATAAAGAATTTGTATGAACCTTTGCCAATGTTTTTGACACGTTTTACTAAATTATTGTTCCTGAATTATGTTTCTGGTATTATCCATTTTTTGGATTTGTTTGTTTGCTTATTTTTCAAAACATTCATTTATTGTAATGTTTACTAGCAGATTAGTAAACAATAAAACATTGATTATTTAGCTTTGTGTAATTCAGGTTTAGTGCTATTGTCATTGAACACTGGTATTTTCTGTATTATATAAAACATTAAAATTCAAATAATTATAAGCATTTGGCAAAAACAGAATAGAAAAGAAACTTGCCATATTTTAAAAGCTGCATAAAGAAAAGCTTTAACTTAATGATAGTTTTATCACTGTTTCCTTGTCCCAGACTTATCCAGGGTCATAGAAGTATGAATCTAATTAACACAGAAATGGTAACTGTTGCACAGAAATGAGAAATAACTACCTTAAATCAGTTTAATTGGCTTCTTATTAAATATAACAATTCTTATGAAAGTCATAGTACCCTATTTTCAGACACAACTGCCAGCTTATGCATTTATCAACATCCTCAAAGAAAAAGTATTTACAGCCCCACTCAATATTATGTAAAATTACCAATAAAATATTTTTATGACTACAGATTTTGCATTTTTGTTTACAACTAATAAAGTGTTTTATGTTGCACTGAAAAATTCAACCTAGAAACCACACAGTACTTCTGAAATTCTCCTAGGGTCTCCTGCTTTCTCTTAACCATTTGCTTATTATATATCTACCTTTAGGAGACTTCTGAAATATAAATGAGCTTATTATAAAACTATAACTTGGATACGAAATATCACATAAAAGACATCACGATAACATTTGAAGAAGAAAATAAAACTGTAGACCCTGACAGTTGTGATATTTGGTGGTTTCACATGGTAATGTAATTTTCTGTTTAATTCAAGTACTTTTTACAGGCACAATGGTACTGTCTTTTTTGTAAGATGCTAGTTGTGAAATACAGTTAATTGCATACAGTAAAAGTCTGTGATTAAACATTTATATACCTCATTCTTTAGTGTTATTAAATGAAAAATTAAAATTTGTGTTTATTATAAGATATTTTCAGTGGAATACTAACTGGTTATGTTCTTTTAAAACATGAAATTTTTTTGTCTTTTTTTATGTTTCATATGCTTTATATATTTACTTTTAGAGATAGTAAAAATTGAAAATAATTGTAATAGGGAAAATATTCTAAGTTTTTAAGTCAAAACTGTGCTTTGAAGGCATTGCATCTTGTGATGATCAGATACTTTCATGTTGTATTTTAAATAAGCTGCAAGAAAGAAAAATCTGACAGAAGATGGGATTTTACCTGAATGGGACATACTCATCTACATAGGTGGGAAGACAATATATTATGGATAGTAAGAGTGATAACTGGCCTCTGGTATTTGAATCCCTGTTGTAGAATGGAAGTGAGCTTGAGTAAATTACTCATCTATAAAACAGATAATGATAATCATATCTAACTTACAGAGTTGAGAGGATTATATGTCAATCCATATAAAATTATTTTATTTTTTGAGACAGAGTCTTGCTCTTTTGCCTACGGTAAAATGCAGTGGTGTCATCATAGATCACTGCAACTTTAAACTCCTGGGCTGAAGCAGTCCTCCTGCCTGCCCCTCCATGCACCTTCCCTCACCCTCCAGTAGCTGAGACTACAGGCTTAAGGCACCATGCCTAGCTAATTTTTCCTATTTTTGGTAGGGATGGGGTCTCACTCTTGCTCAGCCTGGTCTCAAACTCCTGACCTGGAGGGATCCTCCCACCTGGTCCTCCCAGAGTGCTGTGATTACAGGTGTCAGCCACTACCACACCTGGCCAAAACTTTAATTTTGAAGTATAGTAGGACCTTCTAACTTACATACTTTTGTATTGTTGGGAATTTCTTATAACAAGCTTGTATTATTTTCACAACTAAAAAGGAAGATATAAGTGAAAATCTAATCAAAGTTGCTTCTCAAACCATAAAATATTACCATATTAATTCCTATGAATTTTAACAAAAGCCAGTTAGTGTGAACACAGATTCTAGCCTCACTCAAGTTGAACTCCATATAAAATTCTTAACAATTACCTGACATATGCTGGTTTTTCAGTAAATGTGAGCCTTCACTATCATAGGTAAAATCTCATTACAAAAATATTTTTATAACAAAAATTATTTTCATGCTCTCTTGGATTACCCAAAGGAATAGTGTTTTACAGTTCTCACTTAATTTTCATTGTAGCATCAGATGTTTGCTCTGGACCCAGAAAGACCATCTTTCCATAATTAAAGAACTTGATAGTATGTACCATGAGACTGGAGAAATGAACTAAGTTGACTAGTTTGAAATTTGTTTTCCTTTCATTAATTGCAATTATCTTTGTATGCCTTTGTTTCACCCTACTTCAAATATACTTCCACACCAGGAAAACAGAATGAAATAAGGTAAATACACCTAATGTTAAAATATGCAAAAAGTTTCAGAGCCTGGGCTCAGGGTACATTTTTCACTCTGTTTCATCAATTTACAGTGGGTAAATTGATGTGGGATTGTGGGTTTAGCAGTGGGTTCTTTTAACCAAATTCAATACAAAAAGAATTTGGGAATTTGGTTGTTTTTCAGGGTTTATTTTCTTTGATACAAGTAGGAGTGAAGATATACGCACTCAAAATACATATTCTTAAAACCATTTGTAATTATACAATAGAAATAAAGGTTTTATTTTTATTAAGTACTTTCCTAACATTGTAGTGATGTTAATAGACAAGGTGAAAGAAAACAAAGGAAGAAAAAACTTCAGCTTTTCTAAGTTGATAGCATATTTATTATAGATAAAAATTCTTACTGCCTAAAAGAATGTGGTTTCTGCAATATTGTATGCATTAATGGTAAGTTGTATAGAAGTTTTAGTTTCCACTGAGGCCCTTATTTTATTTACTGCTGTAGTTTGGATGTGGTTTGTCCTCACTAAAACTCATGTTGAGGCTTGGTCCCCAGTGTGGTGGTGCTGGGAAGTGGTGCCTTTATCTTTCTCAGGAGACTGGGTTAGTTTTTGTGGGAATGGATTAATTCCCTTGAGAGCTGGTTGTTACAAAGTGAGGTTGCCTTTTGTGTTTTATCCTCTGCACTTGCCTGCCTTCCACCACAAGTTGAAGCAGCATAATACCTCACCAGCTGGGCCACCTGATCGTGGACTTCTCAGCCTCCAGACCATGAGCCAAAATAACCTTTTCTTTTTCAATGACCCAGTGTCAGGTGTTCTGTTACAGCAACAGAAATGGACTAAGACACTTTCTTTGTATGCAATTTAATCTCTTCTGGAATCTAAGGACCTGATGTAGGAGCTGGGCTTTTTAGTAAGCTGTTGATAGAAATTTCTGCACTGTACTTAGAAAACTAAGTGAAAACAAAAAAGTAAGTATATGTATGGGGAGGATAACAGTAAACTAATACTTTGACTTATTAGCACTCACTCCCTCCCATTTACCCCCAGGTATCTTCAGTTGTCTGGAACAATGAATGTAGAAAAATTGAAGTGCAGAACAGTTACCAATGACAAAAATAGCTGAGTAGAATCAAGAGACAAGGTAACAATATAGGATGTTACTGATGATTTTTGGAAAGCAGAAGGAAAAGAATGCCTTCCCTGGATATTGAAGGCAATGAAAAATAAGCCCCACTAATATCAAAATAATAGAAAAGGAGAACAGCAAAAGTAGTGGCAAATTAGAAAAGAGAGTACTGGGATACAATCTGGTTAATAGGGGAAAATCACTAGGAAAGGAAAGAGAAGGAATAGAACTTACAGCATGTCAGTCTCTGAGGATGTTTTATTTATGTGTGAATGAATGAATGATGGGGTCTTGCTCTGTTGTCCAGGATGCAGTGCCGTGGCTTCATCATAGATTACTGCAGCCTCAGACTCCTGAGCACAAGCATCCTCCTGTGAACCACCTGCTTCAGCCTGCTGAGTTGCTGGACTACGGGCACATACATGCGTGCCACCATGCCTGGCTAATTTTAATTTTATTTTTTGTAGAGACAACATCTAGGTATATTGCCCAGACTGGTCTAGAACTCCTGGCCTCAAGCATTCCTCCCTCCCCAGCCTTCCAAAGTGTTGGTATTGTATGTGTGAGCCACCATACCCAGCTCTGAGGATGTTTTAAAAACACTCTATGATAAATCATCTTCATGATGATTCAGACATTAGTTAAAGTTTAACTTGTGTTTAGTAGACTGTTTACTAGGGCAGCAATATATGCAATATTTTAGAATGATTTTCATCAAAACTGATTCTTAGGAAGCTGTAATAGAGAAGTTTTACCTTGAATTACATAAGACTTTCCTGAATGCACATCCCCACTAGCCCAGATCATTTATTTTTTATTTTAATTTTTTTTTTTTTAGTGATAGGGTCTTGGTATGGTCTCAAACTCTTGGCCTAGAGTGATCCTCCTGCCTCAGCCTCCCAAGTAGCTGGGACTACAGGCGCACCACTGTATCCAGCTGGCCCAGATCATTTAAATGTTACATTTTTAATGTACAGTTGACCCTTGAACAACACTGCATTTTAGCTGCACAGGTTCACTTCATATTTGGTTTTTTTCCACCTCTGTCACCACTGAGACAGCAAGACCAACCCTTCTTCCTCCTCCTCCTCAGCCTACTCAACATGAAGATGACAAGGATGAAGACCTTTATGATGATCCGTTTCCACTTAATGAGCAGTAAATACATTTTTCTTATGATTTTCTTAACTTTTTTCTCTTTAAGAATATGACATATAAAACAGACAAACATACAAAATAATGTGTTAATTGACTGTTTATGCTATTTGGTTAAGTCTTCCAGTCAACAGTAGACTGTAAGTAGTTAAGTTTTTGGATGGTCAAAAGTTATACAAAGGGCTGGTCCAAAGGTAGTGAGTTATCTCAATTGACAGTTACAGAGTGAATTCCTTGCTCTACTCTTTCCCTGCTTCTCGCTACTACATTCAACTAGTCTAACAAAAAAAAAAAAAAAAAGTTATATGTACATTTTTGACTGCATAGGGTCAGCATCTCTAATTCACACATTGTTCAAGGGTCAGCTGTATTAAGTAGGCTTTGTGTTTAGCCAATGTGGATATTCCTGCCTTTATTATGGAATGGGCCAATTATGGAGCATATAAAATGCCATGGTAAGACCAGATACTTCAGTGAAAAACATCAAGTAGATCTCTAGAAGGTTTCAGAGCTCTGGAATATGTTTCATGTTCTGAGTCTGCCTCACCTGTGCCCCTTCTCCCATCTATGGGAGTTACAAACTAAATAGCTCTTTTACTGTTGTAATACTTTAGTTTTTTCTTGATCTATATTTTCTTTACATCAATATTATATAATTTACTGAACATTTATGGAGTATATTTTGTATGCTAACACACTGTACTAGGGCTTGGTTAGAAAGGACAAAGATATGGAACCCAAATCTTAGAGGAGAGGTCTGTAAATGATTACAATGCCATACTACAGTAATAGAAATCTGTATAAAATACAGAAGAAGGGCTGGGCATGGTGGCTCACACCTGTATTCCTAGCACTCTGGAAGGCTGAGGCAGGAAGATAGTTTGAGCTCAGGAGTTTGAGACCAGCCTGAGCAAGAGCAAGACCCATCTCTACTAAAAATAGAAAGCTGGGTGTAGTGGTAACTATTATGACATCAAAATATTTTAAATCATTTTTAATAATTTTAGGAATATCAAAATGCAATGTGTTAAGCCTGGAAATGATCATGCACACAGCTTTTCTAAGATAACCAGTTAAGACTGTGTGGGTAATATAAAAGTCATTTCTATTTTTGGAATGCCTTTCATACTTTTTCAACAGAATTTTTTTTTTTTTGTAATTCCTTGGTTAAAAAGAACCTATAGGGATGATATATTCAGAACCCTGATGCTAAGTAAATGAATGATTATTATTCTCGATATGCTTTTTTCATAGATTGTTGCATAAATGAAAATTGCCTACCCTCCCTTTGTGCCATTCCAGTATTTTAACAGTCTGTGGGCCAAAGAGTTATTCTTAATTTTTACTACATTTAGTTTCCTTGTTGGAATAGAGAACAGCTATAGTTAACTAATCTTTTAAATTAAACATTGTTTATTTGAGTACAGTACTAGCTCTTACTCTAGTATCTTGGTATTCCTTCAACTTTCTCAAAAGGTATTTTTCATTCTTATCAATGCTTTTATTATCATTCTCTGTATCCTGTTAAGTTTATTTTCATTTCTCTAAGAATTGTAAGGTGTAGTGGAAGGATTAACTTAGTATTTTCGTTTTTACTTGCCTGTCTTCCCTTTGAGGGCAGTACACTCCTTTATCTGAGCCCCTTGTCTGGCATGTAGAATATATTCAATAAATATTTATTGAATGAGTAAATGTATGTTCTCATTCTCTTTACACATCTCAATAGCATGCTAGTCTTCCTTTTTTTGTCAGGTAAAGCAAGAAATTTAATCCTTATAGGAGAAAACCGAACCTTAGATTTGTTTAGTGACTTTCCCGTGGTCACAGAGCCAGCACTGTTTTGGTGTAGGGATTCCAAATTGAGAGTTACTATGTTGTGCAGCATTTCTCCACCTTGTATCTCAAGGCTAAATATTTCAATGTCCTAGCTGCAATTTCAGCAGTTTAATAGCATGATTTTTCTCCATGAACTCTGTATTTTTAAGCCTCGTTTCCCTCACTTTTTGGCGCTGGAGCTGCTTTCTGACTCCAATCTCTCATCTCTGTTCCAGCCTGCACACTTTAGCCAGAATCTGCTTTCTAAAATGCAAATGTAATCATGTTACTTCTTTACTTAAAAACCCTTCAATAGTTCACCATTGTCTGGCAGACGAAGTTTAAACTCCCTGGTGTGCTAAACAAGGCACTCAAATATCTAGCTCCCACGTGTACAGTCTTATCGCTCATCATATCCTCTCTTGCACTCACTTAGCTGGTGGTATCAAACTTCTCACAATTCCCTGAACACGAGAGCCTGCTTCATTGACTCCTCAGCCTGGAATTACCCAAGACTCCGGGGCTACCTTTGGTAAGATGACGCTGTTGACCACACTGGCAGATAGAACTGATTGCTTTTGTGTGTGTGTGTGTGTGTGTGTGTGTGTGTGCATGCACACTCCCGACAGGCCATATCCTAATGTATCATTGTGTTGCACTTATTTACAAGTCTCCGTGGCCTACCCACGCCCCAGTGAGGCTTCTTTATACCCCCCGATATTCACAGTGCTTGGCACATAGAGATGCTCTCTAAAAGGTTGATGAATGCACGCACTGGAAACAGCTGGGAAAGAGGGAGAAGAAATGGGGGAAGCTCTTTAGGAGAATACTAATAGTGTTCTGAACATGCAAATGATGAGTTATGAGAAAGGTCAAAACGCAAAAGGGAGGACCCCTGCCTTAGAGGCACTTCACAGCCTGTCGGAAGGCAAGATAGGCATACCAAACAATTAACATTACCAGGTAATAAGATAAGGGTGAAAGTGGCTGGCATAGACAGTATCATAGAAACTTATACACCAAGGAGGCTGGTGTGGGAGAGGGCTTAGTTAAGTGACTTCTTGAGTGTTGCGCGTCTTCTCGTGCGTTAAAAAATTTAATCTTTACAACCACGCTATGATGAGGATAGTATCTCCACGTGAGACGAAAAACTGCTCAGAAAATTTGGGTTGCGCCACATCACAAACTACCTTGTGGAAGAGCTATAATTTGCATTTAGGTCAAGTGAATCCAGAGCTCTGTTCCTTTCGCGACACCTCCCTCCTCTGAGGTTCAGAGCCGCTGGGCGCAGGAGTCGCCGCCCCGGGGTCCGCGTTCCCCCAACCCTGCACAGCCGCGTCCCGCACGCCGCGCTGACCCGGGTCCTCGGGGCCCTCCCGCGCTCAGTGCGCCGGCGCGTGCGGCCGCTCCCGCCCCCAGGGAGGGGCGGGGCCGCGTCGCTGCCGGACCCAGGGGCGCGCGGAGGCGGAGGCGGAGGCGGCGTCCGGGCTTCCGGACGGGCTGTCGGCCGGCTCCGGAGCTAGGGCAGCGCTCGCCTGGGTGGTGGGCGGGTAGGGGCGGGAGCGAGGAAGGGAGCGGGCGCGAGGCGGCGGCGGCGGCGGAGGAGGAACTTGTTGCGCCCGCGACTGCGCGCTGCCGCTCCCTCGGATCCAGTTCGCCCGGGCGGGCGCGGCGGCGGCGGCGTTGGCGGCGGCGGCGGCGGCGGCTGGGGAGCGCGGCCGGGGCGATGCGGCGGTACCTGCGCATCGTGGTGCTGTGTATGGCCTGCGGCTTCTGCTCGCTCCTCTACGCCTTCAGCCAGCTCGCCGTGTCCCTGGAGGAAGGAGCGGGCGGCGGTGGCGGGAAGCCGCAGGCCGCAGCGGCTTCCTGGCTCGCGGGCGGCGGACGCGGCGCCGCGAGAGGCGCGGGCAGCTCGGGCACCGCGGCGCATCCCGGGCGGTCGGACAGGTACGGGCCGCTCCGGGTCTCCGACTGGGGCGGGGGCGCGGCGCGCGGGGCTCGGCCTGGGCCGGGCTGCTCGCAGTCCGTCCCGCGCCTGCCGCGGCTTTGCCGCCGTCTCTGACCCCTTCACTCATATCCCTCCATCCCCTCAAGCCGGGGGTGAACTGGGCGCTGCTCCCGCCTGAAAGCATCCCACATTTTTGTGTGGACCAAGTCCTTACGCGCTCTTTAAAGCAGTTAGAAATTTTCAACTTTTGTAAAAAAAGGATCCACTGAAAACTAAGAGATGCCTACCTAAGCCTTATTGCTCTCTGGCTAGTGCGAATTCCCTCGTTTCCATGGAGTTCAAATTGAGATATTTTAAACATCAGGCAGGCGCCCTACTTCAGTGGGTTTTTTCCCCCCCTCTCTTGAAAGGGGCATCTAATTTTTGTGTATTAACGCTTACAATTTTCATTATTGCCCGTGGTTAGTTAAATCTGGACATGGCATTTGTGCGGGTTGTGAAATTTTCTTTTGGAACCACTTGGTTTAATCTGAAACTTAGAGAAAATTAACAAAAATAAGTGATACTTAGCATGCTCAAGTCTTGTGGGATGGGATGGAGGTATCTTTCTTGAGAAATCGGTATTTAAAGAGCAGCATAATGACTTAGATGGATTTACAGAAATCACTGCCACAGTTGGAATGAACATGAGATTTAAATGGAAATAGGAATGTTTTTGTCATTGCTTAATAAGAGCTAAACATTTGCACGGCCTCTATTTGTGGGCATGTCTCTGAAAAGGACCTGAAGTGCTCCCTACTAGGAGGCAAATGCTGCTTTGATACAGAAAAGTAGAATGTCTGTATGAGAAAGGGGTACTGGGTGAGCTGTAGGCTGTTGTTTAACATCATTCTGAGAGTTGATGGTCATTCCCAGCATGAAAGTGGGAAGTGTGGGTAGAGGAAGTGCGTGGAAAGGCCGGATTGTCATGTTTTTACCCCATGATTTGATTACACTCATGGTAATTTCCTGCATCAGGGCTCTGTATTCATTACTAGCAAGAACTATTATGCTAAAAGCAGAACTACTTCCAGAGCCAGTTTTATCAACCCTCAATTATGTGTCCTGGGAGGGGCAGTGACCGAAGACTTGAATGAGCACGTGAAAAAATGACAGATGGAACCTAAACTGTTCCTGGCCTATTATGTTATTGTGAAGTAGTTATACTTATAGAAAAGGAATTATTTCTATATTGGATAGAAATGTAAGGTAGCAATATTTTAATCAAACATTGAATGAAATTACACTGATATTAGCATTTCAGTTTGACAGAGTAATGTTCATTTTTAGCGCTCTCAGGTACTTTATTTTGTGACAGTTTTATAAATTATGTTTGCTTGGCCAGCTAATTTTAACAGAATTACTTTATTTGAAATTTAGAAAATAAGAGCCTAGTTTTAATAAATATCTAATAGAGCCATTACTGAAATCTTAAGTTTGATGTGTCAAAGTTGCATCTACTGAAGTGCTGTGCTTTTATAGGCTCTCTGAGTAGCATTACTTTTTATTTTAAAGGAGTTGTACATCTAAGTTAAAACTAAAGGTGTGTCAGTCTTTCTAAAAATGTGATAAAGAACATTTCACCACATTTGCATGCATAAGGAGACTTCCGGCAGAGTTGCAACGTGGGAAAGCTAGATTGTCATTTTTCTTACCCTGTGATTTGATGAAGGGCAAATTCCTAAGACCTCAGCAGTCTTTTTATTTTAGATACCATTTATAACATCCTTATAGAGATCTCATAGAGTTAAATCAACTTTTTTGGCTACCATGTGATATGAAGTAGTTCTCCTTAATCTCTCTTTCTATGTGTAAATTATTTGGCCAAGATCTAAAGGGCATCAGAAATTGGAACAGGATTGGAAACTGTGTATCCTTTGATTGCTGTACAAGAGCTCTTTCTATAAAGAAAAATAAGGGTCTCGTCCAGATAGTGGACTCAGGGGGCAGTGGGGGCTATGAGGCAAGCCAAGAGGCAAGTCCTCTTTTCTGTAGGACTTGAGTATCATTGCATTCTTGCCTTTTTTGATGTCATCTTACCGGAAAGATTGCAACTATTATTTATTTCTTTCATTTAAAACATGGAACCTAGGTTTATATCCAATAGGTTCTATTGGTCAAATCTTATAAAAAGTATTTATTGCACAGAATTCCATGGCAACAAAATACTTAGAAAGGTCAAGTCCTTCCAAGTCCTTTTTTTTTTTTTTAAAGCCATAGGTCTCACTCTGTCACCCAGGTTGGACTGTAAAACTTTGAATTCCTAGGCTCAAATAATCCTCCTGCCTGCTTCCCAAGTAACTGGGACTACAGTTACAAATGCTACCATGCATGGCTAATTTTTTGTAGAGATAGGGTCTCCCTTCGTTTCCCAGGCTGGTTTTGAACTCCTAGCCTTAAGCGGTCCTCCTACTTTGGCCTCCCAAAGTGCTGGGAATACAGGCATAAGCCACGAGGCATGAGCCACTGTGCCCAGCCTTTCCAAAATTCTTGAAGTAAGAACTTTAAAATGATAGGAACAATTTTTCACTGAAATCTTTTATCAATTAGTGCATTCTTTTTGAAGCCATTATTTTAGTAATCAGAAAATATGTAGGTCTTAATAGTCAGACAAGCCTGTATTTTCATTCTGGCTCTGGTTGCTGTGAGACGTTGGCCAAATTATGTCACTTCTGTGCTTTAATTTCCTCACCTGTAAAGTGTAGATAATAATTACCTTACATAATTTTGTTCCAGCTTTACTGGGGTATAATTGACAAGTAGAAATTGTATATATTTAAGGCATACAACATGATGCTTCGATATCTATATATTGTGAAATGATCGCAGTCAAGCTAGTTACCATTCATCACCTCATATAGTTTACCTTTTCTTGTGAAAGAACACTAAAGAGCTACCATCTTAGCAAGTTTCTTTTTTTTTTTTTTTTTGAGGCAGAGTCTCACTCTGTTGCCCAGGCTAGAGTGAGTGCCGTGGCGTTAGCCTAGCTCACAGCAACCTCAAACTCCTGAGCTCAAGCGATCCTCCTGTCTCAGCCTCCCGAGTAGCTGGGACTACAGGCATGCACCACCATGCCCGGCTAATTTTTTCTATATATATTTTTTTTAGCTGTCCATATAATTTTTTTCTATTTTTAGTAGAGATGGGGTCTCGCTCTTGCTCAGGCTGGTCTCGAACTCCTGAGCTCAAACGATCCGCCCACCTCGGCCTCCCAGAGTGCTAGGATTACAGGCGTGAGCCACCGCGCCCGGCCCCAGCAAGTTTCAAGTACACAATACAGTATTGTTAACTGTAGTGACCATGCTGTGCATTAAATTACCTTAATTTGTAATAGAATTCTTAGTTGTCATTAAGATCAAATAAAACCATCTTAAGGAAAATGGATATTTATAGGCTTATATGAGTTGCTGGAAGGAGCAGAATTGAAGGAAAAGTTGCAGATACCAGGGCAGCTCCAGGGACCTCAAGGACTGAGGCCTCTTACTCTGTTCCACTGCATACAGGCTTTGTTCATGGGGTCCTTCTGTTCTTTGCAGGTTTTCTTCTCTAATCTCAAATAGAAAATCCCAGGAAAAGGCTCTTGTTCAGTTTGCTAGGATTGCATGCCCATCCGTGGACCAGTCAGTGTTGCCTGGGATGGGGATCTCTGATTTGCCGGCTCTGTGCCACTAGCACATCTGTAGGCAGACAGAATAACATGATTGGTGTTGGAGAGGAGTGGTGCCTCAAAGGAGAGGGGTAGGCAGTGGCTTTTCCACATAGAGAGACTCCTTTAAGCCATTGATATGGACAGACTGTATTAAGGTTTTCAGTAGAAAGCAGTTGTTATTACCAGGCATTAGTACTTCTCAGAAGGCATTACACCACTTTGTGGCTCTGCATTTTAGCTAGTCAGGGTGATTAAATTCTCACATTTCACCGGCGAGTCTTGATGGTGATTATCAAGACTTCATTTGTGGCTATACAGCAGTAGTGGTAGTGGGCAATGGAGAAGCTACTAAACACTCCAGTGACACCATTTCTGGACTCATTGTGCCCTCTGTATGACTTACTGTGAAACGGGGAAGTAGTTCACCTCATTGTCCTTTTCAGATCTGGCTAGGCCATAGAGTTATCATTTCTGCTGGATCCTGTGAACACTAGTAGGATATACTAAGAATTTAAAGAATGGAAACAGTAAGGGCTTTAGAATCACAAACTTCAGCTTTGCTACTCACTTGCTGTGTCAACCTTGAACACATTTCCTCATCAGTTAGAAATAAGAGTACTATGATATTGAGTTGTTTGTGAGAATTGAAATGAAATAGCTGGTGGTTTAGATTACCTAGGATGAAGCAATGGTACAATAAAATTGTAGCTAATAGGATCATTTAGATAATTTAAATTTTAAGATTTTTTTCCCCCCAGTTTCTAACCTCAGAAAAATTCTGGTCCTTAGGCCCCAATTGAGACCTGCTAAACCAGAATGCCTGGCAGTGGGGTCCAGGAATCTATATTTTAGATATGTGCTCCAGGTTGTTATAAAACCAAAGATTGAGAACCACTGATTTAGCTGATAATGGTTTGACCACTATTTTTGCACTACTACTTTTAGTGAAGAAGTTTTTTCCCTCTTTTCTGCAGTTATTTTTAAAGAAGAGTTGGGCAGTGAACATTAAAGATAGTTGTTATGGACACTGGAATGTCATGTCACCTTAAACTCTGCTTTGTTAATGCAGAAGCATTTTATGTAAAACCAGTACCCTGTAGCTTGTATTTTAGTTCATTGGAGATCATAGTGGTATCTACTCACATGTTTGTAAAGTGCTGTCTTAGTCTGTTGGGGCTACTGTAACAGAATATCATAGACTGGGTAGCTAATAAACAACAGAAACTTATTTCTCACACAGTTCTGGAGGCTGGAAATCCAAGTCAAGGTACCAGCAGATTTGGTGCCTAATGAAGGCCTGTTTCCTGGTTCATAGATGACACCTTCTTGTTGTATTCCCACGTGGTGGAAGTGGCAAGGGAACCCTCTAGGGTGCCTGTTGTAAGGGCAGTAATCCCATTCATGACCTAATTACCTACCAAAAGCCCTGCCTACTTCATGACAGTGATTAGGTTTCAACATGTGAATTTTGGGGGATGTAAACATTCAGACCCTAACAAGTGCTTAGCAAAAACCTGACATGTAGTATTTAATAAATGCTAGTAATTAATTAAAATATTGTTCTGTGCTTTTGGAGGGAAAACTGGATTGGCTAATGAAAAAATAATACGTACTTTTGATTTGGAAATCTTATTTTAAAACATTAAGATTAATATCTATGCGCCATACCTGTTGGAAATACTTCCTCCTACATATTAACTTAAATTTTGTTCATAATGTATGTACCATATGAAGTGTAAAATTTTTATGTTTTCAAATTGGCTGCTTTTTACTTTATTGTTTTTACCTTTAACATGCATGGAAAAACCTTCTACCAGAGTTTGTTTTTTTTCCCGTTTTCTTTTTCTTTTTTTCTTTGTTTCTCCTTGGTTCATATTTTTCTCCTTTTTTTACATTTAAATCTTTAATTCAGTTCTTTTTAGGGGGGGAGGTACTGTGTGATGCTAACTTTTTTTTAAAATAGATAATTGTTTCAGTGCCATTTCTGTATAAGCAGTCTTTTTCCCACTTACTGAGTATTTATGATATTAGAGGTTTAAGAAAAAGAAGTAAAGATCTGACTTAGTGCTAGAAATTGAATTGTCTGGAGACAATTTAGTTTAACATGAGTGACCCAGGCCATCTTAAATAATGATGATTTGGCAATGTCATGGGAATGGCCTCCTTTATTGTGCCCATAAGCATCTTTCTTTCTTTTGCACAGCCACAGTGGAGATATCTGTGCCTTGAAGTTGCATTGTTGCCTTCAGCACTTCATTCATACTGCCACATTCTTATGCTGAACATGCCTAAACATATTTCTGACTCTGTAGGTTGTACATGGTTTTCACTAAAGCCTCATGACTATCATGGACATGTTGAAATGAAAATTACCTTTTCCAGTTTAATTTAAAAGTATGAGACCTTCTGTCACTGGATTTAAGTAAACTTCATATTGTGGTAAACATTATTGTTAATTGCTTTAATTCAGAGCATGAAATGTCTCAGTTTTTGAAACATTTTTTAGGTACTGGAAATTTTGATCAGCTTGCCCTTTTTAAAAAAACAACTTTCTATTTTGAAATGTAGATTCACACAAAGTTGAAGAGACACCCTATGTATCCTTCACTCAGTTTTCCTCAGTAGTAACATCTTACTTTACCATAGTACAATATCACTAAATCTGGAATATATATGTATCAGTATAGTACAATATTATAACCCCAGAAATTAACATTGTACAATCATCCATAGACTTTATTCAGATATCATCAGTTTTATGTATGCAAATGTGTGTATGTGTGGTTTTATGCAATTTTACTACATGTAAATTTCATGTAACCACTCCCACAGTTAGGATATAGAACTGTTTCATCACCACAAAGATCCTTTGTGCTACCCCTTGATCAGTCTGCTTGTAGATGAGCCACCTAGAACTAGATGCATTGAGCTTTATGAATTTGAGGATATGCCATAGTAAAGTTTTATTTCAATTTGATCCATAGTGAAAAAATTCACATTTATGGACTTCACTGCTTTGGGATGTCACACCTGAAGTCACACACTGAGGTCACACCTTTTTAGCTCAGCTTACTGTTTTGCCCCATTAAAATTATTTAATAGAGTTACCTCTTTGAATGTTGAATATCTAATGTTCCACTTTAAACAGTTTTAAACAGCTAATAATCAGAATCTGCATAAGTACCTTTACTTTTCCACTACTTTTAAACTTTAATTTTTCTTTTTGACTTGAAATTACAAGTGCTGTCTTCAGATTAGTTGCTTTTCTTAATTTATTGCTTGTAATGAGTTATTGTTACATAATGAGTTCTCAGTATGAGTTTCTACTTTTTATCTTAATCTCCAAAACCAGTTTTTTGTAAGGGAGAGAATGGATGTTTGGGCATTAAGAAACTGTAAATAAATTATTACACTTCTTGCCAGCAGTACCTCAGTGTTTTATGATTTTTTAAAAAATGGTAAATGGCATGTGTATTCACTAATGCATATGCTCTTATATTTCTAGTAAAGAAAGAAGAACATCCTTTCTATATACTGTATGATTTTTGACATTGAATTATGGTCAAGAAACTTACCTAAAACTTGATTTTTCCCATCCAGTTGTGTCTGTATTAATCCTTTGTGGAGATAATCATTACTTCAGAAAGAAACTCGACTGGGTGCGGTGGCTCACCCCTGTAATACTAGCACTCTGGGAGGCAGGAGGATTACTTGAGGTCATGAGTTCAAGACCAGCCTGAGCAAGAGCAAGACCCCATCTCTCCCCAGAATTGAAAAAATTAGCTGGGCGTAGTGGCACATGCCTGTAGTCCCACCTACTTGAGAGGCTGAGGCAGGAGGATTGCTTGAGCCCAGAAGTTTGAGGTTGCAGTGAGCTATGATGATGCCAAAAAAAAAAAACCCAGAAAGAAACCCTGTATCCATTAACAGTAACATTTGTCTCCATAGGTTTGCCTGTTCTGGGCATTTCATATATTAAATGAATCCCACAATATGTGGCTTTTTGAATCTGGCTTCTTACATAGGATAATGTTCTCAAGGTTGATCCACTGTAGCATGTATCACCACACATCATTCCTTTTTATGGACAAATAATATTCCATCGTATGGATATACTATATTTTGTTTATTCATTTATTAGTTGATGAGTATTTGGGTTGTTTTCTACTTTTCAGCTATTATGAATAATGCTGCTGTGAACATTCAAGTATAATTTTTCTATGAACATATGTTTTTAATTCTCTTGAGTATATACCTAGACATGTAACTGTTGGGTCATGGTTGCACAACTTTGTAAATATACTAAAAACCATTAAATCTTAATTTTAAAAGGGAATTATGCCTTGTATTATTCTGCTTTGCTTTGTAACAACCCCAGACATCTTAGCGGTTTATAACCAACGTTTATTTCTTGCACACATTACATGTCTATAGTGACTTTGCTTTGTGTATCCCCTCATCCTGGGACTCAGGCTGAAGGAGCAGTCTGTGCGTTGGATATGCCCAGTCTCTTGGTAGGAGATGAGTAAGAGGCCGGATTGAATTTCACAATCCGAGTTGAAGCATCTACTCTTATGCCTCAATGTTCTGTCTGTTCACAGAACTTTGCCCAAAGTGAGTTACTTGAATGAGGTCAGACTCAGTAAATGAGGCAGGGGGTATATGCTTCTCCCCCTCAGAGGCAGGCACATGGCACATGGTAATGACCAGGGTTGTATAATCCTTAACTACCCTTTATTACCGTTAACTATAAAGTTGTAAATTGCAAATAGACATTACTGAGTAAGGAGAAAGAAGGGCTAATTGATACAAGGAGATCTTTAAGGACCACTAGGAAGAAGATAGGCAATAAAGGGCATGTGGAATGCATATACAGTTGGTAGTAGGCTTGAGGGGCTAGCTAAGGGGAAGACTGAATGTATAGTTTTTTGTTTTTTGAGGAGAAGGAAAAAGGAAAGAGAAGTTCACTAATTTGCCAGCCGGTAAGGAGGTTGGCAGACTCCCATCTCAAAGTACCAACGTCCTGCTGAATGTATACTTCTAATCAGCATGGTTGTGTCAGCTGTTCTTCAGTATTCATCTAAGAAGGTGAATGAATGGCTTGGTTTCAATGTGGGATTGTACAGAAAAGGTATGGTGAAAGAATGAGGTAAAAGTTAGAAGTTGTGGATGTAAGAAAGTCAACAGATGGACCATGTGGTATAGTATGAGTAGGAAAGGGAATGAATAGAGAAGGGGGCTTATAATTAGGAAGCATGTGATTGGAGGGGCTGAATGATTTCCAGACAGATGTAATGGGATGTAGAGAATTATTTAGGTCATTAAATATGAAATTTCCAGATTCCCTAAGTATAAGTTTGACAGTTGATGTCTCTGACATTTCACTTTGACACTTCTTTTTTTTTTTTAATTTTTTTTTTAATTTTTTTTTTTTTTAATTGAGATAGTCTCGCTCTGTTACCTGGGCTAGAGTACCATGGCATCAGCCTAGCTCACAGCAACCTCAAACTCCTGGGCTCAAGCAATCCTCTTGCCTCCGCCTCTCGAGTAGCTGGAACTACAGGCATGCGCCACCATGCCCAACTAATTTTTTTCTATATGTATTCCATATAATTTTCTTTCTATTTTTAGTAGAGATTGGGTCTCGCTCTTGCTCAGGCTGGTCTCAAACTCCTGAGCTCAAACAATCCGCCTGCCTCAGCCTCCCAGAGTGCTAGGATTACAGGCATGAGCCACCACACCGGGCCTGACACTTCTTGTTTTATGTTTATTGTGAAGGTACATCCTTCACAATACATGCCTTTCAAACACATGGTTTGGCTTGTGATTATCTCTCAAAATTTTTTTACAGCAATTTTTGTGAAACCATGCATAAGTCAAAAATCCATGTTATTTTCATGGAACCAATGCTGCGCAGACAGCTCAAAATATCAACAAAGTGTTTGGGAAGGATGTGGCTAATGAACGCACAGTATGTCGATGGTTTGAGAAGTTCTGTTCTGGTGATTTGGTGGTTTTTTTTTTTTTTTTTTTTTTTTTGGATAAGGAAAGAGGAGTTTATTAATTTGCCAGCAATTGAGGGGGTTGGCAGACTCCTGTCTCAAAGTACCAATCCCCCAGTTCTGACGATTTTAATCTTGAAAGTGAGCCACCTGGGTGACCTGAGACCAAGATAGATAATGAGCTGAAAGCTGTAGCAGAAGTGAATCCATCTCAACCTACGTGTGAATTAGCAGCAAGTTTTGACGTTACTATTCCAACAATATTGGACCATTTGAAACAAATGGGCAAGTTAAAGAAGCTGGATAGATGATTCCACATGCATTAAATGAGTGCCAGAAGAGAAATCATTTCAAAGCTGGCCTTTCTTTGCTGTCATGACATAAAAGCGAACTGTTTCTACATCATATTGTTAAATGTGTGATGAAAAGTGGATTCTTTTTGTCAATCACAAGCATTCAGCACAAGGGTTGGATAAAGATGAAGTGCTGAAACACAGTCCAAAACTGAATATTCATCAAAAAAATTATGTCTGTTTGATGGTCCAGCGCTGGTATTATCCACTACAGCTTCATGAAACCTGGTCAGTTGATTACAACGGATATTTACTTCAACAAATTGGGTGAAATGATGACAATGCTTGGCATTAAACAGCCGAGATTGGTCAATAGAGACAGGCCAATCCTCTTCCAAGACAATGCTCAACCACATGTCACATGAACAACACTGCTCAAACTACAGAGCCTGGACTTGGAAACTCTCTGTCATCTACCGCATTCACCAGGTCTTGCACCAACTGACTGCCACTTCTTCCAAGGAAAAATATTCAATTCTCAACAAGCTGTGGAAAACACCTTTCTTGATTTCATGGCCCCTTGCTCTCCAGGCTTCTTTGCTGCTGGCATAAACAAGCTACTGTTAAGATGGCAAGACTGTATCCATAGTTAAATGTATACTTTAATTGTAATGCTTCTTGTTTGAGATATAAGAAACACTTTTGATTTGAAATTGGACATTTCATATTTAATGATTAAAGACTAGTCTGAGATATGAGGTATTGGAGTTTAGGACTGCAGTTTTAGGTGATTACAAGGTCCAGGATTTGCCATTTTTAACTGAAGGGAAGAGGACGTAAAAGTTACTGGAGTTGAAGAATTGTGTAACCTGGATGTTGGGTAGGTCTCCCATATTGCACTATCCAAGATGACATTCTGTCATTCCCTGCTAGACAGTATGATCCATGTCCATATTAATCCCTATTGTGTTTTCAGTATTTAGTCCATGTAGATGGTTATTCAGTAGACAACTTATTGGTTTATTGAATGAATGGATATAGGAAAAGTGGGATTTGGCATTGAGAAGAGGACTATGAGCTCAGCTGGGGCTGCATCCTCTCAAATGGCTTCTCCATATGCCTTGGGCTTCTTACATCATGGAGACTGGCTTCAAAGAGTGTTCCAAGAGATAGGAGGTGGAAGTTGCTCTTCAGGCAAGGGTTTGGAAATTGGCACAGTATCATATCATCAGATTCTATTTGTCAAAGCAGTCACAGAGCTCACCTAGATTCTGGGTAAGGGGAGATAGATCCTACTTCTTTTTTTCTTTTCTTTTCTTTCTTTTTTTTTTTTTTTTTTTTTTTGAGATAGTGTCTTGCTCTGTTGCCCAGGCTAGAGTACAGTGGCATCATCATGGCTCACTGCAACCTCAAACTCCTGGGCTTAAGCCATCCTCATGCCTCAGCCTCCCAAGTAGCTGGGACTACAGGCGTGTACCACCATGCCCAGCTAATTTTCTTTCTATTTTTAGTAGAGATGGGGTCTTGCTCTTCCTTAGGCTGGTCCTGAACTCCTGACCTCAAGTAATCCTCCCGCCTCAGCCTCTCAGAGTGCTAGGATTACAGGTGTGAGCCACCGCACCCGGCCAATAAGCAGCATTTTAAAAACCACCAGTGCCAGACTGTTCACAGAGATTCTGATTTAGTAAGTCTGATGTGGTGTTCTCTGGGTGATTTCTTTATGCAACCAGGGCTGACAACTCCTGCCTTAGACTTTTGACATTTTTGAGAGATGTGATAATAGATTTTTGTAAATCAGAAATTTCATAGACTTTTTGATACAAGAACAGCAACTTGTAATTGAATTCATAGCAAGAGAAAGCAAAGCTCCATAGTGATGAGGTATGAATTGGCCTGGTTTAGTGACTCACCCTGACTTCATACATACTTTTGTGCCCAGGCCTCCATTGAAGTGAATTTTAGGCTATTGCTTTGAAAAGAAATAATAATGAAACATGTACTTTCTGTAACATGAGGCCTTTTTAGCTCCAACTTGCAATCTAAGAAAGAAGACCACACTTGATCCTCCATTTTAGCTTGTGTAATATGAAACTGAGGCAATGTAGATTTTGAAACTAGGCAGCATGATTTCTTTTTTTGTTAATATTTTGCTACATATTGATTGTACATATTTCTGGGGTACGTTGATATTTTGATACATGCATACCGTGTGTAGTGATGAAATCAGAGTAATTGGAGTATCCATCACCTCAAACATGTATCATTTCTTTGTGTTGGATACATTTCAAATCTTTCTTATAGCTGTTTTGTTTTGAAGTATACAATAAACATTGTTAACTGTAGTCACCCAACTATGCTGTTGAGCACTAGAACTTATTCCTCTATCTAACTGTATTTTTGTACCCATTAACCAACCTCTCTTCATACCCCTACACCCCTACTCTTTTTAGTCTCTGGTGGCCACCATTCTACTTTCTACCTGCGTGAGATCTACTTTTTGAGCTCCCACTTATGACATGGGGATTCTGTCCCTGGCTTGTTTCACTCAACCTGATGTCCTCCAGTTCTATCCATGTTGCTGCAAATGACAAGATTTCATTTTTTAATGGCTGAATAATATTCCATTGTGTATATGTACTACATTTCCTTTATCTGTTCATCTGCTGTTGGATACTTAGGTTGATTCTATATCTTGGCTATTATGAATAGTGCTGCAATAAAGGCAAGAGTGCAGATGTCTTTTTGATATTCTGATTTCTTTTTTTGTTTTTTTTTTTTAGATGTATACCCCGTAGTGGGATTGCTAGTTCTATTTTTAGTTTTTTTTTTTATTTGTTTATATTCATGGGGTACAGGTACAATTTTGCTACATTTATATATTGCATTGTGGTGAAGCCAGGGCCTTCAGAGCATCCATCACTGGATATTTTTAGTTTTTTGAGGAATCTCCACACTGATCTCCATAGTAGCTGTACTAATTTACATTCCCCCCAGCCCCATACAAGTGCTCCCTGTTGTATCCTCCCCAACATCTGTTATTTTTTCTTTTTTTTTTTTTTAAGACAGAGTCTCTCTCTGTTGCCCAGGCTAGAGTGAGTCCCGTGGCGTCAGCCTAGCTCACAGCAACCTCAAACTCCTGGGCTGAAGAAATCTTCCTGCTTCAGCCTCCCGAGTAGCTGGGACTACAGGCATGCGCCACCATGCCTGGCTAATTTTTTTAATATATATTTTTAGTTGGCCAGCTAATTTCTTTCTATTTTTAGTAGAGACGGGGGGTCTCACTCTTGCCCAGACTGGTCTCGAACTCCTGACCTCGAGCAATCCACCCGCCTCGGCCTCCCAGAGTGCTAGGATTACAGTCATGAGCCACCGTGCCCGGCCTGTTATTTTTGCTTTTTGATAGGACCCGTTTTAACTAGATGAGGTGATATCTCATTGTGGTTTTGCATTTCCCTGATAATTACAGATGTTGAGCAGTTTTTCATATACCTGTTGGCCATTATGATTTCTTATTTTTCAGTTTAAAACACCATACAAGTAGCTTGGATTGAGGATTAATATAGGAGATCCTCTTTTCCCTTTCCACCAGCATTTGTGACATTTTTATTTTGTTTCAGGATAAGCAAATATTTTGTTTGGCTGAAATGGATTTTGTTCTAGGGGAATATGCGTGGTCCATGAAGAAAATTTTAGAAGACATAGTTTGTCTCTATCATCTGGTGAGGGGATTTGAATATATCTGAAGAGTTACTGACTAGAAAACTTTGCCAATCAGTGGTATATTCTACCTTCAAGTCTTATTTAAAATAATGATGCCCTAAGGGAGGGAGAAATCAATTTTCCAAAACATCAACAACAACACTTATAGCAACTTGGATTTGCTGGTTTGTTGCTCTGAAATAGAACAGTAAGTTATTGTGTCACTGAGCAAATTCCTTGTTAGTTCCCAGCCAAAATACTCACATAGGCTATTTCTGTCTTACTCTGTTAGGTGTAAAGATTTCTCTCTGTGTTACTGGAATCCCTATTGGATGCTGCCCTCTGATGTTTGTGGAATGAACTGCTTTTGGGAAACGGCTTTTAGGTAGGCACTTATATTTAATTGATAGATCAGTGTAGGTAAGAGTAGATAGTAGGTAATAAAACTTTTGATTGTAATAGGATGTAAAAATGTTTCTTTTCTTATATCTTAATATTATACAAGTAAATAATTTATTTTCTCGTTGAGTTTTCTATTTCTTTTTCCCATTTTGTAGTTGTCATAAATTTTTGGTGCATGCTGCATATAACTGCTCTAAATTCTTTTAATATGTTATTAAGGTAAACCATTGTTAGGAAAATTTATGATCTAACTTTAGGTAACAGGTGATAAAGATAGGTTCCCACTGATATTTACCGATACAGATATATATAGATATATAGCATTTAATTTAAAGCTGATGTACTAAAAAAACATTTTGTAGGTGGTTGGGGACAACTAGGAAAGGATTATATTTGTTATTAGCAGAGAGATTGAATATTGGGGAATGGGAGGATAAAGGTAAGTATTTGTTGATAAAGGTCAATAAACATCATTTATTGACCTTTTAAGTTACCAAATAGTTTGGCTTTGTTCACGTCTCTGGAGAATGAAGGTGTTGGATTGGCTGACCTCTTGGGTCCCTTCCTGCTCTAATCTTCAAAGAAAGAAACAAGTGTTGCTAGGAATGGCATAAGGCAGTGACTCTCAGGCTGTCTCCCTGAGATAGTAGGAGAGGAGAGTGGGGTAATAGCCTGAAATACCCTTCCTTAGAGTAAAATTTCTTTGAGAACCATCTGTTTTTACTGTATCTTTATGATTCATTTAAATGTTAATTCTGTTTGCCAGGCACTGTTTTAGGTGCTAACGTCAGGTTAATGTGGCCAATCCTTCTGGAGCTTACTTTCTAAGGGGAGCCTCACACTAGCAAACCTGAGATTACACTAAAGGGTGACAAGTTGTAACTATAATGAGTCATCTTATGGCATCAGGGAGGGGCTTCCTGGAGGGAGCGACTAGATGATGAATCGTTAGTTTATTAGCTGGACAGGAGGTAAAGTGTTCTAGGTAGGAAGAACTTTATTTTAAAAAAATCAATTAAAATTTTTATTTTCAATTGACAAATATATATTGATGGGGTGCAATATGATGTTTTGATGTATGTATACACTGTGGCATGATTATAACAAGCTCATTAACATCTATCACATGATATATTTATAGTTTTTTTTTGTAATGAGAACATTTAAAACCTCTTAGTAGTTTTGAAATATTTGATACATCATTATTAATTATGGCTACTTTGCTGTGTAATAGATCTTGAAAACTTATTTCTCCTATCTGACTGGAACTTTGTACCCTCTGGTCAACATCTCCCCATCCCATAACTTGCCCCCACCCCGTTGGTAACTACCATGCTACTCTCTCTGAGAATTGCATTCTTAGTATCTATTCATTGTATATATTTTTAAATTCTTACATTCTCAAAACAATATGCATTCCATGAACAACTCGCAAGCAATAGTTGAGATCAGATATTTTAATTATATCTTGTTGTTTTAGAAGATATTGGGTGATTGAAATTTCAGTATGCATCAGTCCAAGTCAGATTATTCCAACTTCTAAAGATATTCTTACCCTTAAGTTTGTTTATAATTTTGGAGAATTGGAGCTTCATATGTTTTCATTCTTATGAATATTAATGAATAAAGTATTGACAAGTACCACTTTGCTTTGTGACATAATTCTGCTAACTCTGGAAGCTGGGTAAACTTGAAAACTTCAATATACCCTGATTTATGTAACCCAGACCCTTTTGTAAATTACAGCATGAGTACTAATAACCCCAAATTTGAGATTTTAGAAGTTATATTCTCTGTTATACTTTCTACCTGGAATATTGCATCCATTATATCATGTGATTACATAAAAAATAGTAACTGTTTTGTTATATGTATGCTATTATGTAAATATCTCTCAAACTTAGTTTCTTACTTAGAACTAAGGATCCCTTGCATTTAATCACCCTATTTCAAACATGCAGATAAACCAAAGTGGCATGCAATGGCCATATCATTCTTATCCTCAATTTCAGTATTTACTCTAGATAATACATCATTTTTGCCTGACTTTAAGAGCTTCTCTCCCCACCTGGTAAAGCTTCTTTGGAATTCCCCTTTACTATCACCTTTGGTGTCACATTCTGCCTGGCATCAGGGAGTCCCTTGGCTGGGCACCACACTCTTTTCCCAGGCCTCTCTTAGCTTTCCCAACTTGAATTCTTAATATAATTTTGATTAAAGCTTATCTGAGGGATCATTTCCTCCCAATTATTGTACAGTGAACATAAAATGATATAGAAAAGAAAAATGGCCTCAACTCCCATCACAAGTGTTTTCATCATTCATATACATGTTGTGATTAAGGTATAGACCAGTCTTGAATTTTGAGTTTACAATTGTACTTTTTCCACATAATATGGTCTTCATAATTATGTCCATGGCTACACATCATTCCATTGAGTTTTGGAAAGCATTTCATGCTTACAGCTTTATTTTTCTTTGAGAACTTAAAAAGTAATTTGTATCTGCATTTACTCGATCTCCTGTTTGACTGATTACTTCCCAGTAGCATGTCAAAATGCTCACATCTCTTCTGTCCTTGAAACAAAACCAAACACAAAATCCCTACAACACCTTGCTTCAAGGCATCACCTGTTCACTCTCTTTCCACTCACCAGCAAACTTCTTTGAAGAGTACCTACCTACTGGTTTCACTTCCTTAAATAAAAACCTTCACACCTCAACCATCTAGAAGCAGAATCTGTCCTCTGACTCTCCTTGCAGTCACGCCTGAGCTCTGAATTGTTCTTCTGGGCCCTAATCTTACTTTTTTTGTCCATTTGACACTGTTTACCACTTTGTTTTTCTTTCAACTCTGTCAATCTCTAGCTTTTGAGACCAGACCAGTGTCTTAGCTCTTTGATTTCTCTCCTCCTGGACTCCTCTATCCCTGCTTCCTAAATATCTGTGTTCCTTAGTATCCTGCTCTTTTCTCTCCTCATTTCCTGGATAGTCACAGAATAATTTGTTTAACTGCTATTTCCAATCCAGAGTTCTTTTCTGAGCATCAGACCTGACTTTCTCCAGGTCAGTCCACGTTGACTCTTCTTACCCTTCTCGTTTTACACTGTTGCTCATGACTACCTCTTTTTTCCTGTTCCCTTAACTGCTGTACTCATCACTTACCCAACTGTGCAATCTCCCTTCACTGCCCACTGCATCTCCCTTCTCTGTATCCTCTTGGCTATGGTACATCTGTTGTGATTATGAATCTTTATCCACCTCTAGACTGTCACCTCTTTGCAGGTTGATACCATGTGGTGTTCATCATTTAGGCCCCATGCCTAGCAAAGTGCTTGGCAACCGGTGAATAACAAATGCCTAAGAGAATCGTTTGGGAAGCTTTCCCTAACCCTTTCAGACGAAGTTGGATGTTAGTGTAGGGAGCATCCTTAGCAATCTACCCACCTTTTTCTATTTAAGCAATGACTATGCTTTCTTATTTTTTTGAAATTCTGTCTTTTCACAACAGGCTGCAAGTGGTGTGAGGTCAGGAATATGAGTTTCTTGCTTACCTCGGTGCCTAGCATACAAAAGAGGTCCAATTATTTGTTAAAAAGAATGAATTATATCACTAAATTGTGGTCTAAAAATTGTGTAGATTCAAGCCTTTACCAGCATTATGTGAGTGTATTGGGGTCACCATAACCTTAACATTATTGGGAGTTATAATTTTACCACTTATTAAGGTAAAATGATAGCTTTTTATTGATTTATGTTTTGTTATTGAACATATTTGTATATTTGCTTAGCTTGTCCTGTGTATCATCTGTATTGATATTTACCTATTGAATTTTTAATGCTTATTTTATGAACCCTTAGAATAATATATTCTGCTTTTGCCATTGATTACAAATATTTTTCTAATTTCTTTTCTTTTTTACTTTTCATTATGCAAACACACTTTAGTATTATCAAAAATATTTGTTTTTAATGTACTAATTTTTCTATGACTTAAGCTTTTAAAAAATCAATTCTTTAAAATATTTAATTTTTCTCTTTATGGTGAGAATTGATTTTAGATTCATGAATTCTTTGGTTATAGGTGAATTTAAAGTTAGCTATATTATCTTGTGCGATTCTTTACCAGTTTGTTTTTTTGGTTATTTAAATTAATGTATAATTGTACATATTTATGAGGTACATAGTGATATTTCTATATATATAACGTATAGTGATCAGATCAGGGTCAGTAGTATATCCATCATCTCAAACATTTATCATTTCTTTGTGTTGGGATCATTCAATTATCCTCCTTCTAGGCTGGGTGTGGTGGCTCACTCCTGTAATCCCAAAACTTTGGGAGGCTAAAGTGAGAGGATTGCTTAAGGCCAGGAGTTCAAGACCAGCTCGGACAACATAGTGAGATCTCGTCTTTACAAAAAATTAAAAAATTAGACAGGCATGGTGGCACATGCCTGTACTCTCAGCTACTTGGAAGGCTGAGGTAAGAGGATGGTTTGAGCCCAGGAGTTTGAGGTTGCAGTGAACTATGATCATGCCACTGTACTCTAGCCTGGGCAACAGAGTGAGACCCTGTCTCAATAAATAAATAAATAAATAGATAAGTAAATTATCTCCTCATAGCTGTTTGAAACTATTTTTGTTAACTATAGTTATTCTACAGTGCTATGGAACACTAGAACTTATTCTTCCTAGCTAGCTGTAATTTTGTATCCTTTAATATATTTCTCCCTATCCCCCATACCAGTTTTAAGAGATATATTTTTACAGATTATTTTAAATTATATTTTAGAAATTAATACTTACATTTCATGTTGAATTTTTAGATTTTATTTTTTTACACTTTACATAAAATCCTGAAGAGTTTTTTTTGTTTGGTTTTTTTTTTTGAGACAGAGTCTCGCTCTGTTGCCCAGGCTAGAGTGAGTGCCGTGGCGTCAGCCTCGCTCACAGCAGCCTCAGACTCCTGGGCTCAAGCGATCCTCCTACCTCAGCCTCCCGAGTAGCTGGGACTACAGGCATGCGCCACCATGCCCGACTAATTTTTTATATATAAGTATTTTAGTTGGCCAGATAATTTCTTTCTATTTTTAGTAGAGACGGGATCTCGCTCTTGCTCAGGCTGGTCTCAAACTACTGAGCTCAAATAATCCACCCGCCTCGGCCTCCCAGAGTGCTAGGATTACAGGCGTGAGCCACCGCGCCCGGCCCTGAAGAGTTTTTTAAAAGATATTTTGTTTCAAAAGTGACTTATATACAACTCTTGAAACTATTTTACCTAGTATGGTAATTCAACATAACTGGTTTTTTTTGTAGTAAAAAGAAAAACTTTTTTTAAAGCTATACATTAAGGAAATTATTGTTAGTGTTTTTAAATATAGTTTTCCATTTTGTTCAACTGCAAGTTTTTATTTTTTATTTTTTTTTTATTTTTTTTTTATTCATGATAAATTATTAAGTGAACAGTGCAAGTTAAAAACAATAGTTTCATATTTTTTCCCCACCCCCCCTTTCCTGAGTCAGCAACTGCAAGTTTTTAAAGATAGGTACATGGCAGTTATTTTTTAGTTTGAGGAGGTTGATATTTGAAATTTAATTCTGTTTAGTTTGACTTTATGTACTTTATTTTAATGCTAATTCCTAGTTTAAATATTATACATAATTTTTTAGAGAGAGAATACTAATTAATTAATAGGCTATAGGAACACACTGGAATCTATTCGTGCTGTCTAAAGAAAAAGAAATAGAAGGAAAGTTATGATTCTTTTAAAGCAGAAATTTACTTTAAATAAGAAGGCTATTTATTCCTGAGGCTTAGAATTTTGTTGGCAGTATGTATATTAGAATTTGTCATGTTTAAAACATTAAGTACTTTTTTTCTGTTATGCCTGTCCTTCCACAGCTTTTTACTTTGATAAGTTTCAAATCTACAGAGGTTATAAGAATAGTACAGTGAGCACACTAATATCCTTCACCTACATACTTATCTATTGTTAACATTTTGCCACTTATTTTTGGCCAAACCATTTTAGAGACAGCAGGTATCATGACACACCCCTAAATACATGTATTCATTATGTGTCTGCTATGAACAAGGACATTCTCCAATATAACCATAATAAAATTGTCACCTCAAGGTATTTAACACTGTTCATTGAATATATAACATAATATATTCCTATTTCCTTATTTTCCTGTTAATGTCTTTTATATCTTTTCCTCCCCATTCAGGACCCAGTGAAGGATCATACACTGCATTCAGCTGTTAGATTGACTTAGTCTCCCTTATTCTAGAACTGTTCCCGGCCCTTTGTGGAGGGTGGTGGTGGTAGGGGTGGTATCTCTTGTGACTTGATATTTTTGTTTAGTTTTGCAGAATGTCCTTTAATTGGGATTTGCCTGACTACTTACTATCAGATTCAGGATTTTTGGCAGGATTACTGCATAGGAGATACTGTATTTTTTCTTTGGGCATGTAAGGAGGCATCTGATGTCATAAGTTTGACATTATTGGTTAAGTTTGATCACGTAGTTAAGATGGTGGTCTCACATTTATACGCTGCAACAGTATCTTTATCCCTTTTGCAATGGATGGGGGAAATACTTTGTTACAGTGTGGTTTCAGCATCCATTGATTATTCTTGTCTAAATTATCTGTTACAATGGTGATTGCAAAGTAGTGAGTTTTATAATTCTGTCATTTCTTCTACGTCTATTGATTGGTATTCATCTTTTTAAAGAAGGTCCCTCCCTCCCTCCCTTTACCCCTTTTTTTAATATCATTTTGGACTCACGGATTCTTTTTTAAAATCTAATATGTTTTCGTTCATTACTGTCATACTTTCAATGCTGAGGTTATGCCAAGTTTAACCATGGGAACCTTCGGGTATTATCTTTGAGTCATCTGAAGAATTTCTTCTAATCGTGTATCTGTAGAAAAATAGGTTTGACTTAAAAATGTCCTTTAGATAACGTATCTTTAAATCCACAGGGACTTTTCTCTTTTTCACACTGTGATTAAAATATAGCACATTTTTATAGACCCTAACAAGATTCTGCCCTTCAGTTAGGGCCAAAATTATTTGAATGGCTGCTTCCCTGCGACTGCGTAGAAGGTTATAGTTATCACTTCCTATAGTGTAGAAGTTTACTTTAGATCTTTCCAGTTGCAGTTGATTTTCCTGTCCTTGGGGTCTAGGGAGAGGGTAGTGGTCAGAGACATCTATCTTTTAAATTATGTTTTGTTTTGTCACTTTAGGTGTTGGAGCCTGTACTAGATATAATACTTTTAATGAGCGGGACAGCTGACAGAAAGGCAGATGCAGTTCCGTAGACAGTACTGCAGAAGCTGGAGGAAGGAGTTCTGGCCGTGGGGCAGAACAACCCTTGTCAGAAAGCCCAGGAGTTAGGAGTCCGTGGTGCTGATTTTAGAGGAATTTCTTTTCTTTGAGGAATATTTGGCTTATTTTTCTTAAGGTTTAATATACTTCTTGTCTCTGTATGTAGAGGATTCTGCGTAAAACAGCATACGACTATTCTAGCTTCATTTTAAGTTTTCTCTTGGCTTTTGACTTTGGGCAAGGTCTATTAATAGTTATGGGCCAGTTGAGCAATCTGAGCCCATTATAGAGTCTCATCATTATGCTTTATGAAGGCCTATATACCCCATGAGAAGTAGGATCAGAGGCAGTTACTAGAAGGATGAGCTAATTTAGAGTTCTGTAAAGTTGTGTGTCTTGATTGCCTTGTCTTTAACTTGTGTTATTGTGGCTTCCACTGTTTTGAGATGAATTGGATTCAGGTCCTCTTGTTAAAGATATAGAAAGCATAAATAGTTTCCCCTCCGCTGTTACTGTTTCAGTGTTAGGAACTGACGGGCTCAGAAGAAAAGAGGGGAAAGGAGATGGTACAGACAAGGGAGGAGATACTACTTATTCCTAATTGCTGTCAACAGAAAAGAACAGAGAGCTTTAAAAAGACCCGAGCTTATGCTAACACCAGATACGCAAAAGAAGTAGCACAGCAGATGCAAGAGGTTTCAGAGGTTACTTAAACCTTTTGGTACACACTGCTGCTGTGTTGGAAGTAGGTTCTAAAGACATATCAGCATTTTGCTGAATATTTGGTAAATGGGGCTGAATGTATGTCACTGAAAAAAGTTATGTGAAGGAATTTCTTTCTTGACATCATTTAAAATTGGATATAATACTGAAATATTTATGGATGAAATTAAGACTGGGCTTGCTTTACAATGAACTGTTGGTGGAAGATAGTATGGGAAGAAGTTTTAGATGAAATAATCACAGAGCAATTTCTACTAAAATTTTTTTTAAAAGAATGTGTTTAAGGATGTTTTTTTAAATAACAAAAATTTTTAAAAAATTGAATGGAAGACCTTCAAATCTGCGATGTTCCCTTTCTCAGTGGGTTCCTTGAGAGAATTAAGCCCTAATGTCTTAACGCATCCAGCATGAGCAATGAATTAGCTTCTCTGCGGGGTAGCTGAAATGGTGCTAATTATGGATTCTTGGGAGAATTGAGAAAGTAGTCATATTTTTTGTGTTCTGTGGTTCCTAGTGAGGAAAATTGGTTGAGAAAGGCTGGTTGAGAGTATAGAAATACACAGTTGATGCAACATTGTAATGTTTTGTAATTAGACATGTCTTAGCTTTTTAAATAGCAGTTTTGAGCTTCAGTTTTTGAACATGGTAAAAATACCATGTTATAAACATGTACTAAAACTGTTGGAAAATGTGGCTTTCTTTCCTATTAGGTATAGTCTGAAAATACAGCCTGTTGAGAAAATGCACCTAGCTGTAGTTGCCTGTGGTGAAAGACTGGAAGAAACTATGACCATGTTGAAGTCAGCTATCATTTTCAGCATCAAACCTCTTCAGTTCCATATTTTTGCCGAAGATCAGCTACATGATAGCTTTAAAGCCAGAGT
This sequence comes from Eulemur rufifrons, assembly GCF_041146395.1. Lineage (NCBI taxonomy): Eukaryota > Metazoa > Chordata > Mammalia > Primates > Lemuridae > Eulemur > Eulemur rufifrons. The sequence goes on along the minus strand of NC_090998.1, from coordinate 32,810,575 downwards.
AAGTATTTGAGACATAGTCAAGGTTGTAGAGTTGAATATTTAATAATATACTATAATAGAATGTTGTTTTATTCCTTCATTGAACAAAAGGATTTATTCTGTAACTCTGTCCTCCTAGAGTAGGGAATACTCCTTATACCACTGCCACCTGAGTCCAGATCTAGGGTGTAAGGTTTGTTTTTGAACAGGAGTAGGCTACTTAAAGTCATTTGCCAAGTATGAGCTTATTTTAGTGACTGTAGTTCCAGGACATCTTGACTGAGAAGTTGTGTTATTTAATTTTGTCCCTATCCGTGGCTTGGGAGTACCTTAGAGTGCACGCAAAGGTTTTAATCCTGTTTGAAGGGAGGGAATTCTTGATTGAGAATTGGAGAGAAGTGGCTTCTTGCTTTGATAATAAAGTTATTTATTTTGGTTTCATATTAGTTAAAATCAACTTGGCTACAGTGGCAGAAAACGCAAAGTAACAGTGGCTTAAACAAGATGGAATTTTATTTCTCTCTCACATAAAGGTAGCCAACATGGGTTGTATGGCAGCTCTTAGTCTTCAAGGACTCTGTCTTCATCTGACTGTGGCTGAGCCATTTCCAATATGAGGCTTCTATGCTATGGTCCAAGATGGCTACTCAAGCTCCAGCCATTGCATCCGTATTCTATTCAACATGAGGAGAGGAAGGAGTGAAGAAGGGCAGTCTCCTCCTTTTTTTAGGGACACTTTCCAAAAGTTGTCATGACATTTCTGCCAATATCCCATTGGTTTGAATTTAATCATATGACCTAGCTGTTAGTGAGGGTAAAATATACACTCTTTAATCTGGGCAGCCTTGCAACATCTTTAACAACAACAAAAAAAATTCTTACTGTGCAAGAAGATGAGAACAGATACAGGGAGGAGAACATATAAAGAAAGTCACCTGAAATTTTACTACCTGTGTTCTGACATGGTGGTAAAGATGATGCTAATGATTATTCATTCATTCATATCTGCGCTACCCCCTGCCCCATCTGTTTGTCTGTCTCTGTCTCCACTAAATTAATCTCTCAAACTGATTTGGATTTTTATGCTTGGCCTAACTATGTAAAAAGTATTTGATATTTTTTCGAGTTAAATTAGTTCATTTTGCATATTGAGTGAAAGCTACCACTTGTGATCTCAGGTCTTTTAGTTTTCTGCCAAAATATTTGATTCCAAGAGGTAAAAAGGTTTATTTACTGTTTAAAAATATTTTTGGTATCTATATTTTTGATACATACTTTTGTGATCTTGACCTCTTTATCTGGCTTGTTTTCTTAAAATATTAACTGAGAAATTAATCTTGTCCTAGTGGTTAGGAGAATAGTAACAGACTGCTACCAATTGTGGAAACCTTTGAAATATTAAAAAGTAAAACATCTGTTGCTTTGTCTTAGATGCAACCTCTGTGTTATGTTCAAACTTGGCTGAGTTATTGCTTATGTAACATACACAGTATTTTTAAACTTAGTTTTTCTTTGACTATAATGATTACTGAGAACGTTTGGTTTTGCTTTTGATGAAGGAATACCACATATTTCATGGAACGTGCTTTTTGTACAAAAAAGATGACTAAATATTATAATGTTAAATGGAAACCGACTAAGATTTTGTTTTGAAGTTGGTATTGAAAGGATCTTAAAGTGACTTTAATAAGTCGGCAGGGAAGCTAAAAGTGCTAGTGTTTTAAAATATTTAACAGAGACACCAAGCAAAGTGTTGGAAGTAAAGGTATTACTTTCAACTATGTTGGAAGGTATTAATGTTTTAAAAATTACTTAAGCATAGTCATAATTCAAAAGAGATTATCTTCAACCTGTTACATAAACCTAGTTTTTTTTGCCCCACAGATGTTTCTGAATGCTCTTTAGGAAATTTGAATCAACAATTCTATTAAAGCAAGAATGATAGGTAATACTTAAACTGAATTTGAAACAATTCAGTATCTTGAATTGCATTCAGGATACTAAAGAGTAAACATCATTATATATTTTCAGATGTTTTGCTTTTTGTTATGATTTTTTAAGAATTGGCATTGGCTATATATCAAAATATTTTGTTATCAGGAATATCCAGGCATATTAAAACTATGCATTGATGGACAAATATTTTTTAACCAGTTTCATATTTGGTGTGACTTTGAATGTTAACATCTATTATACATACTATGGTAATAATATCCGTGTTTAACTTTTCTGTTTTTAATTTGTTTAGAGACTGAGAGGATTTATACATTAGATAAAGTTGAGGGAGATGAACACTTACAAGGCTCCTTCAACTTTCTGATTTTGTGATTCATACCCTGATGATTTTCATTGTGCCTCAGATCTTAATGGTGAAGTCTTTCTGGCATTGTACTATGAGTTTTAGGTTTTTGAATGAAAACAAAATGGTGAAGAAGAATCTGTCTCTTAACTGTATACAGCATAAAATTATCTTAATTTTTAGCTCTTTTGTTTCATAATCTGTTGGTTTATTATTTTACCGAGAAAATTCTAAGTGAAATAAATTTAAACTGGGTTCTTTTTTTTTTATTTGATATTTTTTTAGCTTGAAAGCTGGTCATTTCTACAAACATTTAATTATACATTATACCCCATAACCTTTCCAAGTGAGAATGCCGCGGAATGGAAAAAACTCTTTAAACCATGTGCTTCCCAGAGATTGTTCTTGCCAGTAAGTTTTTCTCCCCCAGTGTTTTTTTCTTTTTTTAATTTGAACCTTACTTTTACACAGGTGAATTTCTGAAGAGTTAACATATAAATCCAGTTAAATAAATAGACATGTGCATGTATGGTATTAATATTTTCCTTTTGAACATGAGAAGAAATTCACATAGAACAAGTCATATAACCCCTGTTAAAAATGGATAATTTGTAGTTATTTCTGTTGAAATACTATTGCTTACATTTTAATGTATTCAATTGTTATGAACTGTTTTATCTCTAAGAAAGAATAGAGAGTTGCTAGATCGTAATGAAGTCAAGTCTGTTGCGAGCAGAAATGCAATGGCAATATCACCTTCAACTTGTGGACTACATTTAGAGTTGGGAAGTGAGGTAGATTGCATCATTAAATAATAATTTCAGTCTTATACCAAGTCAGTTTATCTATTCTAACTCATACTTAAACACAGTAACAAAATTTAAAGCATGTGAACTCAAAGGGGAAAATGGGAACTGTTTATTCAGTGGGGCTATTCTTTGGTGGTTTTTTCTGGTATCAAACCGTAATTTTTTTTTTCTTTTTTATCTAAAAATATTCTGACATAAGGTTACCTCTTCCATTTTGAGTTGATTTTACCCACAGTTTTAAAATTCACAGTAGTTGTTTGGACCACTGTGATGTTTAAAATACTTGTAGTATTGCAATAAAAAAAAATACTTATAATGGTAGCAGTATTGAATTTAAGAAGCATGCAAGTTTCTGGAAAGTATATGAATTATGGGGAAGAACTTTTAGTCACCTATTATTGCTAAGTGAATTAAGGCAGTCCTTAGCATATTAAGAACATAGTTTACCAAATCCAGGATATCAGTAAGATTTAAATTTAAGTTATAATTTTGATAGTCAAGTCTACCTAACCAGTGCCTTTGTTGCTGTGCATAAAAAATTTTGAATCTTAGGATCTTTTCCTTCCCCTCCATTTGTAAAAGGCACACAAAAAGGGATTAAGATTGGGAAAAAAAACCAAAGAAGTTTTAGATACTTCATGTAGGCTTTATAAGTTTTTAAAATAAATTTTATGTTGAATTATTACAGTATCACAATCATTAATTGAGTGCCTATTTTCTGCCAGTCATCTATACTGAAGTGCTGTGTGTGTAGAAATGACTAGAATAGACAGGTTTTTCGTCTTCATAGAGCTTATTGTCTGATGGGGAAGACAGACATTAAACAAGTAATCACACATACATGTTATTCAAAAAATAATAAGTGATGCAAGAAAAGCATGAGGTTATGGCCATTTCTCTGTCATTTTGTTATGGCACTTTATTAACACTGGGCACTATGGCACTTTGTTAACACTATATTAACAAGTTTAATTGTTGGTGTTATCCCATACAATTTGCCAGATCATTTAAAGATGTAATCTAGTTAAATTCCTAAATGGAATTTTAAGTACTAAAATAAAATACTTAATCCGTCAAGTTGTCCTCCTGCTTTACTGTTACTTCTGCATCTTTTTACCCAGATTTAGGTAAATTTATGCTTTTTTCCTAGGGATAAAATTTTTTGCTGAGTTTCTCTTCCTTTGAAACAGATGAAAAGAACAATAATAATATAAACTGTGCCGGTGCCTTCTTCCCCTAAAAGGAACCATAGAAAAATACCTATGTGATGATTATTTAACCTTATGTCTGATCTGTAGTTGACAGTGGCTCCCAGCATTGAACTGGGAGCTTTATGCAGCATCTTCCTAGTCTGCTAAGAGTACAGCAGTCTGTAAACAGATGATGTGTCATTGTACAGATGTGCAGAATGTTGTTATTAAAAACAATTCTCCTTATCTCCTCTCCCCCAAAAAGTGAGAGACAGACACATAGGCACGCGTGCGCACACACACTCCCCTTTTTAATTGAGGTCTTTGGGCAAGTGAACCTTTTGTACTTAAGCTCTGCAGTCTACAATCAGATCTTTTCCCCAGGCCAATAATTAATCGGCTGATCGTGAACTGAGGAAGGAACTAGATGATTTTAGCCTAGTAGCTGCTCATTAAGGTGGTAGCTTAACTTCAGTTGCAGGAAGAGGTCGTAGCTTTTGAAAAGTAGCAGAATGAGGATCAAGCTCTTGTTTTCATTATATTTTCTTGACTAAAAAGGTTTAGGTTAACCTATTCATTGAATCTTGGTAATAGACTAGGATAGGAAATATATTGAAATTTGCAGAAGTCAGATTCTGAATTTCATGGGTAAGGCAGAAATACAAAAAAATTACTTGAAAATCTCTGGGAAGGCATATATTGGAGATTTACATTTTCAGGAAGTGCAACATAGTTTATCTGTTTTCTAAGACAAGTCTTCACCTGTTGCTAAGGGCACATTTTCTTTGATTTGTTGGGAGATAGTAAGCATAGAAATAAGAATCCTGATAGCCTGGGTTCCAATTTGCTGGAATTGGTTGATTCTCAAATTATGTAACAGTGTCGGTGTTAGAGATGGAGGGATCAAGTTCAGAAGATCTTCATTTGTATTGATTTATTTCTGTATTTATCTCAGGAAATTAGGCTTTGACATACAAATCACCTAAATTAATGTTATTTTCTATTATGAAAAACATTTCCTTCCTGATCTTTGAAGATACTGCTTTTATTCTCTCAATTGTTAGCATTGAGTTTTTTGTTTCGGTTTGTTTTTACAGCTTTTCTTCTCTGAAAGTTAATATAAATGAAGATTAGCATAGTATCTTTATATGTGCAGTTATCAAAAATGACAAATTTAGAAAAAATTACTTTAAAAATAGTGTAAATTAGCTTATCTCTTGGGTATATCTTTTATAATTAAAGGCTCTTTTATGTTTTTCTTAAATAAATAGAATTATAGTTAATGATTCAAATATCTCTCCTCATAGTTAATCCTGAAAGAAGTTGACTCACTACTGTATGTCGACACTGATATCCTTTTTTTACGACCTGTTGATGATATTTGGGCTTTACTAAAGAAATTTAATTCTACACAAATTGCTGCAATGGCACCAGAACATGAGGAGCCTCGAATAGGATGGTATAATCGCTTTGCCAGACATCCATACTATGGAAAAACTGGAGTAAACTCTGGAGTTATGTTGATGAACATGACTCGAATGAGAAGGAAGTATTTCAAGGTAAGTCACTGATACAGATAGTTGGTTAATATTTCTCTTTTTTCCCTGTAAATTGTTTGATTTCCAGTTTAGTTTTCTTTTATTAAAAACTAGATTGAACTATTCAGAATTTTTCTGTTTATTTCAAATAATTGAAGAAAAATGTGTTCATAGTGTTCTGTTTAATAGACCATTACAATAGGTCAAACCAGATGGCATTACAATGCAGTAAACTAACAATACACTAAGTAGTGAACGTCATCTCCCTTGGTTGTCATTCCAGGAAGTAGTCATTATTTTGTAGTTGTACAGTCATAGAATACTTGAGGCTATAGTATGATATAACACAGAGTTGTGGTTAAGAGCATAGACTCTGCAGCCTTTTGGTCTGGTTCAAACCCTGGCACCTCACTTAGTAATTTAGTGACCTTGAGCAAGTTTTCAACATCTCTGGTCTTCGCTTTTCTCATCTGTAAAATGGGAATGATAGCAGTACCAGTGTCTCAGGGGTTTTGTGAGGATTAAATGAATTAGAACAGTGGCTAACACATAGTAAATATTGGCTACTGTGGCGCCACTGGAAGTTAACTTTAAAAAAAAAACCCTCCATGTTTCTAAGCTCTCAAATTGTGGGGTCAGTGAAAGAGTCAGACCATTTAAAATCTCTCATGGTGCGTTCTGAATGCATCGGTATGTTTTACTGTTTACTGTTTAATGTAGATTAGTAGTATGTGGTAAATTGCAAGTCACTCTAGTCTTCAGGCTCCGGAATCAAGCTGGCTTTATGTGGAGCTTTGCCACCTGTGCGCTGCTTAACCACTAGCCATTTAGGTAACTTTCAAATGTCAGTTCTCTCAAATGAAAAGTAGAGATAGTAAATGGATTATTTATCTAAGTTGACTTAAAGGAGTTCCATTTAAAATGCTTAGTACAGAGCATGGCACATAATAAGCAGATAAACGTTAGCTAAAAACAGTGACTTCTGAGCAAACACCCACTGTTGGCTTTCCCTCCAGGGAGTATAGACTTAGTCTTTATTCCTTTATATCTAGTTAGGACTAAATTAAACATTAAGGAATATTATGTCTTTTATGATATGAGTATATATGTATGTTTGTATGTGTATATATCTGTCATTTATTTTTCTTATGGCTTCTGGTGGAGCAGAATTTATTTTTCCCTTCTATATGTCTGATTTAAATCTTTGCCTCATTTAGAGTTGTTTTCTCTGATCTTTGGTATAGGCAGCAGTATGGCTTGTAGCCATCTCTGCCATCTGCCATCATTTTCAGTCTTAGAAATAATCTGACTGCTAGTACCCATCACTCATATATTCTGTTGATCTGGTAAACCTAGTTTTTTTAGTCTTCCATTTTCTGAACCTTTCCAAAATCTTGATTTCAATTCAGTTTTGTCTGTCATGAGACTAGTGCTAGGTAACCTCTGCTCTTGCTTAACAGAGAACATCTTTCTTTAGTTACCCAGTTTGTTATTATATCTTGAATTTCTAAATTTCACATACCATAAATTTTTATTAAATAAAACCAGTATAATAACATGATTGTTATTTTCTGATTCTTAGACTATGCACAGTGATGTTATACCAGAAGATGGTGCTGTAAGATTATCTGCTAAGAAATAATGTGACTTCTCAATAACTGCATTTGAAATTCATAGAATTATGAGAAATTTAGTGTTGCAAAGAACTATAGAGATAATTTAACATAACACTGAGTTTTAAAAAATATAAAATACAGCCTTATGGTTCAAATACATTATTATTTTTTACTAAGCTTTTACTTATTTAAATGCCATTCTTAAATACTTTAATAGTTTCTCCTCTGCTCCTTTTCTTTTTGTCCGAGGCATATTCTAAGCCAGCTAGAGATGTAGATAATGGGGGTTGAAATAATTTCTAAACTTTCAAACTTTTTTTTCTTCTGCAAATTAATGACTTTATGAAGAAAACATGAGAGGATTGGTTGTATATTAATTTAGTACATATAATTTACTTCACACCTCCTATTCCTCCCTATGTTACAAATAACTCCATTCTTCCTCTGTGAGAACACACTCAGATATGCTTTGTTTTCAAATATTGTTATTATATTTATGACTATTGAGATTATTCTATAAAATTTATTGATTTTTAATTCATACATCTTTATTATTCTTGATTGTTTTTCTGTCTATATCTGTAGTAAACATTATATTGGTTTTTGCTACTAATTCTACAATTTCTGGCACAGATCTTAAATTTTACATGTTTAGCAATGTAACTGAATTACTTGTATATCACTTTCCAAACTGTTTCATATAGATCCATGAGTGTTGCCCCATGGTTCTTATCACATGAAAAGCCACAAGACCACCCATTTAGGATAAAGGTCATGTTTTAAGTTCTTAATTTGCTTTGCTGTCACCTAGTCCCTACCATTCCTGATTGTTCAGTTCCAAACTGATGTATTTTAGTTAACATATATTAAAAAGTTAGAATAGTAAAAAGTCTATTGTTTTGTTCTTTCTATCTTATAATGCTTGATAAACAATGAATAACATTGATTAAGCTGTGATTTTGTATTTTGTGTTACGATCGAGTTTGTAGCTTTGAATCCTTATTAGGGTATTTCTTTTCTCTCTTTTTAAAAAATTTACTGAGATATTTCTCAACCTTTTTCTATTTATTTGAGAAAAACCAAAGAATATAAATTAGATATCTTAGAATCCTTTCCTTGGAACTGTATCCTGTTCATGTCCTTCCATATATTACTTTATAAAGTATTTTTTGTCTTGTTTCTCCACTTACTGAGGGCAGGATGTGTCTTTTGTATGGTACAGCTTCATATTCAGAATATTTAGCATGGTATCTGACGTAAAGCAGCAGCCCAATACATAATGGGTGGCAAAGGACTGTCAAATGAAAGTTTTAGAAACTAGGTCATTAATGAATTATTGAAAAATACTGGGAAAGAGAACATTTTATATGAGGTGGACATATTGTTTTTACATGTTTTAACAGTATAAATGTGATGAAGGACTTTTATTATGTGAATGGATATAGCTTATGAGAGCAGAATAATATCAATGAACATCTTGCCAAAAGGGGTGGAGCTTTTCAACGTGAAGTAACTGGTCTTTGGGAATTGATGAGTTCTCAGTTTCTAGCATTGTTTGAGCATAATGTGAATAGTCACCTGTCAGTTTTATATTTATGTATAGGATAGGTTGATAATGATAATGAGTCAATCCATTTTCAAAAGCATACATAATTCTAAAAATGAAACGAATTGATCTTCATATAACACATAATGTATTTTGATAGTAAGTTTGCTAAAATTAGTAAATTAGAACTATATTTTTCTGTCTTAAAAATTACAAAATCAAATCATGCTTATGTAGAGTAAAAAGACAAGACCTCCTTTACACATCTCTCCACAGTTTCATGCCTTTGCTCAAAGTGACACTATAAACTTTGCTATGTATTCTTTGGACCTTTTTAAATGTGTTTTTGAAACAAGTATAGATGTACATTAGCACTTATGTATAGGATCCTTTTGTACATTTCAACTTGCTGTTTTCATTTAGTAAATATATAATCAACTGATTTCTATGTCAGTACACATAATCACATTTTTAATGTGTGTATGATGTGGAAAATGGATGCTTTGGTTTTATTGTTTGTGTGTACCTAGTATGGATATGTAGTTGTTTGGCTGAAAAAATGTATCATATATTTTAATTTGTATCCTCCTGACTATACTACCAATGTGGTTAAAAATGTTTTCATTTCACTTGACCAGCTTTTGAAAAAAAAATGTTTTCATATAATTTTTAGCTATTTCTATTTCTTTTGTGAATGGCTGTTTGTCCATATCGTTTGCCCATTTCTTGGCTGTTTTCTATTTCTTATTGACCTGAACTCCTTTTATAGATAATGCCTCTTCATGAAACTCATTTCTCATAGTTTTTTATTTGTTGTCTTGGATATTCTAGGTTATATCATCCACAGATAATACTAGTGTTATTGCTTCTTGTCCAGTAGTTTTCTACTAGGACTTTTCCCTTTAAGTTATGAAGGTTTTTTTTCCCCTTTGGATTTTTTTTCCTAAAACTGCCCTGGAGTCTATAATTTTATCTTTCATTGATTTTCTTTGAAGAGATATATTTCTTGCAATATATAATCAATTATATATTTGATTTGTAATGGTTTTTAAAATTTAAATATATATCTGTATCTTTATATGTATTTGAATAGGTAGAATCAAATGAAGACTTGAACATGGTCCTGTACAAGGGTTCCACCGGTTCTGTCTGTCGAATGTGTTGCTGGTCTTTGTCCTTGTGCAATGCATATTTTCCTTTTCAGAATCTAAGAATATTTAGTTAACATACTCAGTGACTTATTTCAAAGAGTTATCTTTTCAATAAAGTATTGTCTTATTTTCTTAAGTAAAACCTGTTTTAGTCATTTTCCAGAGTTAACAAATTTCTGGTTATTTTATAGTTACTATGTTTGCGGCATTCTAAGAAAATTTTACGCATGGATAATACAATTGTAACAGAGCAATTTGGTTGAAATATGTGGATTTTTAAGATGAATTGTGGCTCTTTTTTAAAGGATAGATTGTTTATATCCTCATTGAGTTTATTATAGATCATAGAATAGCTTATAACAATGCTTCTCTGACTATTGATGAAAAATGATGAATTTTTAAAAAAATTTCTAGTATGTTATGAGCCAGTACTTTTATAAAATAGATTACTAGAAGAATCTTCCATTAAGTAGACATAAAATTATTATGTTAACTCGCTATGGAAGTTTCTAAATCTTACTCTTGATTTCTGTACTTAATCTTATTTGGGACATAGAAAAAATTCACAGATTGGTGCACTGTGTGAACTGCACCATGAGGAATACTGGTTTAAAAGGGTTAAATAGGTTTAAAAGGCTTTGCATTCCACTCCACCTTTTCTCACCCCAGATTCTCTTGATTCATAGCTTTCTTTCAACTCGGTTGTTTCCTTAGATGTTTAACTTTGTGTTTGTTTTTTTTTTTTTTTTTTTTTTGAGACAGAGTCTCGCTCTGTTGCCCAGGCTAGAGTGCCGTGGCGTCAGCCTAGCTCACAGCAACCTCAAACTCCTGAGCTCAAGCGATCCTCCTGTCTCAAGCCTCCCGAGTAGCTGGGACTACAGGCATGCGCCACCATGCCCGGCTAATTTTTTCTATATATATTTTTAGCTGTCCATATAATTTCTTTCTATTTTTAGTAGAGGTGGGGTCTCGCTCTTGCTCAGGCTGGTCTCGAACTCCTGAGCTCAAACGATCCGCCCACCTTGGCCTCCCAGAGTGCTAGGATTACAGGCGTGAGCCACCGCGCCCGGCCTAACTTTGTGTTTTTAACAAGCAAGAGCATCTCCATATAGGCTGAAAAGGTAACTGATGAAATTCAATATCTATTATTTATTTTTAAAAAACATGAAATGTAAATTGATGGATTATAAATATAACATGTTTTTCTCAGTTCAAAAGGCAGCATTGTGCTTAATGGGGAGACAGTGGAAGCTTTCTAGTTAAAATGAAGATGAGGACATCTATTACGCCTATTACTGTATACTATATACATTACTATTAAGTAATATTTTATTAGTGGTTTTCAGCATGGAGGAAAAACAAGCCCGTATTAGACATGAAAAAAAAACAGGTATAAAAATTAGGTAAGACATAAAATTATCATTTGCAATTGACATGTCTATATACCTGAAAACCCAAAGAACCTATTAAAACGACTATAAATATTAAGAATGTATGGTTAATTTGGCTGGGTTGAAAATTAAAATGCAGAAATCACAAGAGAGACAAAGCTTTGTACTCGCTCACCCTGGGGGTTTTTTCTTAAGTAGCATAGTGTGGCCCCCGCTGAAAACAGTGTTGATGGGCAAACTTCCCAGTTAATTGATACTCAAGAATAGGATACTACTTTTCCTAGCAGAGTTGTAACTCTGATAGCAAAGCTTATAGTCTTTAGAGTGGGTTGAGTGAATCCCCGCAGCTCTTCTGTAGGATGAAAGGCGTTGGGAGGAGACTAGGATCTGTTTCCTAGAGCACAGTCTTCAATACTGCCTATGATGTCCAGCCCTAACTTGCTACCCTCTGGGATGGTGGGAGTTTGTAGGACTGCATACATCCTGTTGGACTGGACCTAGTTATTCTCCCTAACAGATCTTTGACTTTGTGTGTCATTCATGGTGCCTCTTTACAGAGTTCTTTGCTTGAGTTTTCCAATGTGCAAATAGTAACCTTTTAGAAGATAAAATGGAAGACACCTTCCCCCCAATAAAAATAGTAACAAAAGAGGTAATATACCTAGGAGCAAAATTGGGTGAAATATATATGAAGAAATCTTTAAAATGCTAATAAATGAATACTTAAATAGAATGATATACCAGGTTTTTTAATAGAAAAATCCATCATAAAAATGCCAATTCTCCATGAGAACTGTGTACTATAATACAAATAGACACAAAATTGATGAATTTCTACTACTTTGTTCATCTTCCCATTTCCCTCTATAACCTGGTTTTTGTCAAGCATATTGTTTTTTAGTGTTTAACTGTGGTTATGTGTGTATTTTTTTACTTATCAATTTCAAATGATCTCTTTGAATTGCCAATTATAAAAGATAAGCAAATCAGTCTGAGAATAATGGCGAGCATGGTGAAATAATAATAACTAACAGTGACTATTTATCATGTGCCAGGTACTATTCCAAGCACTTTTTATTTACATATTAACAGTTTTAATCCTCAACAACTCTGACATAGACACAGACATAGATAACATAAATACTAAAACTATCTGCATTCTAAGATGAAGACACGGTTATAATTAATGTGTTGCCACTTTCACTTTCTTTCTTGAACTTTTATTAGTTTTATCACTGCTACATGTAGCTTCAGATCCCTTCTTTGTTATCTTCCTCTCTTGTACTGGACACCCCTCCTCACATTTAATTTAGGGTTATAATTGTCACTCGGTTTTGTAACAGAAGGAGTTTGTATTTCTCATCATGGCTCTGTAATGGTTGCTAAGGGAAGAATGAGGAACTATCATGCTGCCATTTTAAACCTGGAAGTCTGAGGATCTTTGTAATGTTTTTATCAACAGAATGATATGACAACTGTACGACTACGATGGGGAGATATACTTATGCCATTGCTTAAAAAATACAAACTAAACATCACATGGGGTGATCAAGATCTATTGAATATCATATTTTTTCATAATCCAGGTAATTATGTAAATTCCTTTTATTTGCATTATGATGGTAAAAGTAATCACAGATAATATTTAGTTTAAAAGTAAGAAATGAATTTATTTGATTCTGGTTTATATTATAGTTATCACTATGTTTAAGACAGAGTAAAACTTTTCTTGAATATTGATTTCATTGGGAGAGATATAAATGCCAAACATATTTTTTACTGTTTTAAATCTTATCCTGAAGAGCTGTATTTTTAAACTAAAATTTTTGCAAAAATGTTAAATTTACAGAATTAAGTGTATTTGCTTTATTGTTTGGTCTTTCTTGATGTAGAAAGCCTTTTTGTTTTTCCATGTCAATGGAATTATCGACCGGATCATTGTATATATGGAAGCAATTGCCAAGAAGCAGAAGAAGAAGGAATCTTTATTCTTCATGGGAACAGAGGTGTTTATCATGATGATAAGCAACCAGCATTTAGAGCTGTTTATGAAGCACTGAGAAATGTAAGATTTGCTTTTTTTTTTTTTTTTAACTTTTTATTTTAAAATACTTTCAAGCTTATCTTGAGTTTGCAAAAATAGTACAAAGAATTTCCTTACATGCTTTACTGAGTACAATACATCGGGTACAATAGGTCCAGTTATTTAATACATTAACTGATGTTAATACATCAATTATTAACGTTTTGCACTGTTTGCTTTGTCATTGGTTCTCTCTATATACATTGTTTTTTCCTGAACCGTGTAAATACAAGTTGCATATATCAAGCTGTTGTACCTCTCAAAACTTTGCTGCTTTTTACTAAGAGTAAGGGAATTCTCTTATTAACCACAGTACAGACATCAAGCTCAGAAAATTTATTGCTGATACTATACTTCAATCTATCTTCCATGTGTCTTTACTCTCCTTTGATGTACAATAATATCTCAGTCTGACTTTGTCTTTTATGACATTGGCATTTTTGGACAGTAGACCTCCATACGCCTTCTTTTATTAGAATATTCTTCATGTTGACTTGTCTGATGCTTCCTTATGATTAGGTTTAGGATACACACACTTGGTCAGAATACTGTATAAGTGGTGGTATGTCCTTCTTGGGCTGTCACAGTCACCATTGTCTCTCTGTCCTCATAGCTGATGTTGATTTTGATCATTTAGTCAAAATGTCCAGCTTTTCCTTGGTGTAGTCATTTTTCCTCTTTAAGCAGTCTATAAGAAGAATCTTTAAAATCATGGAAATACTCTGCTTCTCAACAAAACTTCCCCACTAGATTTAGCATCCATTGTTGGTTCTTGCTCAATCCAGTCTTTACTACGGTATTTGCAAATTGATGACTACCCAACTCTAGCATTGTTTCCATACACATTATTTAGCACTCAGCATTCCTTTTGCTGTAAGGAAGAGCCCTCTTTTGCCCATTTATTGAGCTGCATATAATCCGTATGAACTGTTGAACTTTTTCCCCCAAAGACTTATAATTCCCTTCGTTCCCCCTCAACTCCCAGACTGAGTCTCACTCTGTCACACAGGCTAGAGTGCAGTGGCATCATCATGGCTCACAGCAACCTCAAACCCCTGGGCTCAAGCAATCCTCCTGCCTCAGCCTCCAGAGTAGCTGGGACTACAGGCATGTGCCACCACGCCTGGCTAATTTAAAAAATTTTTTTTTTGTAGAGACGTAGGGTCTTGCTCTTGCTCAGGCTGGTCTCAAACTCCAGGCCTCAAGCGATCCTCCCCACCTCAGCCTCCCATAGTGCTAGGATTACAGGCTTGAGCCACTGTGCCAGGCCCATTATTCCCTTTTAATTATGTTGATGCTAAAGATTGCTCTAGATTTGGCCACTGGGAGCCCTTTTGACAGCTTCTTGTGCCCTTTTGAATGTCCTTGTCATTTTTTTGAGTACTTCCTTATTTTCTGGCCTAACAAAATATTGGAAGTTTATTTTACACTTTCCCTGCCCTAGCCCTGAAATTAGTCATCTGTCAAAGGAGCTCTGGTTCCCTTTAGTAGGCTCTGGATGTTAGGCATGTTTTTTTGCTACAGGGGTCTCTTTGCTTCTAAGCCTTTTCAGTGACACAGCTAGGAAGTATAAGTGTGTGTGCAAACACACGAAATCATGTGTTTATACTTGATGCCTCCAATTTCAGCCTGTTCCTCCAAGGCTCTTCCTTGCCTTCTCCTACTCTACATGTTATCTTCTTTCTTCTGCAGTTAGAATTATAACTCCTAATGTCAATACATTTCCTCATTTGCTTAATCCTACAATACATTTAAAACAATTTCAGAAGTGCTCCATTCATACCATTACCTCCACTCTCCTCCCCCGCCCAAAACCAACTAAAAAAGGTTCAGGATTTGTTCCCAGTCCTTCCTCCTCCTCCCCGTTGGTCCCAGACGAGGATGTGTACTCAATACTGTGTTCAGAAGTTACTTGGATTAGTTCTTTTTTCCCTCCCTCTCAGTGTGGTTATTTTATTTATTTGAAATACATTTGGGTACGTTTATTTCAGTATGCTTTCAGTTTTAGGTTTTTTTTTCCTCTCCTTGTTGATATAATTTATTTGTTTAGTATGTAGAATATTAATATACTTCAAAAAGTCAAAACTATATAAGGATTTACTCAGAGGTTATCACTTCTTCCCTTCTTCCTTTCATGCCAATCCCCCACCCCCATACATTACTAATTTCATTGTTTTCTGGTTTGTCCTTCCTTTCTTTTTGTAAGGTGAGCAAATGTATGTATGTTTTATAATTTTCCTTTTCTTACAGAAAAAGTAGCACACTGTATGTATGCATTTTTTGTTTGCTTTTTTCACTTAAAATATTCTGGAAATCTATGCATTTGTAGATATTTTTCTCATTTTTTTGTTTTAAAAAGCTATATGGTGCTCCATTTTATGTATGTACCAGAGTTTATTCAGCTAATATCTATGTTTGGACATTTTGGTAGTTTCCAGTGGTTTGAATTATAATTAATGCAGCAGTGCGTAGCATTGCCATATATATATTTGTAGTGTTGTATATTTACTGTGGAGTCACAGTAAATTCTTGCAAGTGGGATTATTGGATTGAAGTTATTGTCTGTTTCCCCTCCATAGGGATTGTTTGCATTCTTGCCAACAGTTTATGAGACAGCTTGTTCCCTACATCCTCATCAACACAGTGTATTATCAGGCTTTTAAAATTTTGTCATACTAATGGGTTAGAAATGGAATGTTAGTGGAGTTTTAATTTGCATTTCTCTTATGAGTGAAGTTGAACATCTTTTTATATACTTAAGAACCATTTTTATATTTTTTTGGAGGGTGAATTTTCTTTTGAGTCTTTCACCTATTCTATAGGTTCTTTTTAAAAATAACTTTAGTGAAACATAATATATATGCCTTGAAGTTCACCCATGTAAAGTATATAATTCAGTAGTTTTTAGCATGTTTGCAGAGTTGTATAGACATTACCGTGAGGAAGTTTTGGTCTTCCTTCCCTTTCTCCTCCTCTTAATTGTTAAAACTTATTTGTATATTAAGGATATAAGTCTTTTATCTGTGACATATATTGTGAATATTTTCTTTCTATTTGACTTTGTTTATGGCAGTTTATGCTATTCAGAGTTTGTTTTAAAAATTTTTGTAATCAAGTTTATCAACGCTTTTTTTTTTAAGTCATAATTAGGAAGCCTTTTCCTGTCTATGCTCAGGTTATAGAACTGGTTATAGGGGAATTCGCCCACATGCTGTTTTACTTTTTACATTCAGACCTTTGCTTTATTTAGAATTTACTCTTTTGTGTTAGATAAGGAATGGATATTATTTGATTCTTTTCCAAATGGTTAGCCTGTTGTCTCAACACCATTATTTACAGTTTATCTTTAACCCAAAGACTTAAGATATGGACTTTATCATATACCAAAATTCCATTTATAATTTCTGTATTTTCTGTTTTGTTCCATTGGTCTATCTATTTGTTTGCTAATACCGCACTATTTCAATTATTAATGCCTCTTGCTATGTTTTAATATTTGGTAGGGCTGTTCCCACTTCATAGCTTGTCTTATTCAGTGTTTTCCTAGCTTTTATATATTTTCCCAAAAGTATCAACTTGTTTAACTTCATAAAAAAGTTTTGTTGGTATTTTATTGGGAGCATATTAGCTTTGTATATTAACTTGGAGACTGCTGACATTTTAATGTCATTTTGGTTAGGTTGTCTCAGCACAAATGTAAAGACAAATCTTTCCATTTGTCTTATAGAAATATTTTATAGTTTTCTTCTTATAGATTTTGAACTTACCTTAAGTTTATACTTAAGTATTGTATCTTTTTTATTGCTTTTATAAATGGAGTTTTGTCTTTTAAGCATTTGCTTTATGAGTTTGGAAAAAAATTATACTGCCCATCCCCTCCCCTGTTCCAAATATCTGTTCTCTCTTTTCTTCTTGTTCTTACGGTCCCCTTTTATGTAATTAAGGTAGATTGCTAGAGTCGATTATACTTCATATACCTCTAGATGGGTCTATGAACCAGATCTCTGTGAATATGTTACGGACCAAGACTTGGGGCAAATCCAAGGTAGGTTTGAATTTATGCTGTTACTCAATGAGCTGTATCACTATCCATGTCAGCTAATTCACTGCTACCAAGGAGGAAGTACATGTGACCACTCAGCTCTCACGTAGATGTGCTGTCTGTTCTGCTATACTATCCTTAAGCTTAGTGGATGAAAACAAAACAAACAAGTAACGGGAGTGCTAGTTTGATTTAAGTGTGGGGTCAGGAGAAGAGCTGAGGACCCCTGTTTGCTAGATCCTCATTATTTGCTAGTGACTGAAAACCTCTGGCTCAGTATAGCCTCATTGATTGCAATGAGAGTAAAAACACTTAACTATGATCCATGGTAACAGAGACTGTACTAGAACTGTGAAAGAGTGTATCGGTTTTGCTTTGGAAGGCCTCATTGAAGAGGAGGTATTTAAAGTGGGCCCTAAAGAATGAGTAGGAGTTTGCTAGATGCGTGGGGCAGTCAGCACCAAGAACTGCTGGAGAAAATGGTTCAGAGGCTGTGAAAAGATCCATGGAGAGGTCAGGCATTGGGCTGTTCATTTTGACTGGAGCGATGGATGAAGGTCTGTAGGGACTGGGATGAACATGGATTTGGAGATCGTATGACTTACTAAGGTGATGATGTACCATGATAAGGAATTGAAGTTTTCTCCTGGACGTCAGTGTTTCTCAAACTTGGTGGTGAAGTGCTAACAGCATTGTAGGCTATGATTTTGTATGTTATCTGCTAAGTTTTCTTGTCCTATAAACTTGACAGATAAGGTTTCTAAATAGTTTATCATGATATGACTGTACTCACTGAAGAAGTATAAAATTTAGTGTTGATATTCATTTTAATGTAGCAGGCCTTGTGTGCCTTCAGAAATTAATATTATATTTTAATAATGTTTTATTATGAGTTGTCAGGAGGTGATAAAAATGAAGAAAAGTACTTTTGGGGTTCTGAGACTTTGCAGGATAGAAATGAAATGCATTCCTATAAAAATGTGATTCCTTTGTTTCCTTTGAGCATTAAAAAAAAATCTGTTATTAGAGAGTTAAATCTCCTTAATTTTATTTGGTCTTATTTTTGGCTTATAAATAGATACCTTTAAAAATCTGAGTAACAGTTTTGAGTTGATTAACTACACTTGATTTTTTGAAAATCAATTTTAATAGGATTTCAAATACCGAATTAATGATTTTTTGTGTTTGTTTTTGGGTCTGTGTTAACTACAGCTTATATATATCCATTTTTCAACTTAATGAAGTTAATCAGTCTTTTATGGTATTCTTGGTTAGTGTTTTTATCTTCCCTTATGTATAATTCAGTGAGAAGTATAATTTTTTTAAAGAATTGTAGTCAGACAAGGGTATTTATGCAACTTTCAGACAGGAGCTTAGTCATAGCCATAGAATACAGTGAACAATATGAATTATAAAGGATGTGAACCATCTTTAAAATGTAAATGCATGGCTATGTCTACCAGCAAATCTATTTTTATAGTCCATGCATATTTGTTAAATATTAGTTATCGCATGAATACAAATATTAAGTTTAAACATTGCAAATCCAAAATGAGAACAAAACATTTTATGGCTCTATAAGGGATTTTCAGCTTCATGTATTTCATTCTGAGTTATATTTCTTGGTGTTTCTGTGTTAACTTTGATATACTTCATACCCTGTTTATATTTGCAAAACTATTATTATCTCTGCAAAGGAGTCTTGAATTTTTCCTTCCTGCATTACCACCTTACGTATACTTGACGACATTCAGTATGTGTTGGTTGAACGGCCATTCTGCCATACTTTTCAAACATGTTCTATTCTCTGAAAATGCCTTATATTGCCTAATTATAGTCATCATAGTCTCACTGTATACTTCCTGCCTTTCAACTGGCAGTCTTATGTATAGAACATAACCTTCCTAAAAATTTGTGTACTGGGTACCGTGCCATTGAAAAGAGGGAATGATTAACTTGTAAGAGGTGCTTCTTAGAGGAGCTGATGTTTGAATGAGCTGTAAGGATGATGAGTACCCGGCAGAGAAGGTAAGGACAAGTGAAGCACAGTATACAGTATGGAAAGAGATCTGGAGTCAGGTAAGGGCACATGTGGTTAGGGAGAGGGACACCAAAATGTAGGTTATACACTACACGGCTCTCTGGGCACTGCAGATTGTGTGAATGGCAAAATACAGTTTTATTCATATATATATATATATATATATATGGAAATTTTGGTAATTTATCATCTTTTTCCTTAAAGGTCAAATTGTGTCATATGGTGGGCTAAAAGAGAGCTAACTCATGAGACACTTTTTATTTCGGAAAATATTCTTTAAAGGGCTTTTTTCCTCAGTGAAGAACAAAAAAATTTTTAACCACAGACACTGGGATTTAAATCACATGGAAATGAATGAACTAGATCTTAAGAACTGCATAGTCCTGAGAATCAGCAATCTGCCTCTAATTCTTAAATGCCTTTACAACGTTTCCATTTTATTGTCATCCTAGAGTAAAACAAAGAAAAAAAGAAATCACAGTTTGATCTTTCTGTTATTATCCATCTCTCAACCAGTTGTTCAAGTATGTTTTTTGATAGTATCACTCGGAAGAGGTGTACCTTCTTCAACCTGGATGCCACTTTTAACCCCAAACAAATTTAGTCATATCTATATATAGTCAGCACTTTTCCCAGTTCTCCACTATTCATTGAGCTTCATCCTTCAACAGAATTTTTGAAACTGACTTATAACAGTTTCATTTGCTTGATGTCTGGATAAGCAGTGCTTTGTGGTGGTTAAGTGCCTGAATGTTTGGAGCTAAGCTGCTGGGGCAGAATCCTGGCTTAGCCACTTACTAGATTTGTACCTGGGGTGGGGGGAAATCCTCTATTGCTGCCTTAGTTGCTTCATTGTAAAATGGGTATACTATTACCTATATTATACAGTTATTATCATGAGGCTTAAATGCATTAATACATATACAGCACTTAGAGTGGCACCTGGCATGTAGGAAGCACTCTGTGTGCTATTTTTACTTTCATTATATTTTTGTTACATTGCTCCTAGCTAAATTTCCCTTTTCCCCATTTTTTTGCCTTCAAAACAATTTTAGATATTTATCTTCACTGTGTGTGATTTTTAAAAATCACTCCTAGTGATGGTTTAAGGCAGTTAATGCTCAAGAGTTTTCTTTCTCAAGAGATACCAAGATTTAGGGTCTCTTTGCATCTCTACAGTGATGAAATCCATGTTATGAATAAGCATCTAAGTTCATCCTGTTCTCTGTAGGTTGACTCTGCCTTCCTGCCGACTCATTAATTGTGTTTGGGTGGTGCTTTGATTTCCTCTCCCTTAGGGTGCTAGTGACCCTCAGGAATAACCAGGTCATTTGCAACCCTGGGAAATTTCAGGTTCTGAATTTCCTTTGTGATTTTGCATTTTTAATTGACTTCAGACTTTCATGTAAAGCATTATATTTTCAATCCCCATCCATCTTTTCTCCTTGAAAATATACCTAGTTGAAAATACTAAAATCACAAAATCTACCTGGCTAAAAATACTACAATCACAAATTATTTCCACTTAACTACTACTATAGTCTTTTCCAAAATATATTCCTTGGGTTATTAATATATTTTATAGTAAAAAGAAAAAGGACTCTAGTCAAAAATATATTTTGGAACTAGCAGGCCAAACAACATTCAACATACGTATTTTCTGTTTTACTTTTTAGACTTTTTCATGTGCCAGTGTGAATCCCTATGAAGAGTACATAATATTTACCAGTTCTCAAATTTATTTATCCTTGGAGTCCTTTTGTGCAGTTAGGGTTCTTTGGGAAATGCTGAGCTGTTATCATCTTACATTCCTCCCACTCCATGCCTCTGTCTCATTTCTTTCCAGTCCAGCCTCAACACTGTTACCAGAGTGGTTTTTGGAAGGTGAGATGGGGTTGGGGCACATGGTAAAGACTTTTTTTGTTTGTTTGTTTGTTTTTTTTTACCAGTCCAGCTTTGATTAATTTTTCCCAGATACCTTCAGAGTTTTTGGTCATCTCCTTCCACCAGTGTCTTTGGGTCTTCTCTGCTCCTGCACTTGTTGTGCACATGTTTTACAGGCTTGGAATGCCCTGTGCCCCATTACGTCTTCTCTGAAAAGCTTTCTGTGATTCTACAAGAGATTTAGTATGACTGTTCCCTTCTCTAATGTGAGATGATTGTTCTGTTTCATTTATTGAAAATACTGGCTGGGTGCGGTGGCTCCTGCCTGTAATCCCAGCACTTTGGGAGGCCAAGACAGGAGGATTGCTTGAGGTCAGGAGTTTGAGACCAGCCTAAGCACCATAGGAAGACCTCTCCACAAAAAATAAAAAAATTAGCTGGGTGTGGTGGCATGTGCCTGTAGTCCCAGCTACTCAGGAGGCTGAGGCAGGAGATTGCTGGAGCCCAAGAGTTTGAAGTTGCTGTGAGCTACGATGATACCACTACACTGTAACCCAGGCAACAAAGCAAGATCCTGTCTCAAAAAAGAAAGAAAATACTTGTTGAGCATATAATTTCTGTGAGATATTAAATGGGGGTTGTTAATATTAAACTGATAGAAGTTGTTTGGAAAAATAATTAAATTTTTATATGTATCTTTGCCTTTTTATTTTCTTTCTCTAGTGTTCTTTTGAAGATGAGGACATCCGTTCCTTATTTAAATCTTTAGAACTGGAACTACAAAAGACAGTGCATACATACTGTGGAAAAATTTACAAAATATTTATCAAACAACTAACAAAAAGCATAGGAGATCGTTATGACAGACCACCGAAGGAAAGGTGATTCTTGGTGACTGCTGAATCAAGTGGATGAAAACAACAAAGTATCAGAAGATGAATGTGAAGGAATTGTCTTGGATGAAGTATTCAGAAAGGAATTATTCATCTCCAGAATAATTTTTTTCCTAAAGAAGTTAAATGAGCAGCATATTCGTGTAATGAAGAATAAGTTAAAATCTTGGGCTCCCGCAAGAAACATTTTTGATCTCTGATGTTTTATAATGTTACTTGTTATCATTCCAGTATTGATTAAAATATTGAATGGTTTTGGCCTGCAGACTTCTGTTGACTCTTACTCTCAAGCGAGTAAGAGCGGTGAGGTCTGTATGGATGGAGAAAACGTACCTCATACACAGTGGGAACACTCAGACTGTGAGTATAGCAATAATTTTATGTCAGCACTAACCTCACTTTAAATGTGTGAGAAAAAAGATGTTTACAGGAGCAGAAAGGATTCTGTTTCTAAAGAAATGTGATGTAACCATTGACAATCTATGTGTGCCTTTATACATTTCATCTCTGTTTGAAAATATTTTTGTGACAATCATGTTTAAAATTATTTTTAGATTATAAGTAAGCTGCATGTTAAAAATTGAGCTATATAAGAAAGAGGAAAAATAGTGGAAACTTTGGGGTTTCACTGTGTGTGTGTGTGTGTGTGTGTGTGTGTGTCTATGAGGGTGTATGAGAGAGAGAGAATGCAGTGTTTTCATTTTGTATGCATTAAACTGTCTTGCCAAAACTCAAATCTAAGATTGTTAAATAGATATTTGGGGTAATTTTTTATCACTTTAAATGAAAATTTTCAGCTTTACTGGGCATTCTGGAAGCAAAATCTATTATGCTGATAAAGTGAAAACCTTGATAGTGTACTAATATGGTGGTGGAAAATATGATGGACCAAAATACATAAGCTATATACTGCCTGTGATCAGTAATTTTAGTTACAACAGAGTAGAAAAATGTGTCCATTTAAACTTCTACCTCATAATGGCTTTGCAAGATATTTTTGAAGATGCAAATGAGTAGAGCCTTACTTTAAGTTAGACAACTTTGGTAGATGGTTTGGATTATGAAGATTGTTACATCTGACTATAGAAAAAGTGGTTTCGATTAGGTTAATGTGCATATTTTCTTTTTTGAACATCATTTAAGACAGTTAATATTTCTAAATCATGAAGATGAGAAAAATATTACTGCTTGGCATTCTTGACCTGCTATCTAATATAACTATAGATTCTGAGTTCTAAGCATGTACTGTACTGGGGCACATAACTCATTTTACTGATTGCTATATGGTTATTTGCCTTTTCTCTCTTTGATGTTTTAATCCTCAAATAGAGAAGGGAAAATCATGAAGGAAAAATACCATTCGTGAAAATTGTGGCAGTTGTCTTTGTGAAAACTCAGTGCCCTCTGTGGAGACGTGGAATATATAGAAAGAGATGGTTGGTACCATTGGCCCGTCTTCTGCAGTTCAGTCAGGGACACATTGAGAGAGGAAGGTTTAAGAAAGGCAGATTGGAAGTTGATAACTGGCCCAGCACTCTTAGAACAGGTCAGTTAGAGATCATGAGCTGTGCTTCCTTTGCAGAATGCCATGGTGAATATAGGAACCTGTGATCTGTGTTGAAATTGAGCTGTTCAGTAGAAAATTAGAATCGTAAAATTTTGAAGTTTGCAGGACATATATAAGATCATTTCTAGTGGTCCACAAATAAGACCATTGCCTGCTTGGCTATGTAAGATTCTTATTGGGAGCTTGTTAAGAATAGATTATTGGAGACTGATATATTGTGTCTAAGATGGGGTCTGCAAAAAATTTTTTTAACAAAGAAATTTAAAAATTATGCAAAAGTAGAGTAGTGCATTGGTACTCAACATATATATATAACATCAGTATCTTACCATATTTCCCTCATCCATCCTCCACCTTTTTTTTTTTTTTTTTTGTGAAGTATCTGAAAATCCCAGACATTGTGTTATTTCACTGCTATGAACATTTTGGTAACGACAGTTGACATAATACCCAACAAAAGTAGCAGCAGTCCTCTAGCTTCATCTCATACCCAGTCCTTAAGCAAATTTCCCTGATCCTCTCAAATATGCCATCTTTTAGTTGGTGTATTGGAATCAGGTTACAGAAATAAGTTACATTATGATTCTGTTTTTAATAATCACTTCAGATGATTTTGATGTTAGCTAGTTTGGGAACCACTGGAAGTTATTTTGCCAACTTGAAAGTTGAAGTTAGGATGCCACAATTCTTGGCATGGTTGCTAGATTATAACTGTGATTTTGAAATACTGTATCAGAGGAAGCACTTGGGGTTGTTGAAAAGATACGAATTTATATGAGTAAGTTCCTTAAGATTTAATTTTCTCAGTGAATGGAGAAGCTCAGCCCCATGGGCTCTATGGTATTGATTGGGCACTGTGTTGAGTGTGGTCATAGTTTAATCCAACTGGACTGTATATATCCGTGGTCTGAGTTGTGTTGTGGCTTATTTACACTGTCACACACTCTACTTGGTGGATCTTGGGAAGGTTCTTCATCTGGTCTGTTTAGACCTGACCTAATTGATCACTGTACCATAAATTAGATTACAGTGAAAACTTTCTACTTAGGGACTGTATTTTACCTAAAATTAAGGGTATCATAATGTTTATAACAATTCTGAAGTGGATTTTCTGAATTTATCTTTAGACAAGGTAACTTTTTCCTTGAGAATTCTAAAGAAATGCAGTTTTCAGAGTTAATGAGGTTTAATTGTAGATGGACAACTTGGAAAACATAATACATTATTTTTTAGTATAAACGGCTTTTCGTAAAACATAGTGTATCTATGCAGTTTATATAAATTACATTATATATTTGAGTCTATGTGTTAGAACAAGTCTGACCTCAGAACTATCTCTGGGCTACAGTATTACCAAAGTGGGATGACTTTATAATGTAGTCAAACTTTATTTGTATGAAGTAGAAAAGAACTTGGAAAACCTTTAGAAAATATATATTGTGATTTACATTTTAAGAAAATACATCCTTTTTTTTTTTCTTACGAAGAGTAGTTCATAATGTATAAGGCTAACCACTTTAGAGTCTGAGATTATATTACTGTGTACTCAGTGCTCTGTCATCTCGCCTCTGGTCAGGTGGAATTGGTGTAATGAAAAGAAGACCAGATTGGGAAGTAGAGCTGGATTCTCTTCTTGGTTGGGGACCTGAGGCATGTCATTTCACCTTCTCTGTGCCTTAGGTTTTTAAGTACAATCATATGCCCTTCAGTCCTTAAGAGATGAGACTGAGAAGAGAGAGTGGATTTGGAAGCATTCTGCAGGGCTTACCTTGTGCCACTCCAGTGTTACTGTAAAGTTCTGTTTTGCTCTGCTGTCTCCTGTGCAGATCATTCTGCTTCCTGACGTGTTTTCTGACATATATCTCCAGTATGAATTTGTTTACATTATGTAAGGAAGAGTTTTCAGGAAGAGAAAGTAGAGAAGAAAAGAATGATGTAACCGAATAATCAAAAAAGAAGGAAAAGAGAGGAAGTGAGAAAAGGAGAGAAGAAAGAGAAGGGAAATTAGCGTGAGAATGGCAAAAGGCAGAGTAAGAGAAAAGATGGAATGAGAGTGGGAAAATCGAGAAGTGGAGACGGAGAGAAATGGTGTGGAAACATTTGCTTTTTGAGTTGTCGCCCCTCACCCTGTGTCAAGGTGTGCTTGCCTTAGGCCCTCCGGGGTCAGGAAAGGTGCTGGCCTCATTTGGTTTGTTGATACTAGAGTTGTTTCCTGATCACCCTACTCCCTGATCATTTAGTGCTGATTCAACATTTTATCTTTTTACTGGATCTCAGTGAGTGAGCTAGGACCTGTGAAAACATATGTATCTTCCTTTTTAACTTTGTCCTTTTAGCTATCCTAAATGTTGGATCATGCGGGACTAACCATTTATTCACCAGGGGAGGTGGGAGGTGGAGGCCACTGCTTTATCAGGTCTGAAGGGGGCCCAGGAATCAATTGCAGTGGGCCAGGTTTGGGAATCACTGCCCTACCTCGAAAGGCAGATTAAACAATAAATCACATCTATTTATTCTTCAGTAGGGATACTTTCAGTTGCACCATTATGAGTAGATTGAAGAGAACAAGAGACAGCAGAGATACATTAAAGGGAAAAACCTTGAAAGATATTCATTCTCTTATTTTTCAGATGTTTGTATTTAAGTAATAAATAACCTTAATAGTAATCAGAACCTCTTTGAGATGTTTTTGGAAAGACCACTGATTTATTTTTTGAAAGAACTTTATTGGTTTCTTAGAGTAGAGAAGAAGAGTAGGGGTGCAATATGTCAGGTGTGGGGCCAGTTATCCATTATATTAAATGCAATTTCAAGTGTCTTAAAACAATAATTGCCTTATTGCATTTTAATATTTAACAAAAGTAGATTAAATAATGACTTTTACTATAACAGTTATTTTGTACATTGCCAAAGCAACCCTTTTTTGCCAATTAAATTCTGGCTAAACTGTTCTGGTGTTTGTTTCTTAATTCATTGATCATGAAACTAGACTTTTAAAACTAAGTTATGTAAACTTAAGACAGAAGTCTACAAAGTGGTACAAGAATATTCTCTTTTTAAAAAAGCTAAAAATGAATTTCATGTTATTTAAATATCTGGCAATTATAGAATCATAAGAAAAACAAAAACATATTGGACTGGGCAATTTTAAATTGCAGAATCAATGTCAGGTTTACTTTTAAATGGAAAATATGTATTATCACCTCATTTCTACCAGAAATTCCAAATGTTTAATGGTATTTGTTTAGGATTTACTATAAACTCAGTTTTCAAACAAAAGAAAGCCTTTGAAAAGGTAAGAAAACTATTTAATAGAAATGAAAAAAATTATCTTACTACTAATACTGTGAATACTATTTGGAGGTGCTGTGATCAGATATTTTAACATCAAACTCAAGAACCGATGTGGAGCCTTTGATTATGTTTAGTTTATAAACACAATCTGAATATGTGAACATCCACACATAGCACACCATAGCACCCCCTTGTAAAAATTGGTGAAGAAAATGCAACAGTGTATAGTCCATTTAAAAAGTAAATTGACTTTGATTATGAAAAATAGCTGTTTTTCAACCTTTGTATAAAATCTCTTCAGGGAATATTGGAATTTTTTTTTTATGCAAAAAAAAAAAAATCCAGAGCTTGTAGTATGCGTAGAATATGTCATTCATTCAAAATGTAGCAATATGCATCACATGCATTGTCAGCAATATTTGAGAGCTGGACCAATGGTTTTTGATGGATACTATAACAGATCTATGAAGGAGATGGTGGTTTGCACCTGTTCCTGAAATCAGAAACTGGAAAAGGTTGCAAGTGTTGTAATTTTCCCAATATTTTGCATTAAAATATTAATATTTTAAGTAGTAATATTTTAAAGCTTCAGGAAGGCACCATTGTACTGTGATATGTAGAGAATACTATCCTTAAACTGCTTTTTATTTTCAAATATTTTGGTTTTAGAATAATGTGAATGTCTTCCTCCAAGTATTTTGTGTAGTTTGACAGTTATTAAAGGAGAATATAAAATTATAGATTCGTGTCTAACCTGAGAATAATGGAAAGTTGCTTCATTCTGTTTTGGAAGAGTTCAGTTCATCTTTTTTTTTTGAGAAACTGTGTTGCTGTTACTAAATAAACATCAATAAACATTTAATTTTCTCAAATGATGTGTCTAAATTATTTTAGCAATCAAAAACAATTTTAGAATCTTCGGGGTTGGAATGCTTGATTGCCAGGAGTCTAGGTGGAGGCCAGTTCCTGGATTGGCTAATTCAGCAGCTGAACTATGTCATCAAGGACCTAGATACCTCTGTCTTTCCATTGCCATTCTCACCAAGTGAGCTTGGTGTCGCCTTTACAGCTCCAGAGTGACAGCAAACGTTCCAGGTGGTGGATGAAAACCAGATGCTGAAATGTATTTTTTTATAAGAGGAAAGTTTGACCTGCCCCCATTCACCTGCCCCCATAGCCATAGCAATGCTTATCTCCAGTCACTTTTCAAAGGGAATAAAGCTGTCGCGATTGGCTCAGACTGTGAAGATTTGCCCCTAACTTAAAAATGCCCTCCCCTTGAGAAGTGGCTGCTCAGAGGAAGGGGAACAACACTGGGGTTCTGGATGAAGCTGGTGGGGTAGGAGGGTGTAGGGATTTGGGAGACAGCTGTTGAGTAGTATTTCCTACAGTTTCCAAGGGGATCAAATTTCTTATCTAGAGAAGAGCACCGTTTCTGTGCCAGGGGCTAATTTTGCTTTAAAATGTTATGATCTGTCAGTTCTCAGTTTTGCATATTTTATTGCCTTTTATACAATGGGATTTTTTTTTCCCACAATCACAGTGTAAAGGGTTTTAAAAGATTGTTGAGGCTGGCTGCAGTGGTTCACGCCTGTAATCCCACCATTCTGGGAGGCTCAGGTGGGAGGATCACTTGAGGTCAGGAATTTGAGACCAGTCCGGGCAACATAGTGAGACCCCGCCTCTACAAAAAAGTTAAAAAATTAGCCAGGTGTGGTGGTGCACACCTGTAGTCCTAGCACTTGGGAGGCTGAGACAGGATTGCGTGAGCCCAGGAGTTGGAGGTTACAGTGAGCTGTGTTCGGCCACTGCATTCCAGCCTGGATAACAGAACAAGACTCTATCTCTTAAAAAAAAATATAATAAACCAGAAATTTTGGTTTTTTAAGACTCTAATGAAAGGGTTTTTTGTTTATTTGTTTTTTTAATAAGAGGAAGCTCAATGCTGGCAAGGCTATGGTGAATCTATCCATGAACTGCAGATGGGAATGTAAGGTGGTGTGATTTACATACCCTCTTAGTTCAGTTTGTGAAATCCTTAATGATTCATGCACAAGCAGTCTCACATCTGTTTATAATAAACGGGAACAACCTACATGCCCAGTGGTAGGGAAATAGGTAAATGATGGTACATTATTCTAGATTAGTGGTTCTCACTGGGAGGAAACTTTGGCTCCTAGGGGACATTTGGCAATGTCTGGAGACATGATTGTCACAAACACATGTGAGAGGTGGGAGTGGGGAAGAGGGTGAGTGCTAGTGGTATCTAGTGGGTAGAGGCTAGGAATGCTGCTAAACATCCTGTCTCTCACAGGACAGTCCCCCACAACTAAGAGTTACCTAATCCAAAATGTCAATAATGCCACTGTTGAGAAACTGGAATACAGGTAAATAAATAGACAGTTAAAAAGGTGCCTTGATACAGGTAAGCACAGGATGCCACAGCCACACAGAGAAGTCAAGCTGTTCTTAAGGCAGAGAGAATGCTTCCTAGAGAAAGTAACACCTTTACTGAAATCCAAAGGAAAAGTAAGAATTAGTCAGGCAAGAAGGGTGAGGTAGAGTCTCCCAACCAGGACTAACTAACTGCAAACTCTGAGATTATGGTGAGTTCTGGAAACTACAATAAATTTGGAATGCCTTTAGCCAATGTCCCCAGCAACCAGGCTAGATCAGGCTATGTTTATCTCTTACCTAGATGATGGCCACGGGCCCCTAGTTTGTCTCCCTGCCTCCATTCCTGTTCCTCCAAGCTATTCTCCAAAATGTAATCAGAATGATCTTGCTAGTGCATTAATCCAGTAACATTCTTATCTTGCTGAAAATCATCATGGCATTGCTGGTGATAAACTGAGCAGGTGCCTTATCTTTTCTCTCTTTTGACTTCAGAGTAATGTAAATAGCTGTTATGTACCATGAGAAAATAGGGTGGGCCCTCTGACAAAAATGTGGGCTCCGGAGCCAATGAATCAGGTGGCTGTTCTGAAGCTGAGAGTATTCACGATAGAACTGGGCTGCATCCCGAGAACAGGGAGTCTGGGCTTTTGTGCAGGACATTTGAAATATGGAGACATAGGCAACTAGAATTTGCATAAAGGCTGCAGATCACCAGAGAAAAAGTGCACAGGATGCAAAATCTGAATTTTCAATCTGTTGATAGGAAGGAAAAATCTGCAGCAGATACAGTGGGAGGATGAGACATTATATCACGCCCCTCATTTCATAATAATTTCAGTGTCTGGCTCACTGTTACTCTTCAAAACTACAACTGTCATATATTCTAGGTGATCTCAATAAACACATAAAGGATATTTTAAGTACCTTAAACTCCTCTTCATTCTACCCCAGCTACTCGTAGTCACAGTCTAATCTTGTCATTATGGCTGACTGCAACCTCCCTGTAATTTCAGCTTTGTACCTCTCACCCTCTGATCACCACCTCCTCCACCTTTCTTTCCAGTTCTCCTTATCTAGTTTCCTGACTTCAGCAGCTTTTTTATCTACGGGGACTCCAGTGTACTGATTCTACCACTTTTCATTGTCTCTCATCTCCCTGTCCTGTCTCCCTTTTCTCACCAAATTAAATCCCATTCCATCATTATAATCATTTACTTGCATATACCCTCAATTCCCACGTCCCTTTCTCACTTTGTCATACGAGTTTGGCAAAACCACAACTTCAGTTAAATTCAACTCTGGACGTATTCATCTGCACCAGTGCAGCTAAAAAATGGCTGGAGGAAAAACAATACTGGTTACTGGTCCTATTTTAAATTCATGACCAAGAACGTCAAGTGGCTCTTAATATTGCCAGCAGTTATGTTCTATAATCTCCCTGATCTATTTAGTCTCCCATTCTCCCACAATGTTTTATACCTTCCACTTTCTCTTCAAATCACCAGGATCTCCTCCTCTATTCTCATATTCAGCTGACAACATTGTTTCCTCCTTCAACAATTAGAATTTTCACATGCTCCTAGCATTAATCTATGCACACCAATGTTCCTGAGTCTGCTCCCAGGGATGCTGTCTTCCTCGTGTTACTACAGCTCCCATCTAAAGCCACTTCCTTCATTTTGCACTAGACTTGAGCCCCTCTGTGTATGCAAGAAAATTGTCCATTAATTCTTCCCTCTTTCTCTTACAATTTTTTTTCCACTCTGCTGGATATTTCATGGCAAAATTACTTCAGTTGTCTATATCCTTTGTCCCCAAGTCCCTTCTTGTCAAGGTCACCAATGAGTTATGCATCGATTCCAATATCCAATTGCTAATCCTAATCTTATTTGACTTTCAGCAATTTGACATAATTTTTTTTTTTTTTTTTTTTTTTTTTTTGAGACAGAGTCTCACTCTGTTGCCCAGGCTAGAGTGCCGTGGCGTCAGCCTAGCTCACAGCAACCTCAAACTCCTGGGCTCACGCAATCCTCCTGCCTCAGCCTCCTGAGTAGCTGGGACTACAGGCATGTGCCACTGCGCCTGGCTAATTTTTCTATATATATTTTTAGCTGTCTATATAATTTCTTTCTATTTTTAGTAGAGACGGGGTCTCCCTTTTGCTCAGGCTGGTCTTGAACTCCTGAGCTCAAACAATTCACCCCTCTCGGCCTCCCAGAGTGCTAGGCTTATAGGCGTGAGCCACGGAGCCTGGCGAGTTTGACATAAGTGGAAGAAGCACTTTTTCCATTGAAACTCTTTCTTCGCTTGGCCCCCATTTCATCACATTCTTCGTTTTCCTCTTTCCTCACCCAGTACTTCTTTTTGGTTTCCATTCTGTCACTCCATTTTCTTCCTCCCCTCTTAATGCTGAAGTGGACACAGGGCTTTTCCGTGACTTCATCCATTCTGTGCCTTTAAAAATGGACCATCTTTCCAATTTGTTACATCTTCAGTCAAGAGCTGTCTCCCAGATTTCAGACTCTACTTCTTGTTCCTGCTTGACATCTCTACTAAGATATCTAATATATTCATCCCAAATTTAACATGTCCAAAACAGAATCCTCAGTTCTCTCTTAAACCAACTCTATCTGGAATCTTATTTATTTAGATAATGGCAAATTTATCCTTCCACCTGCTAGGGCTAAAATCTTTGGGGTCATTCTTTACTTCTCTCTTGATCATACACATTCCACCTCCAAGCCATTAAAAATCCCACTGTATCAACCTTCACATTAAATCTAGAATCTAACCACTCCTCACTACCTCTATTTCTACTATGTTTGTCTGAGCAAGCATGATCTCTTGCCCCTGCTTCTGACTCTGCTCATGTACAGTCTGTTGTCAACATATTGGCTGGAATGATCCTCTTCAAGGATGAGTCCTATGTCATGCCTCTGCTCAACCCTCACAGATTCACCATTCACTCATAGTAAAGTCCAAAGTCCTTAAGTGACTACAAGACCTTACAAGATCTGCCAGCAATCCATCCCCTCCCCATTATCTCTCTAATTTTATTTAGTATTCTTCCCTTGCTCATTCTATTTCAGCCAAATTGGAATGTCCAACAGACTCTGGACTAGAGAATTTTGCCCTGTTGTTTCCTCTCTTTGCAACTCTATTCTCCCAATATTCCCCTGGCCAACTCCCTCATCTCCTTCAAGTCTTTAGCTAAATGTCACTTCCTAATGATACCTACTAGTTGATGAGATGGGCACACCATTTTTTTTTTTTTTTGACACTCCTCCTATGAAGAGGAGGCAAAGGATGCCCTATTCAATAAATAGTCTATTTCCAATCCCCTTGAATTAGGGATGGTTTATGACTGCTTGGACCAAGAAAGAGTGTGGCAGACTCAGTTTTGGGACTAGCAACTTCCACGTTGGACTCTTAGAATCCTGATTTTCCTTGTAAGAAGTCTGATATCCTGCTGTAGAAACCATCTGGAGACAACCTGAGACTCTCTGGGGAAGGAGAGGGCCCAGTTGAGGCCAGGCTTCCAGCCCTCTGTGCCAAGTCCAGGCATGTGAGTGAAGTCGTCTTGAACCCTCTTGGACCAGGGAAGCCATGTGGAATCTTTCAGCCCAGCCTAACCACCAGTTGAAAAGCACTGAAGGATCCCAACTGACACCAGGTAGATCAGAAGAATTGCACAGCCAAGCCCTGGCCAAATTTCTGACCCACAAAAAACGTGATATAATAAAATGGTTATTGCTTTAAGCCAGAAAAATGTTGGGGTAGTTTGTTAAACAATAGTAGATAACCAGATGTCTATGCTGACTGCCAATTTAAAGTTGCAATTTGCACATAACTCCACCTCTCAATTCTCTTTACCTGACTTTATTTTTTCTCCATGGTACTTGTCATCTTCTAACATGTAATGCAATAAATTTATTCACTATGTTTATTATCGTTCTCTTCTTGGTCAACTCCCCCTTGCCTGATTCACCATAATGTAAACAGGGATATTTTTCCCTGTTTTATTCACTGATAGATACCCAGCACATAGAAATACTCAATATGGGGAGATCCTGGGAAAGCGAAATGGAGGGGTGTGTGTCTAACATATTGGTGTGCAACCTGGCCTACAGCGGGAAGCTAGAGGAGTTGAAGGAGAGGATCCTGGCTGATAAATCCCTGGCTACTAGAACTGACCAGGACAGCAGAACTGCCTTGCATTGGGCATGCTCAGCCGGACATACAGAAATTGTTGAATACTAATAACCCGATACATTCTGGTTAGGTAGTTAAATTTCAAGAATAAATACAGATTTCTTCAGGCAATATTATAGGAAAAGCAAATCATCCTCATGGCAAAAAACAAACAAAAAAAGCCAAACAAACAAAAAACCAAAAACACCAAAAAACCCCAACCAGCTCCTTTTAGACTTCTGTACAGGTAACGTTCAATAGACTTGAAAAAATGCCTCCTAAGTTTTGAATGAAAGAAAATGACCCTAACGTTTTATAACCAGACAAGATTTCATTCAAATCTAAAGCAGATATTCTTAGATATGAATGAACTCAAGAAATTCTAAACTCTTAAGCTCTTCTTGAAAAACATTCTCGTAAATGAAAACAGTCAATTAACTGAAGAATCAGCATAAGGGTGTCAGCAGTGGAGACACCATGATAAAAGAATTGATGGCAAAAAAAAAAAAAAAGAATTGATGGCAAACATTGAATCTGTTCAGTTATGAGACTGGTTGGAAATAATGGAGGTATTAGAGTTACCTACCAGAAAGTACCTTGAAAATCTCATGAGGAAGTTTCCTGGCAGCTGCACATGCTTTCCAGAAAAGAT
The DNA here is from genome assembly GCF_041146395.1 of Eulemur rufifrons. Lineage (NCBI taxonomy): Eukaryota > Metazoa > Chordata > Mammalia > Primates > Lemuridae > Eulemur > Eulemur rufifrons. The sequence goes on along the minus strand of NC_090998.1, from coordinate 32,776,012 downwards.
TAAATTTTATCACATGGGGCAGCATTACAAATCTTATAAGAAGTATCAGGATGAATATGGTGTTTTTTTTTTTTTATTATTCTAAACTTTCAGATCCCTCAAGATTCAGTAGGGAACAGTTATATAGAAACGAAACATCCACGTCTCATAACATAGAGACTTACTAAGAGAATAAATTCTGTCATAAGTTGTTCTCAGCATCTCACCTTTAAGCAACCCTTGTGTCAAGAATCAGATCTTACCAGTGTTAATGGATCACTCTAACCATAATCACCTATTTCAGATAGTTCCTGAGATGTGGCCTAGTTGTGTGTATCTTCCTTGGGAAGATCCTAGCCAGATTACTAGAAATTTAACCAGTCATCTAAATCAAAGACATCAGTTCGATTGTGGAGAATTTGTGAATCCTCAACTACATGAGAAACTCAGTATCAAACTGCTGTTGAAGAATCTTCTCAAGTAAACATCTGAAGTCTATAGACATCTCTGCATCTCTGAACCTGCTAGTGCCATCCTTAGGGGGATAACTTCATGTAGTCACCATTTCAAAACTTTGACGTGTATATTAATAAAAGCAAGTCAGTCTATTGTTGTAGTTTTTAATTGACAAATTAAGATAGAGCACCTAAAACTTTATCCTCTTGATAATTCTTTAAAAATGGAAGCTACAACATTAGTTTTAAAAGCATAAAAAGAATTATATTTCACTAGCATAATGGTGAAATGGGATCCTGTAGTGCTGTATCTTTTTTATATGTTCTTGAATTTTTTATTACTATGTTGCTTTTGCAACTGGATGCAGTTTCTCCCATTTATTGTACACAACTAACAGTCAATAGCTATCCTGAGCTATGTGATTGATACAAATGTAACAAATGAGAACCAGTTATCAGAGCTGCAAAATGGAAACTTGAAGTGCTAAACCGAACAATCCAAAGGAAACTTTTAAAATATGATTCTAGTTGAAGAGCTCAACTATAAGAAAATTATATGTATATAAATCTTATTTTTGAAGAGTGAGATTTCTTTGATAATTTTAACTCTAAAAAGTGAAAGCTCATTGTAAAGATATTTTCTTTTTGCTATTAGAAAGAAATAGCAAGAGAAAAATATATTTCTTTGGTGGACAGTGGGTAATTTCAATCTTGTTTTTTTTTTTGGTTGACTAATCAGTAAGCTGAAATATAAACTGGTTAACAGCTTTTTGACCTTAAAATTTTCAACAATTAGCCAGTATTTCTGATTAGCTAAGATGAAACTTTTATTTGAAACCTTCAGTTGGTAGTGTTATATTCTACGCATATATTTAAATGAGAGGTTTGACTTCATTTCAGTTTAGAAATTCATTCAGAATTAAAGATGTACATGTATATATACATATGTTTTGTATGTATATATACACATATGTATGCATGAAATTTGTCAGGTTATATACAGAATTCTATTAATGATTTAAAAAATGGACAAGCAATATGAGATTGAAATGTTTATCTGATTTGAGTAAAATTTTGTATATTGCCAAAATTTAAAAAGTAATAGTCAAATTATAAGGGGTCTAGTTAGCTACTATCACAGTTTAAAATTGGAGTTTACACACACAAATAAATACCTGTTTATATGGTATTCATTTGTTATTCTCAAAGATAATTTGTGACTATGAAATAGTGAAACGGATTCCATTAGCCACACTACTACTTTTTAGTCAAAACTTAGTATTTGTTAATGATAATCATAAAGTATCTTGGATCAGAAGTCTTGAATCACAGAATAAAGGATTAAGAGTGGATTAGCTGATATTCCATGCTAATATACATTGTTTATACTTTCTTTAAAACAAATAACTAAAAACAAAAAAATCTCAGTAGTTTGCTTATAAATAAACATATATTGTTTAAAATGTATATTTGGTTTTGCTAAAACTCTTGTCAACATTTCTACAATGAATACATTTTTTAACTTGATTTAATTAAAATGTTTATTTTTGAAGTGGAGTTTTATAGAAACCTTTTTCAGCTAAACAGCCATGACTTCAGATTGTATCTCTGTAACAAGAGCAAGATGTAATTAAAAAGAACATTCAGAGAATGTTCTTGGCAATTAAAATTATGAAAACAAATTAAAAACTCAATAGAAGTGTGGAGTCTAAAGGTAAGTTAGACTTTTGAAAAATAGGAGAGAAATAAGATTAATAGAGAACTACCCAGGCCATGAAATATCTGAAAAATACAAGTTGCAGAGAGATAAAAAAGGCAAAAAGAAAGTATTCAAGACAATTTCCCAGAAATGAAGGACCAAATGTTCAAATCAAAAGAGTTTTGTTAAGTACCCAGCACAACGAAGGAGAAAAGGGTCACACCCAGGTGTATCATCATGAAATTTCAGAACTCCAATAAGAATTACCCAGCAGAATGAAGGACTCCAGGAAGAAGAGATCTTAATGGTTTCAAGAACATCATGCCACATTACAAGAGCTCAAGAATCAGAGTTCCATCAGACATCTCAACAGCAATATTGCAAATTAGAAGACAATAGAACATATGCTTTCCAAATGTGAAGGCAAATTGCTGTCCAAATTAGAGTTTATACCCAGCCAAAGCAGGGTGTTCTGTTTTCACTGTATCCATGCCAGCATCTATTGTTTTTTGACTTTTTATTTATGACCATTCTAATAAGAGTAAGGTAGTATCTCATTGTGGTTTTAATTTGCATTTCTCTGATGATTAGTGATGCTAAGCATTTTTTCATATGTTTGCTAGCCAAGCCACTTGTACATGTTCTTTTGAAAAATGTCTGTTCATGTCTTTTGCCCACATTGTAATGGGGTTATTTGTTTATTTCTTGCTGATTTGAGTTCCTTGTAGATTCTGGATGTTAATTCTTTGTTGAACATATAGTTTGAGAATATTTTCTCCCATTCTATAGGTTGTCAGTTTGCTCTTTTATTTCTTTTGCTATGCAGAGAGCCTTTTAGTTTATTAAGTCCCATTTGTCTATTTTTGTTTTTGTTGCATTTGCTTTTGGGGTCTCAGCCATAAATTATTTGTGTAGGCGAATGTCCAGAAGAGTTTTTTCTAGGTTGTCTTCTAGGATTTTTATAGTTTCAGGTTTTACATTTAAGACTTTAATCCATCTTGAATTACATACATACACACACCCACACAGATACAGCTACATACACATACACACACAACACACACACACAATTACAACTACATACACACACCTACATATCACACACAGATGCACCTATATATATACACACACACACAACACAAAGATACACCTTCATATATAATTCACACCACACACACAGATACACCAACAGGCACCCAGGTTGTAGTGAGCTATCATGACACCACAGTACTCTACCCAGTGTGACAAAGCAAGACTCTTGTCTCAAATAAAGAAAAAAAAAAAAGGACATAATGATCTGCGCACCTTCAGCTTGCCATTCCAAAATTCAGTTGGAGTAGAGGCCCCTCCAGCTTTAGTGTTACCACCCCATTAGACATGTGATGCTTTTTAAATAAAACGCCATTAAAACAGCTTAAGTGAAAATTTCCAGCAAAAGGAAAAGACAAAAATTCCAAAGCTGAGCTTTGTTCTCAAAGCTTACTAGTGAAGGGAAAGTTTTATTTGTATTTTAATTTACATATATGAATTTGCAATTTCATTTTTAAAAATAGTTCAGTTGGTGAACAAAACATCTTTGAAGTATTCTCAATTGTGCTGAGATATTATTAGGTAGATAGTAAGGGACCTCCGAGTATCCTAGGGACAAAGGCGGGCACATCGCCTCGGTGCTGCACCGAGCAATTGCCCCACTGGGGAAAAAGGACAAGGGTGGGTGCCTGTCTTGGTGCTGGCCCACCTTGATCCTGCCCCGAGCAATTGCCACACCTGGGGCAAGGAGGCATGCCCTGCCAGTCTGCAGAAGAATGCAGAGAATCCCCCAGCCTGAGGGCCAGGCGGCCCAGGCACAATAGGATCTGGAAAGTAACCTAAGGCTAATTATCATGTCATTAACTGTCCATCAAAGTTGTTCCATGGTGAGGTCTGAACCACAAGGAGGGCCCAATCCGGACAGTATAAAACAGGACCCCAGACCACAACCAGAGCCTCTTGTTATGATAGGGGGCCTGTTCGTCATCTGTGGGGAGTGCATCTTTCTTTTGCTCTATAAAACTATCTTATTCTTCTTCAATAAACTTCGTTTTGTGCTTATCTTGCTTTCCGTGTATCTGGTCATTCTTTGGCCAAGAGCACACCAAGAACCAAGAACAAACAGACTGCCACCTGACAATATGACTTGTGATGTAACCACAAGTTACATCGATTACTATAATTTCAAAAGATAGGAAAAACTTACTTTACAAAAGGAGAAAAAACCCAACAAAACATAATTTTATTCAGAGCATTGTGATAGCCTAACTCCAAGTCTAAAACGTCTACAATTTATCCTTCTCTCTTCTCTTCCTACCTCTACCATGAACGCTCACTGCTATGATGCAGTTTTACATGTGTCCACACGCACAATTGCAATTGCAAAGTTATGGAGCTCTGTGTATATTCTGGCAGATGGTCCTGTGTATGTTAGATCATACAAAGGGTGGCTAAATTAATAGCAATATCAGGATAACAGAAAAAGTTTCAGTCGACATCCTGTTAAAAAAAAAGAATCACTGTGTGACACAAATGAAGACCTGAGAAGTTCTGAAATTTGCATCTTTGGAAAATATATCTGGAAACAATTCTCCATTTATATATTATATTATAGGGAAATATCATACTTTTTTTTTTAATGCTTAGTGAGTACTGAACAACAGAAAGTCCACTGTGTAGTAAAAACCAAACAAACATAGTCAAGATTTTAAAAAGCACTTCCTTCTGTCAGCGTGGAAACAGATGGAGCCAGGTAGCAGAAATAATGGGAATCTTTTAATGGCCGCATCAGTATGATACCACTGAGGCGTATTTGTAAGTTCACACTGCTCCTTCTGTGGCCAGATTAAGAACATAAGAAGACACCAATTGCACATTCCGGGTTCAAGGGGGAAAACCCCAATAGGTAATAAAATGAGAGGTAAATCATATGTTTTGGAATTAGCAATAAAGGAGGCAGATGCTCTGACAATAATGCTGATATATCCAGGGAGGCATCAAGGATCTTGCAGGATGATTCTTCCTTAGATTAGCACTACCTAATTAAGAATAATTGAATTATAGGCGCTGCTTGTGAGGCTTATAGCATTTGTCTTGTTAATAGTAACTCCAAAACACACCCACACTTGAATTAATTCACTGATAGTTATTGAAGGAGGAGTAAAATGGTTCTGCAGGCTAATCAGATGGGCTGGACAACTGGGGGTTGATAACTATGCTATCAATTCTGCCCCAAGGCCTCCTGATACTGTGTAATATGGTATTGAGCAGGTCAGCTGACCCTTCTGCCTCGGTTTCTTAGCGCTTCTAGGAAGCACATGCAGTCCAGACCTGGATAGTCTTCTTGTCTCCCTGCTTCTGCTCATCCCAACAACCTATACTGGATACCAGTGTCAAATATATTGGCCTCTAGTTCTACTTTGATCATATAGAAGCAGAAAGTGACACTTTGCCCTGCTTCCAATATGATTGAGCACTTCACATATGATAGGTAGTCAGAGAAAACATGTAACCCTCTGACATAAATAAAAAATAACAAGGTCACCCTGGCTGGGCGTGGTCTCTACCATAGTAAAACCTTGAGCATTTCCCATAAACCAATGTAGACCTGATAATTGCCATGCCAGTGTCTGAAGATACATTGTGACCTTTGTGAAGATGATAGCCATGTGAGAAAGCGACTGTTCCTTCACAGGCATACAGTGTGAACTTTGTAACCTGAAATTTTGCAGTTTTTAAATTTAAATACTTGTATTTGGCTAGCCAGTTTTGCTGAAATCTGACTCTCTTGCCCTCTTGGAAAAGAAACGTTTTCTTTCCTTTTCTAAATGCTCCTTTCTCTGAGTCTTCCTTTGACAATCATTTCAAAAGCCTTTGTGCAAAACCTCTAATGGTGTTTAATTACTTATCCAATCAAATCCAAATTCCTTTGGCTGATACGTCATAGCTTCTGAAATCTGACTTTTACCTCTTCCAAACTTAACGTCCTTTTGCTCCCTCCCGTGAATTCTACAGCAGCCAGGTAGACCATGATGCCTGGATCTCCATCTCTGCACCTTTGCTCATGGTTTCTCTTCTACTTGGAAAATCGCCCCCAGAAACCCGTCTGTTTATCCGTGCAAATGATATCCATCTCTCCAGGCACAGCGAAGGTCGTATGTGGTCCATGAAACCTCACTGGTGGTTCACAGGGCTTTCCCTTCTCTCAACTCAAGTCTATGCCATGCAATCAGCACTTAGTCATTTGTCCCTATGCGAAACATTTTGCATTAACATTTTCTGTCTGCATACCCCATCTCTCTAGATAAATTACAAACTTCAATCCGTAAATTAAATTGGCTTTTCTAATGCAAGCGTGATATTCAACTTGGGGCTTAAAAGCTGAGTACTGTATTGTTCTTCCATTTACATACATGTAACTTGCATTATTGAGATGTGGAATAAATTGGAGCATAAAATGCTTTTAAAAATTCTATGCCAAATCCCACTTTATGACCTCGAACAGAAAACCCTGGGCAGATTCCAAAATTTGCTGGTTACTTTCCGTTATTAAAACAATCTAGTCCAGTTGAAAACTTCCATTTCATATCTGATACAAAACTCTCCCCCAGTGCAGGGCAGACTTGTTATTCTCCTATCTTCTACCTAGAGCATGGGGGAAGGGATGAGAGCAAAGGGCAAACACCTCTTATCTTCTCTGGATGAGATCGCAATATTCTCCTAGTTGTTTTTCTGGGAACGCTGATGACAGGTGATGTCCTCCTGGCAGAGTGCAAATGCTGGCTTCCTCTCGGGACTCCCCAGTGCAAAGTCCCTCATGAGGGGTATCTGGTTCCAGCTCCACCTCTTCCCTTGATCTCCTCTCCCTGCTGGACCATTTTCCAGGCAAATGGCTCCCTTGTTGCTGCAGTGGTGTGATAATTCCAGCCCAGGTACCTTCCATGGCTCCACTAGACTCTCGGGCAAGTCACGTGTTATCCAGACCATGTGGTCCAGGTGTCGCCTCTTTCATTCCTGCCCTTCTCGCAGCCCTGCCTCTTCCCTCTTGCTCTCATTCCTCTGCTCCAGCCAGCCTGGGAGCAGATGTGCAAGGCCACTTTCTAAACAGATGTGCAAGCGGAGAAGAAAATGACAGTGCCCCCTATTTATCTGCACCCACATTTTTTACAGCTGATTCTAATGAATACCCCAATCAATCCTTAACTTACAACCCTTGACATCAAATCTTGTGAAGCTACCTTTCTAACAGAGGCTCTCTGCAAAAACTATTATTGTTTGAGTGAATGAATAGCTGCTTCATTTCTAAATAAGGTAATTCTAATGAAAGCCTAAGACCTCCTCAGGCATCCTATTATACTGTATTAAAAGCACAGGATTCTTCATTTCACTAAAGGAGGGACTATTCCAACATTTTATTTTCAGTCCTGAACCTTTCTAAGATTTGTGATGTATAACTTTCATTCTGTTAGAGCCAGTTTGGAACATATGACTAAATTTCAGACATCTTTCAGACAATTCCATTATATTTCATAGTTGGCCATTGTCACTATATTTTATTTCAGTTTAATAATTATTTCCAATCCTTTTTTTTTTTTTTTGGTGTTTTACCTCATCATCGGTGTAATCTTTTCAAGATTTTTACTTTTAGTCACTATGTGCTTCTTTTATACATTCTATTTTGTATTCTATATCTGTCTCTCATATTTCAAATAGCTGAAGTCCTTGGGGGCCTGATATCTTATTTCTTCTGACTTTTACTCATGGTGGCTTGTTAGCTGATGTGTTTTGTAACTTTGGATTGTGAGATCATATATGACTGACCTTTATCTGTTAATTTCTTGTTTGGGGGGGCTTCCCCAAACCGATCAGAGACAGAGTTTTAATCTCAACTGCATAAATTTAAGCCTGTCGTTATGAATCTCAGGAGGGATTTTTATTTTTAAACAAGCTAAATCTGGGTCAAGAAGACAAATCTTGTTTCCCCTCTCTGCGGGAAGACAGACAGCGGTTTTTCCAGGCTTTTTTTCAGTGGAGTGTGAGCATTTTATGCGGGGCTTCAATCCCAAATCCCTACAATAGGCAAAACCTTGTTCTTTCCTGTCTCCAAGCAGCCAAGACTTTAGATAATGGAAACCAGCAATCTCCGTTTGAGGCCAACTGTACTTTCAGTTCAGCCTACAACTGTGGGGTACAGCAAGCTATTTAGTCTTGGCCCTTGGGAATTTCCCTTAATTTTTTCTTTAAATGAACTCAACTGTGCATTGGAAAACATTTATGTTATATTTTATTGTTTGTCTATGTGTCTTGCAGGAGAATTTTTGAAAATATCTGGCCTGCTATTCCTTTAAATTTCAAATCCTACCTATTTTTATTCCAGAATATTCTCGATGTCTTATTCTGAAACAACAAAATAATAAAACCGACTGTTTACTGAATGTCTTTTATGTGTCAAGTGCTTTATATCTGTGATCTCACTTTGTTGTCAACTTTACTGTAACACTGATCACTGTGTAATTAGGACCCCGTCTGTTACTGTTTCTACCCCTTGTGTGTATCCTGTATAGCAGTCATCATAAGGTGTATTTATTTTTCTGTATTCTTATTTTCTTGTTCTGCTGTAATGTAAGTTCCATGGGGATAGGAACTCATCTATTTTGTTCTTAATTGAATTTCTGGTATTATATCTAGGTGAGTAGCTCCTACTGAGCTCTCGGTAAGTATTTGCCATATGGATGTATTTACCTGTGATGTAGGTAATACTGTGCCTATTTTCACCTGGGCCCAGAGAAGTGAAGTGACTTGTCCAAGGTTATAGTCAGTGACATGTGATAAAAGGTTAGATGCCAAGGTCAATTCCCCCTACCATTTGGTAACCTGTTTTTTTCATTAGTTTCTGGGAAGCCAAGGTGAATTAGCTATATTATGAAGGTGTTTTGATTAAGTAATAACTGAAATAAATTGTTCACATCATTAATTTCAAATTACATTTAATTTTAATACTGGTAGATGATTTATATTTCCTATATAGAATTAAAGAAATTTCATAGAGTCAGCACATCAGGGTAAAATATCCACGCCCTACTGATTATACTCTGTGCCAATTTTTGTCTTATTTCTGAAAAGTAGGTAACATTTATTTTGGAAAGTGTGTTTTGAATTCTTACCCCAGTAAAGAGCAATATTAAAAATTGTTTTTCTTTCTTCCTTCCCCCATCCTTCTTATTTTGTGATATAAAAAATAAGGTTGGAAAACTATTGTTTTTTTATTCCAAAGTATTAAGGGGGTACAAATGTTTTTGTTACATGGATAGCTTTCATAATGCTTAAGTCAAAACTATTGTTTTTACAAAGTGCATTACAAAAATCAGTTTATTATTATTCTAAAAAATCCCCACCAAAATCGGCTAGTTCAAAACGTCCTACTTTCAAAGTCTCTAAAGATTTGAAAATAGGTAAAAATCGCCTAGCTTTGAATAGTCTATTGCAGTTTTCTATTTAAGACTATATTTTTAAACGGGAGAAAATTTTCCACAATAGAGCCTGAACTATCAAACTGGTGATCAAAGTCAGGTGAATATCACAAAGAATAACCATAACCTGGAGAAAGGATGCATCAAAGATAAGATTCTCACAATAGAAGAGTAGATATTGTATGTTGAGTAGAAAGGCCAATTTGGGATCTTTTCGGGATAAATCTGCCTGGAAGAAATTGTTGGTCACCACTGCTATGCTTCCTTCTTGGATGCTGAAATAAGCGAATATATGTGCTCTCTGAGTACAAAGACTTTGACTCATAGTGCCTTTTTCAGCTGACTGCCATGAAAAAAGTGACTCCCATTGTCTGAAAGAATAGTTTTCTGTAGAGTCTGGAAAACGTTCTTATACTTTTAATGGTAATTTGAAAAACGTTGTCTACAGGGTTCTATATCATACAGCTGGAGGCAAAACCTGAGTTCGTTTCCCAGAAAACACAGAGTCTTGATTGTTGGATGGGTTCCCATGGCGGTATGCACAAAGAACAGCTTTTCTATCTTAGGAGTCAGAGTGCGTGACAGATAAATCAATGCTACTTTAACTGCAAAATGGAATACAAAATATTTTGAAGATATAGTTTCCTTTTTTAAAAAAAAATACACAAAGAGTTGTAAAAGCTAGTATTTAGGGGAAATAATGTTTCAAAAACAGGACAGTTTTGAGGGAAAGTGAAAATTTAATAGTTGTATTAATTTCTATGTACCTATGAATGTAGAGCATGTTATCATAGATTGTGAGCTCCCCAAGGCAGGGGATACCTCTTAACTCATTTTTTATTTTCACATTACCACCACACCTAGTGAACGCTAGATAAAGGTCTTTGCAGACATGCATCCAAATGATCACGGACAGACCCTGCCTGAACATGTTTCAGCAGGGTAACTCCCCAGCACACCGTCAGCCCACCCTGGTTTTGACACTTTAGGCATAAATTTTCCTTTTCTCGAGTGAACATGTGCTCTCCTATGACTTCTCCACGCTAGATCTGTTCCCTGAAGCCTTGGAGAACAAATCTGAGTCTTTTTTCATATCCAAAAGCCCTTTAGGGCTGAATGCAGTGGCTCACACCTGTAATCCTAGCACTCTGGAAGGCTGAGGCCAGAGGATCACTTGAGCTTAGAAGATCGAGACCAGCTTGAGCAAGAGCGAGACCCCGTCTCTACTAAAAATAGAAAAATTAGCCTGGCCTGGTAGTGCACACCTGTAGTCCCACCCACTTGAGAGGCTGATGCAGGAAGATCACTTGAGCCCAGAAGTTGGAGGTTTCAGTGAGCTATGATGATGCCACTGTACTCTAGCCTGGGTTGACAGAATAAGACTCTTTCTCAAAAAAAAAAAAAAAAAGCCCTTTAGGCATTTGAAGGCAAATACAGTAGGTAACATACCATGAATTTATTTTGTGTGATTTCACAACATGACACTCCCTGTAGGACTGGAGCAAGAAAGATGCTTCTCATGCATGGACAAGGAATACTGTGAATTCTTGATCTTAATCTGAGTGACTATAAAGTTAGACAATAATGTAAATACTTATTAAAGTAGAACATGTAAGGTCTTTGTGGAATCATGAAATATTCAAAGAAAGATATTTAGTTGAGTGGACTCTTGAAGAGTGGTTGGAACTGGAAATTTGGGAGCCATAGAGGCAGAAGATGAACTTAATTAATTCAACAATAAAATTATGAGCATTAGCATGTGCTACTAACTTCAGAGTTTATATCTACTCATTGGAGCCTCGGGGAGAACAGGTAGATCGAGTAGAGGAGATACTCTGATACCAATCATCAAAAGGATGTGCTTATTTATGTAAATATAACTTTCTAATTTTTCAGGAATTGACTTGCAATTCTGTCACTGACAACTGAAAGCTGTAACTAACATTCACAAAATAGCAATGTCATATCTAAAAAATTGTGGGGGCTATTTAAAAAATATGGCATTTAAATTTATACATGAACTGAAAAAAGAAGCAAGTCCTGTCATAGTTTGACAGGTATAATCACTTATCATGTAATGCAAACAGTAATAGCAAGATGCTAATAGTGCCTTGGTGCAGGTGCTGCTAATTAGCTATTGGATTAGGCTGTATCGTATTCTTTTCTCTCACCTATGCATAATGTTTGTGCAAAATGCAAATGTGAGCTCTAAGCTGAAATGTTTAAGTGCCAACCAGAGCTCAGGGATTGACCTTGAAACAATAAGAATTTTGAATTGGGCAATGATCATGGCTTAGTTGTAGTTTAGGGACTCAGTCAAATTCCTGGTTCTTCTCCTGACAGTCGAGGTTTACTCTCAAACAGGAAGTTAAGTTCATCTGGGCTCTGGCCAAGTGACCAGGAGAAAAGACAGAAGTCACTTCTTATTTGCTCTTCCTAACCATTTCTAGCAGCAATTACTAGATAATTTGGGCTCATTCACTTTTTATTCAGCAAATATTTATTGAATGCTTACCATGGACCTGTACTCAGTATGTAGTCGAAATGATATAAATATTTGTTGAATGAAAACTAATCACTGGAGAGTTACAAAAATGCTTCCATAAATAATTTGTAAACTTTGAACTTACCTGTAGTGAGGAAATTATTTCTATTTGTGTGATTGAAGTGTGGAAGAGACAGTTGTAACACTCATCAAATAGTTTCTTTTCCTTCCATACATGTTTCAGCCTCTTTTCAATTTGGTGGGAGCAAATGCTCGTTCTAGCTGATGAGATATGAGTCTACTTCTGGGCTGAGACAGCAAGCCCAAAGACCAGGGAGGGAGGTCAGATCTTCTGGACGATGCTGTCAGAAGATGGGGGAATGGTGTGGCGCAGAAGCTCTTGCTGATTCCTGCAGGACGTGTAGCACGCGTAAGAAATAAACTCTTGTTGTGTTAAGAGAATTTGGGAGTTCTTTTTTACTGTAATAAAAGGTTTTGAGGTTGTTTTTTAACACCACATTGCCTCATCTATCCTAATGTTAAGAACTATCGTATACTTCCTGTTCTAGAGGATTTTTGTTGCTGTTGCAGCATTGTTTATTGTAACAAAAGACTTTGAACGATTAAATCATCATTGCTCTCAGGTGACTCAAATTATGGTATCCCATACTATGTAATGTTAGGCAGCCATTAAAAAGAATGTGCTAATATGGAATTATTTCTAAGATGTGTTGTTATGAGAAGGAAAAAAGGTACAGAACAGTGTTCATAGCTTTGATTAGAATAAAAAAGAAAGGATCTATCTATCTGGATGCATATATATGCGCACAGATACACATGAACATACGCGGTCCTTTTTATTGTGGTAAAAAATACATAATATTGACCAATAACCATTTTTAAGTGTATATTTCAGTGGCATTAGGTACACATTCACATTGTTGTGCAACCATCAGCACCATCCATCTCCAGCATGTTTTTCATCTTCTCAAATAGAAACTCTGCACCCATTAAATAACTCTTATTCTCCCTTTGCTCAGACCCCGGAAACCACCATTCTACTTTCTGTGTCTATGATTTGACTTCTTTAGGTATTTCATGTAAATGGGGTCGTGTAGTACTTGTTCATTTGTGACTGGCTTTTTCACTTAGCTTTACCATATTGTCTTCAAGGTTCACCCACATTGTAACATGTATCAGAATTTCCTTCCTTTTTAGGGCTGAATCATATTCCTATTGTATATATATATATGACATTTTGTTTTTCAATTTAGCTGTTGATGGGCACTTAAGTTGTTTTTAACTTTTGGTTGCTATGAACATGGATGCACAAAAAATTTTTTTTAGAGATGGGATCTCACTCTGTTGAATCTATGGAGAACTCAAGCAAATCAACAAGGAAAAAAAATCAAACAGCCCCATTAAAAAGTGAGCAAAAGACATGAACAGAAGCTTTTCAAAGAAGATAGACTAATGGCCAATAAACATTTGAAAAAATGCTCAACATCACTAATCATCAGAGAAATGAAAATCAAAACCACAATGAGATACCACCTAACCTCAGTGAGAATGGCTTTTATCAAAAAGTCCCAAAACAATAAATGCTGGTGTGGATGCAGAGAGACAGGAACACTTACACACTGTTGATGGGACTGCAAACTAGTGCAACTTCTATGGAAAAGAGTATGGAGATTCCTCAAAGAAATAAAAGTAGACCTACCATGTGATCCAGCAATGCCACTACTGAGCATTCACCCAAAGGAAAAAAAGTCATTTTATAAAAAAGGCACTTGCACTGGAACATTTATTGCAACACAGTTCACAATTGTAAAGATGTGGAATCAATGCAAGTGCCCATGGATTAATGAGTGGGTTAATAAAATGTGATATATGTATACCATGGAGTACTACTCAGCCATAAAAATGAATTAATACCTTTTGCAACAATGTGGATTGAACTGGAGACGATTCTCCTAAGTGAAGTATCACAAGAATGGAAAAACAAGTACCACGTGTACTCACTATTAAACTGAAACTAACTGATCAGCACTCCTGTGAAGTAAAACTCAACGGTAATCATGCAGGTGGGAAGGGGAGGAAGAGATGGGTGAAATCATACCTAACAGGTACAATGTGCACTATCTGGGTGATGGGCACACCTATAACTTTGACTCAGGCAGTACAAAAGCAATCCCTATAACCAAAACATTTGTACCTCCGTAATATTCTGAAATTAATAAAAAAGAACAAAAGTTTTTTGGAGATGGGGTCTCACTGTGTTGCCCAGGCTGGACTCAAACTCCTGGGCTCAAGGGATCTCCCACCTCAGCCTCCAGAATAGCTGGGACTACAGGTGTGGGCCACTGTGCCCAGTATTTTCTGTTTTATTTTTTTTTAATGATTGTCATCCTCATGGGCATGTAGTGGTATCTCACTGTAGTTTTGATTTGCATTTCTCTAATGATTATAGTTTAGAGGATTTAAAATGTATAACTGATGATAGGAAATCTTTCCTGAGTATTTTATGAAGCTATGGGATGATACCTTAATTTTGCTTTTTCTAAATTATTTCTTAAACAATGAACTAGACAAGTACTTAACAATTTAAAAAGTTGGTTTCCTTTTTACCTTATTCAGATGCAGAATAATGGCCAATATTTGAATAATTTTCATCTGCAATTTTGTTCAATGAAATTTCACATGATTTCATTAACATTTGCGTGCTACCATCAAGTAGTGGTTAAGAGTATAATGTGTAGAGCCAAGTTATTTGAGTTCAAAGCGTGGCTCTGCCACTTAATAGCTGTTTGACTTTGGACAAGTTAAATAACCTTTTTGTGCTTCAGTTATCTCTTCTGTAAAATGCGGATAAAACCGGTACTTACCTCAGAGGGGTGCTGTGAGCATTAAAATAAGTTAATATGTGTAAATCACTTGGAACAATTCCAGGGCACAGTAAACACTAAATGTATTGGTTATTACTATAGTTAAATGAGAATACCATGAATCATTTGGTAACAGTACATCATATATTTATATGTATTTAGAAACGATGTGGACAGTCTCGTATAGATCTCAAGCGAGGGAGTAAAATGGTCTGTTCATTATGGCTTCTGGAGAAGAGTCTATGGCTTTGAATGGAAGGGTTTATCTGGTCTGTGTTAGTCAATAAAAAGTAGTTGAAAGTCACCTTCAGTACTTCTCTTAAAAGTAACTAATCTTTTGACACCCTGGGGCCTTGAATCAATGGTTACAGATCAATATTTTCTATATTCAGTTATTGTTTCCTTTCACCTTATACACTATGGGCTGAAAATCAACACACTGTAGACTGAGAAAATCAATGGGGTACATTTGTGGCTTAGAGAACACTGGATAGGAGACATATGTCCTTCTGGAAAACACATACAAAGGAAATTATGTAGACACTTTCTCAGAGGAATGCTGAAGTCATTACTGGATGAATTTGTGATCCAAGAGGTTTCTCCTCAATTACACTGAGAGAGTACGTCAATTCACTTGCTTTGTAGCAAACAGGCTATCTCAAACATCCAAATAAAGACACCAAGATTGTTCTTGTTAGAGTAATTGGCTCCAGTGGGCCCAGACTCAGAGTTTACAAACTGCTTCTCATTTCTGGCCCATTTGGCCTTGATTTTCAGGAATGGTTAGTACTTACTGCTTTGAAAAGAATCTTATTTTCAGCAGTCTCAAGGAAGTGCATCTGAATGGTTTTGAGCTTTCTGTTACGGTGGAACTAGATGAATTAACTATCAAAAGCTAATTCACATTGTGAATTAAGTTTCTTTAACAACATACACTCCGTCTTGGGGAATTAAGAAAGCACTGTCTTGGTTTTAAAGTCAACACCTCAAGAATGTTGGTTGGCCCTTATACTGGGGAGATAGCTCTGCAATAGCTTTCAGGAAATGAACATATGTCTGTGGTTTGGATGTGGAGTGGGATTTAACGCTATGCTTTCTGAATCCCCAAATGCTGTTTACTAGATGAAGTCTGTGTCAGAACAAATGGACTATGAGGTTTTCCCAAGTGGGTGACCACGTTTTTCAAGCAGTAGAAAGCTGGAGAGCCAGAATTTACATTTGCATATTCTGAATGAAATATTCAAGATGGGTTGCTTATATTGCGACTTGCAGATTGGAGTCACACAATTATTTAATCTTAAACAATTAAGTTTAAGGGTAAAGCTTATCTCTACTTCATTATGTAGTTATCAGCTAGCATCTGAGCTAGCTCACTTCGACCTCAAACTCCTGGGCTCAAGCGATCCTCCTGCCTCAGCCTCCCCAGTAGTTAAGACTACAGGCATGTGCCACCACACCTGGCTAAAAAAGGATTTTTTGACCTCAGCCTGGTGGTGGAACCAGTTAAACCACAGTAGTTGGCCAGAATACAGAGCCCATGAACTTAAAATTCACCTGAAAGAAAGATCAACACAAATGGTAGCATAGTATCCATGGTATTTTGTACCTTTTTTTTGGTACTGTAATAACTTGGAGATTATTCACATTGGTACATAGAGAGCCATATTAGTCTTTTTGACAGCTGTATTGTATTTTATTGTTTGCATGTGTCATAATTTATTTAATGAGTCCCTTCCTCAGTGATACTTTGTTTTAAAATCATTTTTTATTAAATACAATACTGGAATGAATGACTTTTATATAATTTGAGGTTCATTTTGAAAAACAGAATTTACTATATATTTCAAACAGAGGGAATTCATTAGAATGATCTTAGGGGGATTGAAATAGCAAAAGGAAGAAGGCTTGGGGGGCCCTGGCCAAAAAGGAAGGTGGTGATCATCTGAGATCAGACGCCGCTAATCCCCGCGGGGGTGGAGGCCTGCACCTGCTGCTGCGCTGTTGGAGATGCTACTGAGCTAGTTGGTTGTGGACTGCAAAGCTTTGCACCTAGATGAGAACCGAAACAGCTGCAAAGATGCTGCCTGTTGTGCTGGAGTTCAGAATTCTGCTGCCATTACAGTATCTGCCAGCCGCCAACAGCAAGTACCACACCGCCAGAGCCAGAAGCAGAATGTTTGCTTCTTTTCTTGGGCCTTCTAATCGCCCAGCAGGGTCTTTTACTGGCAGAGCTCAATGGGAAGCCAGCTAGCAAGGGAGGCTGGGAAATGTAGTCTGCACAGTCCCAGCCCCAGGGGCACGGAGCATAGTGCAGAAGGGTGGGTGTGGGCTGAGAAGCAATCGGTCACTAACTAGCACAGACTACACCTTAGAATACTTGGCATTCATAAATGTCCTTCTACCTCTATTTTGCCTTTTTGTGAGTATATTTTCAGAACAAATTCCTCAAGTGGAATTGCTCAGTCAGTAGATATGCACGTTTGAAATTGTGAAAGATATAACCAAATTGTTCTCCCTAGAGGAGTATTTGAATAGTGCCTATTTTTCCATGCCCTTGCCAAATCAGTGTCTTTGCCCATTTGGTAGAACTGGTCTTTAAACCCCTGTTAGTCACACTCTAAAGCTCTGGTCTCAACAAATACCATGCTTACCACCCCTGAAAAAAAATCACATCTTTCAAAATCCCCTTAACTAGAGCGTCATGGTTAATGACATTAAGATAAAAACACACCTGGAAGAAGTAAGGTTCTCTATCATTCACACAGCCCTATCAGCTCAACAGCTTGCTCTCTTTAAATGGAAGTGGGAAGATTTCAAAGGTTCAGCAAACATGGCCTAGGACTGACTCTGGGTGACCAAAGCAGGGAGCAATTCTCAGGAGCCCCATGGGAGCTTGGATGTCATCTAATCAAAACGCTTCATTGTGTTGCTGAAGAAAGAGGCCTAGAGAGGTTAGTGACGATGGAGAGGGCAAAGCCAGGAGGAAAACAGGCTGAGGAGGACTGAACTTCATAGATACACGGAGCATGTCTTATGCTTAGGGAACCAATCAATCAGGAACACCAGGGTAAGTTTTGGGGGGAAAAATAAAATCTTTTACAAAAAATATTTATTGTTCATTACGGGAAAAATAAAGACTCTGTTAGACTTAGTTTATGGCTGCATATTGGTTTTATTTTTAATTACATATTGGTGAGAGGGCACCATGCGCTCTATCTGGCCTCTGTAGGTCGGTCCTGTTTCGGCCTGAAACCTAGGTCTTCTGACCCAGTGCCTTGTTCTTCCTTCCTCCAAATGCTGTCTGTGTTTGAGCACCACGAGATGTTACAACGTACCAGAAGAAAATGATGTAATTAGTTCTTCAGTATTTATTTTGATTTTAAGTGAACACTGAAATACACACATCATCTATAATTTATTTACAACAAAATTTCAGAATTCCTAAAAAAAATTCAGTGGGACTTAATATGTCATACATTTCAAATATAAAAATTATAAACTTAGAGCTCCTCAATAATATATAAATTCATGAAAATAAGGATATATTATGATGATATAAATTATTATTATTTGACTTCTTTTTTAAAATTTCAGAATATTACGGGGGTATAAATGCTTTGGTCACATAAATTGCTTTTGCACCGCCTGAGTTAGAGCTACAGGTGTGCCCATCCCACAGACAGCATGCATCACACCCATTAGGTGTGAATTTACCCATCCCTCTCCTTCCCTCTCCCACCTGCCCGGTCCCCGATGAATGTTATTTCTATATGTACACAGAAGTGTTGATGGATTAGCACCAATTTAATGGTGAGTGCAAGTGTTGTTTGTTTTTCCATTCTTGTGATACTTAGAAGAATGGGCTCCAGCTCCATCCAGGTTAATACAAGACATATTAGTTCACCATTTTTTTTTTTATGGCTGAGTAGTACTCCATGGTATACAGATCATGTAAATTATTAGCAAATAAAATATATAACATAATGTCTTATTAAAATAATGTCTATAAAATAAAGAAGGTTAATCACAAAATGTAAAATCCAATATCTGATATAATTTATAGTTCTTTTAAGAAGTACAAACTTTAAAGAATGAGGTCAATTGTATCAGTCAGTTGCAAGCATATTTTCGTACAAATGTTTCCAGATGCTCAGCATGCTCTTTGTGATTCTATCCATGCCAGAAAGTGGAGGAGCAAACTCTAAGCTACCTCTAGACATTTTCTTTTGACTCCTTCATGTTCAAGTAGCTCCATCTCTTTGGAGAGTCTTTTTTGAAATTATTTGTACTCTTTTTTTTTTCAGAGTGACAATATTTTTATTATGGCAAGCTGTACTATTTTGTTTGGGAGAAAGCATTTCTGGTTTGTCTTTGTCTGTCGTCGTTTCATCACGTACAGACTGAGACTTATGCTTTCAGTGGAAGCTTTGCAATTGCACATCTGGTTGCTTATTGCAACCTTTATGGGTGTAGTCCTGTCTCGATGTTAAAAAATGAGCACAGATTTGTTGCATAAATTAAAAACTGAGTCATTGATTTTTGAATACATAAAGGGTTCAGATTTAGGGTTTTTTTTCCCCCTCAAATACTAAAATACCAGTATCATTCAGAACTAAATATGTATTCAGTATTTAAAATAGTTTACCAGAATCCTGGAAACGGTATTATCAGTACTAAGTATCACACTGTCAGTTTTTGATGCTTTATCTTTGCCTTTTTGTCTTCCTGCTTCCTGGGCTTCCAATTCAGGTGTGTCGAATAATGTCATAATGTAGCTCAATTATGAATTATGCAGATCCGCATGACTGGACCTAGGAACTTAACCACTCAGGTGCATTTTTTTATTTATTTGAGGAGTTGCTTGCTTACTTTTAAGCAACTGACTTAAAAATGGAGTTTTGAACAACAAAAAAATAGACTTTTGCAATGTAGCTTGTCTATTAGCTGATATATGAAAATATTAATTTTATATATAGTTCTTATCTACATCACAACAAGAAAAGTTTGACAGACACTTAACTAGTAAATAAGAATGAGAAACTAAGTCTAAACAACCAAACTGACAGCCCCTAATGAAAGCTGATTTGAGCTGGTGCATTCTGCTAAATGATGGTGCTCTTTCTAAAAACTCATATAAGAAGCTAAAACATTGGTCCAAATCAATTTCTCATAAACATGGCCTCAGCTGTAAACAAACTTCTGTGCAGTTAAAAACTGCACGTACAAGGGAAGTCATGCCTGAGTCACATCCATGTCAGTTGTACCTGTCCTTGAGTTTCCTAAGTATTAGGAAATTGCTTTATTTTAGATAAAAAATAGTCAAGCAGCAGCAATTTCTTATGGCTCAACCTATAATTTATTTCATGAAGATGCTATTTTTAGCATCTTGTTCTCTCCAAATATTTTTGGGAATATTTGTAATAAAAAATAAGCATAGATTACTTTTGCTGACTATCCTACCTCAAGTTGTAAGAATAGAAGCTTAGCTAATAAACTGGTATCAGCTGTTTGGAGGAAGTGGCCAGAAGAAGTTGCCTCTGGGTATTGCTGTCCAGGTCCCTGTCATGATAGTGATTCAGAATCTTAGGGGTGGCAGTACCGGAAGTGAGGACTCCGAGACATTTGTGGCTGTCCTTGACATCCTGTTCACCATTTTTTTCTGGTCATAACACAAGCTACAAATCACCCAAGTTAGAAAGCCAATAGCTAGTACTAAACAGCACTTATTCATCCATACTTGAAAGAATCCCAGTGGTTCACTGTCAGTTCTGAAAATAGGCTGTATTAAAATAAAATTTATACTGAATCTAATTAAGAAAAGATTAGCAAACTTGGTGCGAAGTTTCAGCTTTTTTAGGAAACCAAGACTACTTTTAAATCAATTGCTTTAAATTCCAATATGTTACTTTTAAAATATTTACCTTAATAACTCACAAGGTGCTGCTTCTTTCATAACATAGTTTGAATACATTTTCACGCTTCCTTCATATTTGTATAAATATCAGCTTGTGTGCATGGCATTAACTTTACGATGCTTAAAATGAATGCAAAGGAAAGCATTGTAAATTAGGGTCAGATACTTTATTACGAAATGCATGCTATGGTTCTACGAAGCGAATACATTAAAATATTGTAAACTAGGTTTTAAATTTCAAACTTCATTTTTGTCTGAAATTGGACAAAAATAAAACAAAAATAAATACAACTCATACTCTAAGAAATAAACCGCACGTGTTCCTTTACAGTGGAGGGAATTGTTTTGGAGAATGGAGTCCCAGACGCTCGGGAAGGAACCCTAGCAATTCCCCAAGCAGCCTCGACTGTGCCCTCGGACGGACAGCAGGTGGCGCTGCGCTTCCCCTTTTGCCCGCCCTGGAGACGGGACAAGAACTCGACTTCGGCAGAGCGGAGCTGAAGATGGTAAACAACATACTCAGAACCGGGTGAGCCAACTGAAGCTACGCATTTGCAATCATGATTTACCTCGCTTCCTACATGCTCTGGAGGATGTGCAGTTTCTGTCTTCCGTGATCGAGGGGGCTCCGGGTGTTGGATTAGCAGTGCTCATTACCGTGTAGGGAACAGGCTGCATGTCAGGAGGGGCCCGTTGTTGCTGTGGGCAGGTCGGCAAGACACACTGTTCCCGCAGCACCCAGCAAACGGCTAGAGGACACTCTCTTCTTCTTCCTCATAACCAATTTGTATTTATTAAGGATCCCTTGGTGCTCTTTAGCGGGCTGCAGTGAGAAGACGGGATCTATAACTTTGAGAAGTTTGTGGTCACAAAGGTGATTCACAGATATTCAGGCAAAGAGACTTTCTGCCCATTGATTCTAAACAACCTCAGTTGCATTTCCCTATGTTCCTACGTGATTGTGCTAATTGCGTCCAGAGCTCACCAGCAACAACCTCTTTAGTCTTTTGGTTTGTGTCTGCTTTCTTCTTCTGGTGTGTTATTTCAGCTAAATTTGCATGTGTTGACCTTAGCAAACGGATATATTTAGCTTTATTTTCTTAAATAACTTTATAGAAATACTTCTTTTGTGGGATAAGGGTGGCAGATGAGTATAATAACCGTGCAGTTTTCAGCTGGATGGGATCTGACAAATTATTTAACCCAACTGCTTAAATAAAACAGTGAGAGAGTGACGCCTAGAACTGTGCAACACCTTGCTCAAGTTCACGTAGATGCAGAGAGAGGACTCTGACCCAGATTTCTTGAGGATTCGCCTAACAACCCACTTGCCGTTATGCTCTATTGTATTTTAAAACAGGTACAGATCACAAATGTCAAGTTAATTTATTGCCCTGCCATGCTGAGCATGGATGGATCTTAGCTGGTCACACTCTTCTTCGCACAGCCGTATGTGTAAACCTTCCCCACCTTCCCTGCGGAGTCGGTGGCTCAGTTCTCTTTGCTCCTGTTCCCTTTTGTTCACACCCATGCTGGGCACTAGTCCCACTGTATTGGTTTGTCCTCTTCAGACTATGACTTCTTGGGAACAGACATATCTCACTCATGTTTGTGTCCTCTGTGCCTTGTGTAGTGCCTGACACCTCATAAGCACTGAGAAATGTTGATTGAATGAATGAACTTTGGATGGAGACTGCCCTGGATATGCAAACCAGGGTGCCCTGGGCAGCCCTCTCAGGCTCTGAACATATAGACACATTGGATTAAATATAATAGAAACCCTTAAATGTATAGCCGAGCTTGAAAGGGAGAAAAGGTATCCTTAAATGCTAAAAAACAAGCAAAAGCCAAGCTGCAGAGTAGGAGCAGACCAGGACCTGAGCAGGCAGCTGGGGAGGAGACATTTTCAGCTGTATGAAATGAATAGCAAGTGAGTTTATATTCATAGACTTTTGCATGGCATGACAGGGAACCCTTCTATGTACCTGAGCTATGTTTTATATCCTGATGAAAGGCCCTCGCACCAGGGAATGAAAAGTTGTTTAATGACCCCATGCCTTGGGAGCCCCTTCTTTTGTGGATCTCCAAGGTGCCCCATAAGCTGCTTTGGCACCCTATATTCAGTAGTGCTAAGTGTATGATACTAGCATCATAAGTGGTGCTGGAGATAATCCAGTAAGTCGGTAACAAACAGGGGTCCCCCAAACTCACCTTAAACAACTGTGGTCTGTATAGGAAACAAAGGGAGAACCACAAACCTCATAAACTAAGTGTCTTATTACAAACAAGGGTAGCTCTTATACCTCAAATATGTGTTTTTCTGGATGTTTGGCATCTTATTTTTTCCTCATTCATGTAGTGGGGAAAAATTGCAATCATAAAACAAGTTCTGCAAGAGATTTCATATTTCTTCATTAAAAAAGTCAACAGAAACAGGATTGTGAGTGCCTGTCTCCAGGGTGAATGAGAAATTTATTTACAGTTATTATTGGGGCTCCTTCCAACTCCTTTGGGTTGTAGAAGAACTAAGGAGGCTTAGTGGTGCCTTGCTTTACGGGGAGGATCGTCCAAGCCTCAGCCCAGCATGGTCACAACTGGTGGCTGCACCGTCCAAGCCCTGTGCCTGGGAGGCAGGCAGCTCTGTGACTTCTGGACCAAGCTCAGGCACTAGGAGCTTGCCTGGCCCTGAAAGCCCCACATTCAGGGGCCTGGTCTGAATGATCTTGATCATTTCTGACCCCTCCTTCCCTTTAGCATAAATGCAGAGAGAAAAAGCATAAGTAGTATCTCAAAGTATTACTCTCCCCCACCTATAGAATGAGGACAACCACATCTGTCCTACTCCCTCTTTCTTAGGGAGATCGCCAGGGTGGGGACAGGTGGGTCTGTGGAAGCACGTCCTCCACTATAAAAAACTGGACACTGGACACAGCTCATGTGTGGGTTAAGCCCTATGGAAGGTGCCATGTGGGAGTCTGACATGTTGTCTCTCACTGAGGTTTTTCCTCCAACATCTCACGTATGGTTGTTTCCTTGGGTTGAGCACCAGATAACCTAGCTATGCTCGTCTGTGTTTAGGGGGTGTGTTGTCCAAAAATACATGCCTTTAAATCTTAGACTCACATTTGGAGAGGTGAGATGCTCTCATCGTGAAAGCATCTGAGAACA
The DNA here is from genome assembly GCF_041146395.1 of Eulemur rufifrons. Classification (NCBI taxonomy): domain Eukaryota; kingdom Metazoa; phylum Chordata; class Mammalia; order Primates; family Lemuridae; genus Eulemur; species Eulemur rufifrons. The sequence continues at coordinate 32,751,928 of NC_090998.1, read as the reverse complement.
GAGTCCAGTGGAGCAAATAGTGGTGTCGTGTTTCAAATCAATTGCAGGTTCCATGACTGCATTAAAAGGATAGCTCAGAGATGTTGCTTGCACTAGTTAAATGGTTCCTCCCTCTCACTTTTTCTTCTCTCTGTATTTTTCTCTTTTCTTTTTTTTCCCCCAGGAAATGTATAATTGAATTCAAATTAATCTGAATATGATGTGACTCTCTGTAGTCGAGAGAATCACAAGGTTTGAAATCAAAAGACTTGGATTCAGGTTCCAGTTCTGCCACTTATGTGCTATGTGATCTGACAAATCCCTTAACCTTTCTCAGCGCCCTGCCTCTCATTCGTACACTTCGGGCTGACGATGCTGGCCTCCTGGTGCTGCAGACACAGAAGTGAGGTGGGATGTGTGGAAGCGCACTGGGAATGTACATTGCTTGATAGGAGTTAGTGATTGTGGCAGATTGTGCTTTTTGCGATTTTTTTGACTTGTACCTTTGATACACTGTGGCCACTGTACGATCAACAGTTTGTTAGATAGTCTTTTGTCCCTTACTCAAGAATGTTATGGCCACCAAAAGCAAATTAGCTCTTGGGTCCACGGAAAGTCTTTTTCTAAAGTAAAAGTTAATATTTTGAGTTTCTTGTATTGACTGGGGTCCCTGTTAGGAGCAGAGTGTAGAGGCCTGTTTAGAACTCTCCAGGAAGCACAGGCCTCCCCTGGGCTCCCTCCCACCCGAGGAAGAGGGGCTTTGATGGGGCCATAGGGGTTGCCCGGGCTATGGGAATTGTGGGCGGGAGCAGCTGCTTACATCCTGGGAGGCCTCTCCCCTCCCCGGCTGTTTCTCTTCTCTGCTGGCCCATGGGACTGGGGTCATAGGACAGCCTCAAGCTGCTTCCAGCTTGGTCCAAGTTACATGGAGGGATTCTTGCCGCCAATGCTTGGGGGCTGGATAACCACAGAATTTATTATTCAAACCTGGACATGGGTGAGAAAGGGTCCGTTGTTAATAGTTGTGCCTAGACTGACTGCCCCAGGCAAACCAAGGCAGGGGGTCACCCTACCCAGAGTGTGGCTTAGGAAGACCTTTCTCTTGGTGTTCTTTTCTTTGGCTTCCTTTTTCTTTACAGCTTTTTCCCTTGGAGTGGTAAAATCTCAAGAGCTAAAGCGAGAGGGTATATCCAGGGAAGAGGCCGTGGAGGGTCTCCCAGCCTGGGTTCTTGGTGCACGTGCATAAGGATTAGGCATTTCACATACGGCTCTCGGCAAATATTTAGAGCTATCACAGTGAGCCTTTGACTGGCCTTGCTTCTCTCCTATGAGGGGCACAGCTGGAGCTAAGGCTGGCTGTGGTAGGATGGTTACCAGAGGTCCTCATTTCTATTTCATTGATCGCAAGTTGTACTAGGCACCAGGTGGAATAACAATTTATAAGAGCTAACATTTGTCAAACACTTACAGTGCAAGCTCACTAAGCAGTTTATGCGGATTACCTCACTGAATCCATGCAACCATCCCTCTAGGGAAGTAATCATTGTGTCCATTTTGCAGATGGGGAGGCTGAGGTTTAGAGGATAAGTTGCCAAGCCCACACAGCCAGTAAGTGGCAGATCTGAATGTGGATTTGAATTTGAGGTCTGCCTCTAGAACAAGCTCTTAACCACGACACTGTCAGCTACAGGCCCCATCCTGAAGGAGCTTACTGCCCAGCAGAAGACAGTGACGTACACTCTGCTGTGACAAGCACTGTCATATAGACATATCCATAGCAGAATAGGAGCACAGGACAGGGAGCAGGTCTCCCTGCTAGGAGGAGCTGAGAAAGCTGCAGTTATGACATTTTTAGCCTCCTCACCTTCTCTGTACTGTTAGGCTTCCACCTAGCTTCAGCTTGCTTTCTCTCACCTTTTCTTTCTTTCTTTCACTCGCTTGCTTGCTTGCTTGCTTTCTTGCTTGCTTTCTTTTTCTTTCTTTTCATTCTTTCTTTCCTTTTTTTTTTTTTTTTTGGAGATACAGTCTTGCCATGTTGCCCAGGCTAGCCTCAAACTTCTAGGCTCAAGAGATCCTCCTGCCTCAGCCTCCCAAGTAGCTGGGATGACAGGCATGCGCCACCGTGTCCGGCTTCTCTACTTTCTTCTACTCAGTTGCCAGACAATGTAGTTAGGCTTCTCTGCGACCCCTCCCACTTCTCCCTGCAGGTGGGAGGGTGTTTCCACAGCACAAGGACTTGGGTGCGTTTCCTTTTGCTGCTGGGTGCCTGGAAATATTCAAGGCTGAGGTAACTACAAAAAGCCAACTGTGGGGAGACATTTATTAAGATTTTCAGATATTTTGCATGAAAATATTTTCACACATTCACTAGAGATGCCTTCCCAACCAATTTCCACTGAAACTCGGGGCTGGAGATATGTTTTAAATGCTTGACCATTCTCCTACGCTTAAATAAATGATGCACCAGAACAATAGCAGAAATAGATACTTGCAGCAGAAGTGAGTCAACTTACACAGTTTTTCTTGTACCAAACATTTGCAAGTCTTTTTTTTTTTTTTTTTAATAAGAAATGGATCAGATGGGTGAGAGACAACTGATACTTTAAACCAAAGAATGTCAGCTAGGCTATTTGTTAAAATGTAGATACCTGCACTCACTCCAATACCTATTAAATATGAGTTTTGGGGGGAGTGGAGTTCAGCAATCTGTATATAAATATAGTGGTCAGTTATAGCTCACTACAGCCTCAAACTCCTGGGCTCAAGGGATCCTCCTGCCTCAGCCTCCTGAGTGGCTAGGACTATAGGTCATTATAAAAAATATTTAAAAAATATTTTAAAATTTTTTTGTAGAGATGGAGTCTTGCTTGTCTCGAACTCCTGGCCTCAAGCCATCCTTCTGCCTCAGCCTCCCAAAATGCTGGAATTACAGGTGTGAGCCACCAACCCAAAGCCCCAAGAATTTGTGTTTAAAAAAGATTTCAGGTGATTTTTTTTTTTTTTTTTTGGTTGAGACAGAGTCTCACTTTGTTGCCCAGGCTAGAGTGAGTGCCGTGGCGTCAGCTTAGCTCACAGCAACCTCAGACTCCTCGGCTTAAGCGATCCTACTGCCTCAGCCTCCCGAGTAGCTGGGACTACAGGCATGCGCCACTATGCCCGGCTAATTTTTTCTATATAGATTTTTAGTTGTCCATATAATTTCTTTCTATTTTTAGTAGAGACGGGGTCTCGCTCTTGCTCAGGCTGGTCTCGAACTCCTGACCTCGAGCGATCCACCTGCCTCGGCCTCCCAGAGTGCTAGGATTACAGGCGTGAGCCACCGCGCCCGGCCAGGTGATTTTTTTTTTAATGCCAACTAACATTTGGGAACCACTACTTTAAATTAATGAATGAATTAATCCAGCCATTCAATATTTAATTAACCCTGTGATGTGTCAGTCACTGCATGGATTCTAAAGATATGGTCCCTCTATTTCAAGGACTTAACACTTCAGCTAGAGACATGTAGGAAGAGTCCATGGAGAAGTCAAGCAAATTATATAACCAGTCTAGGAATTCTGGAATCTCATGGCTGACCTCAGAGATACGAGGTTGTATAATGAAGACTTCCTAACTAAGCTCCTCGGGAGAAATTTTGGAGAGGAGTTGGTGTGCCTGTCAGTTTGGGAAACAGTGGGAGGATACTCTCATAGCAGGGCCAAAAGTGAATCCTGAGTTCTAAAAGGAATAAGCAGGGCAGGCAGGGAACTCACCAAGGGAGTCTGGGCTGTGCTCCTGGGCCTGGGGGTGGGCCTGGGAGAGGTCTCCAGGGCGTGTAGTCTAGCAAGTGTCTGTTAGTTCAGTGCCAGGTGCAGGGAACTTAAAAATATATGGAAGAGCCAGGCTCTCCTTTTGTGGAAATTCTGGCCGAGTCAGAATCTGCGGTAAGAGAGAAGCAGCTGCCATGGCAGTGATGAGAAGCCACAGAGGGCCTTTGATTTGCATGTGTCCACAGGCGTCCATTCAGTTCAATGAGCTGATAAAATTGATTTTCTCACTGCATTGACTGGTTGTCATACTGAATGGCTGAGGTGATTGGCTGGTTCAGCATCTTGCAGATTTAGCCACAAACCCCAATGACTTGATCACATTCTAAAACATGGATTTCATAAAATTGCTGTTTTTTTTTCTTTACCAAGTTTTGAACCAGTTTAAGAAAGTTGGACATTTGCTAAGAAACAGGTTAAAAACTCTCTTAGTCAATGGCATTGACAAGCACTTGGTATAGAAGGTTTAAGGTTTCGGGTAACACTTAATTGGGTTGAACTTTACCCAGCTTTGACTTTGAGAAAAGCATGAGTGATAACTAAAGAAATTATAGATATTCTACTTTGCATTCAGTAGGTTTGAAGTTTTTTTTTCTATCTGTTATGACTGTCTTCACATTTTGTGAGTCATAGTATTACACTATTAATTGAAGTTTGGAACCAAATTGTGAAGGGCCTTCGATGCTAATCAAGAGGTTAGATTTTCCATAATACATCATTTTTGCCTGAATTGCTAGACGCTATTTGCAATTTTCAAAGTCTGTGTAGAAAACAAATATACTCTGCCTTCAAGTAGGATACGCATGATGAGAACTCTCAAATGATATTAGCAACACTCATATAGCATTAGTGAAATCCCTGTCATTAGGAAATATTATTTTATATAAAAAAGTTGATAATAGAATACAAAGATGCTAATATGATTAGGTGATGAGCTGAAAATGGGAATTTTTTTTTTCATATCAGTGATTTTCATTTGTCAACAGCAAAGCTGATCTCCCTAATATGATATGATATTATAATAAAACCCAGGCAGAAAGTCAGCAGTGAAATTTATGATGCAAAAGAAAAGTCAATAGCATTATAAATCTTATAAACTGATTATATTTTAGCTGTCAATGTTCTTGGCTGGGAAATCTCCTTCAATACCCGTGTCTTCGTCCTATTTACTTTGGTGATACTGAGCAAGGAAATGAAATAGATTTAAATCTTTATCTTAAGGATAACTTTAATGAATGACAGTCAATTCCACATGGCCTAATGGCTGCAGATCTGCCACCTTTGCCCGGCTAACCTCCCATCCAATTAAGTGCACATTTAAATGTGAGTAGTTGGCAGGGTGGAGTCAGTGGAAATTAATTCTACAAGATATAAACCAAGTTTTCTATGATACAATGGTTTTCAGCAGCAAATGGCTACCTGAAGATATGGGATAACCACCTGAATGTCGTCAGAGGATGACTGGCAGGCTTGTGCAATGGGGCCCATATTTCAATGACAATATAGTTTAGCCAATGAGGATCTTTGGAAAAGCATCTCCTTGGGGTGAGAGGGGGCAAAAAGCAATGAGATTCAGTTGAGCCATTCAATCATCCGACTACAATCTCTTGAGTTTAAACAAAAACACAGTATATAAGCATTACATGTCCAAGGAGTGACCAGAGGGCTCCCCTGGCTATCAATGCACTGGAGAAATTCTCAAAGGGACCTTGCAGTCCCAGGAAGCTGTTTCTTCTTTGGTGGCACTAACAGAATGTGAAAAGCACCACCAGGAATGTAAAATAATGGCTCTCCCTTCTAGCATATAAGTTAAGAAAAGGTTAGCATATTAAAGTTTCTCTCAACAGTATAACAAATACTGTAATAAGATGTGAAAGTCTCAGTGTAAGTTTAATTTCAGTGTCTAGTGCATTGCCTATAAATCTGTTGTTCAACATTATTATACGTATAGCACCAAACTTGCAAATGATGAATACAGGCTATTCAGCAAATTTGCATGTATAGACCAAGGACTGGGAGGAATACCATTACTGAAAATGCCTTGTGCATTGGAGTCTTAATATATGACAAGTCCCACTACAATGTGGAGTGCAGAGGTAGGCAGATCCTTCTAGCAGCCTTTTACAAAAGCTTTATGTTGGGGACACCAGGAGATCTTTGTTAGAAACTTATTTCACCCCTAAAATGCCATATCTGTGTCACCCAGAGGGAGGCCCTTTCCATGTAACTTTCATAAATATTTCCAAGCCATTTTCTAATGTAGATTCCACAGCTCCTCTTGTCCATAACTCTTGATGGCTTCAGGATGTGGGGCAGAACTCTCATACGTGTGCATGCTGGGTCAGGTTCCTCTTCATGAGATAGTCACTCGACTAGTTCAGGGCCAGAGAACTCCCTTCTTTCCTTCCCACAGAATATGTGAATTGAGCAAAATTTCCACATTAAAATCTGCATTGAGCTCTCAGTTTACCCTGACCTTCACTGGACTCAACTTGGACTGGATTGGACTGAGCATGGGTCAGAAGCAACACAGTGTCGTTTTCCACTCAAGGTAGGAAAGAGTTGCTTGGAACAGACAGTAAGGGGAACAGCCCCAAAGAAACCAGCAGAATTCTTTCTGTGGCCTTCCAGTGATTCTGAGATTTGACCTTTGGCTTCTACCCAGTTTGGTTTCCTGCCTGCTTCCCATGTTTTTAATCTGCCCTGGTTACCCTATCCACCCGGGCTGGATTCAGAAGCTCTCTTGGTTCCTGGTTATCTACTCTGTGTTGGCCCGCACCCCTCTCGCCCCTGTGTCCCTTGGCCTGGGGCCTGATCTGCCCATTGTGTCTTCAGATGCCACTTTTAACTACACTACAGTTCTTGGATTCTGCTTCTGGGTCAATGTTGTCCCAGGAAGTATGGCAAGAGGGCCAGAACCAAATCATCCTGTGTGATTAATAAGTAGAGGTTAGCTCCTGGCTTTGCTATCAGTTAATGGGGTTTTAAGACATTTTTAAAATAGATACTTGATTATAATAGGGCTACTTTATTTTTTTTTTTTTTTGAGACAGAGTCTCACTCTGTCACCCTGGATAGAGTGCAGTGGCGTCAACATAACTCACTGCAACCTCTAACTCCTGGGCTCAAGTGACTGTCCTGCCTCAGTCTCCTGAGTAGCTGGGACTACAGATGCACTCCACGATGACTCTGGCTGATGACGCTGGCTAATTTTCCTATTTTAAGTAAAGATGGGGTCTCACTGTTGCTCAAGCTGGTCTCAAACTCCTGAGCTCAAGGGATCCTCCTGCCTTGGCCTCCCAGAGTGCTAGGATTATAGGTGTGAGCCCCTGTACCTGACCAGGGCTCCTTTTATAGTTTTTCCATCTTTTTCTATCCACATTTTGCCCCTTAAATTGTGTTTGTCATTCTTAAATGTATTTGTATTAACAAACGGTAAAATATATCTTTCCAGTGGGATTCAAGCTATAGACACTTGTGTCAGGCATAGTAGCAACCCCATCTGTTCAAATAAACACTGGATAAAAGTTGGGGGAGGGAGCTAGGGAAGGAGGGAGGGGTGGCTGGAGCAGCAGCTTCCTGGCATTTACAGCAACGATGAGCGCTAACTTTTCCTGAGTGCTAAGTATCTGCCATGCATTTTCTCTTGCAATCCTTGAAACTACCCTGTGCGGTCTATATCTCTATTGCCGATTTAGATGTGGAGAAATTGAGGCTTAGTGATTTTTCTCATGGTTACACAGCCAATAGGTTTAGGGATTTAAATTCAGATCCTTCTGACTGCAGAGCTCTTAATCATCTTGTTAGATTGCTTATACATTTTTATGAGTTGATTTGAAAAAAATACTTAATGACTGAAATTTGCTAAGAATTCAATATGCCCTTCAATAAATTTGTATTTTATCAACTACACATTGAAAGACACTTGAAAAATAGCAGCACTCCCGTTGCGAGTGAAGTCTAATTGCTCTCCTCTTGAATTCCAGGCTGGCCCTGTGAGTTGTTTAACCGATGCAATGACACCGTGTTGTTTCCAAGGCTAGGTCATAAGAAGTCTTGCTGCTTCCGTCTGGCTCTGTAAAATCTTCCCTTTCGGGGTGCTTCCTTTTGCAACTCAGCCACTGTGAGAAGCCCCAGGTACATAGAGATTCCACATATAGGTGTTTTAGTTGACAGCCTCAGCTGAGCTCCTGGCCAAGAGCCAACAACAGGCCACCGTGTGAGAGAGCTGTCTTAGATGTTCCAGTCCAGCCAGGTCTCCAAATGACAGCAGCCATCCTAGCGCTTTAGCTGATAACCACGTGGAAGAGTGGAACCACCAGGCAACCCACAGAATTAGGAGTGAAGAATACATTTGTATAATATTTAGCCTCTCAGCTTTGGGGTGGTTTGTTACGCATTAATAGATAACTGAAACACACATCTATGTGTGATGATATGCTTCATGTAGTTTGCACGCAGTGAATGACTGTGCTCATATTGACTCAAGGATCCCTGGCAGTAACTGTGTAGCCCCATGAGGTCTGAAGCTGCTATCTGAGACCAGAGAAGAGGTTTGTAATGGGAGGCTTCCTATGGTTACACATCCCGTGCATATTGACTGCCTCCAAGTTCATCCTGGTCCCAGACAGTATTCTCATGTGTTCAACAGGGAAGGAAATTTCCTGTGGGGTGCCATGAAAAGTTGAGTTAAAACACACACACACACACATACACACAAATGTACACAATTTAGACGATCTCAAATGAACACTATGTATCTGAAAGACATTTGAAACAAGCAGCCATTTGGATTTCTCTCTTCCAAAGACAAGATCCAGGCTCAATGATGCATCAGTAAGTGCCTTCCCCAGGCATTCTTAATAGCCCCAGTTTATATGCCTATAATTCTAACATGGGATTTCAGAATGCAATAAACAAAGAACAAAGTGCAACCATTTTATGGTATTATTAAAATAGGGCATATAATTGCTGTCTAGTAATCAGAATATTTTAAAAGATACTTGATTATAATGGGTACTACGTTTTAAATATTTCTCTTCTCTCAACATTGGTTCCTTTATATAGGAAGTTTTAAAATTAAAACCTTTAAACTTCAGTTATGTTTTTTTTTTTTTTTTTGGTTACGATAGTTCCTATTTATTGAGCACCTATGTGCCCTACATCATGGGGAATCTTTACACACCCCACCAGGAAGTTATTAGCACCTCCTTTATAGATGGAGAAACCGAGGCTGAGAGAGTTTAACTCATTTGCTCAAGGTTACTCGGCTCATAAATGCAGAGCCAGGATTTGAACCACAGTCTATCTGATTCCAAAGCCATATACTCGTGCTGTCTTCTGTGACTGTACCTCGTATTGCCCTTCTAAAGAGCTTATGATTCAAAAGGCAATTTGTAATAAAGAGCCAGACTGGAACTGAGGTTTTAAAAGCACTGCCTGCCCTTTCAGGTATAAAACATTTTGTTAGAAGCAATAACAGCATAATTACAGCAAACGTCTCCACCTTCGCTGTCCCTGCTGCATGCAGGTCTAGGTTACAGGTTTGAAATTTCACTGATTATTGGCGCATAATTGGCTTCATGTAGATGATAAATGTATTACTGATTGATTATCATGACTTGGTCATATTTGAAATGTCAAAGTAGAAAATTGAATTGTCATATTATCGCATGTTCTCATTCAAGCACCAGATAAATATTACAAATGATGATTTTCCACTGAGTACTATATAAAGAATTTATGGAATATTAATAATACTGTTATCCACAACCTTCATGCTTGGTGGATGACCCCAAACTGAAATCATGTTTGACTTTTGAGGAATAAACCTTAAGAACAATCTGCTATAACCCACTTCTCTGCTGCCTACAGTTTTATAGGGTAAATATTCCTAAGGACAATGCTTGCCTCCCTTAGAGAGAATTGGACATTTATGACCTGCTGGATAATGCTTTTTTTGCTTCATCCTTTTACAACCCTCCATGTGTCATGCCAGTCAGGGTGTCTTCTGGGGTGAAATCACATCTTCACCGAGGATCAAGTAGTTGCTCTGAGACAGTCTGGGCTCAGTCCTCAATTCTAAACACAGTGTAGACCCTGACAGCTTTTGAAAACACTGTTGTAAACCACCTGCAGAAATCTGGCGTTATCTCCTCACTTCCTAACTGGTCTAACCTCCCTGCTTTTGCCAGGGCACCAGGGCCCTCTTCCCACGGACCCAGTTAAGAAAAGTCTGAGAGGGGAGGGGGGAACCCTTGAGATAACAGGCTGGGCAAGATCTCAGCTTGTGGGACTCAGGCCTCTGCTCTGGGCCCTTGGCAGTGTTAAAGGGATCCTCAAACTCCTAAGAGCACCAAGCATTGTCTGTAGACTGAATAAACCACACAGGTTAACTACTTTTTAGATACATGTAGAATATAGATAGTGCTGTTTAATACAAGTTATTTATTTTATGATAACACTGAATTCATAACATCTTTCAACTATATGTATTTCTTAACAGATAATAATAAAAAATGTAATAGAAGATACATGGATTTTTTTCCCCTGAAATTATTAATATCTGTAGCCATTGACTGGGCCAAGGAACTGTTTGTTCTATTCTAGTTGCTCTGGAGAGATGGGGGCGGCCAGGAACGCAGTTCCTGCTCACTGAATGCTGCTAGTGGATGTGGCAATGAGGGAAACTTATGTTCTGGTGTTTTTATGATTCTTTTGGTCAGACTGAATGCAGAAGTTGCCTAAATGTTCCAGATCTGCTCCAGGACTCAGGTTAATCGTTCTTTTATCCTTCCTAGATACCGCCACCCTTAGGTCTCCAGGGCTAAAGCCTAAATATTTTTCAAATCTCCTTTTCATTTTATGCCCTACGGATGGTAGGTCCTCAATAAATGTTCATCAATGCTGAAGAAGCTGCTTCACACTCAACACGCCTCTCACCAAATCATGATTGTTAATCATGTTCGCATTCAGGGTGGTATCTCTGAAGTGAATGGAGCATCCCTGAGTTGGAATAAAAAGGAAATCAATCCTCCATAAATGTCATTGAAAATGTGTCTTTTCTGCTCTTCCTTGTTATTCAGAAGAGAAACAAAATGTATTTTAATTTGAATTAGCCACCTGGCTTTTAGAAGTGGCTTCTTACGGAGCTTGATTTAAATGTCTGGTATCCATTTTCCTTTCTTACACTGCATGTCTTCATGTCTGGAGTGGGAATGCCATAAGGGCACGGATGTTCTCTGACTCATAAATATGCAGAAAACATGAACCCCGGCAAATGAGTGTTTTATGAGCCACCATGTTTTCTTTCTTTGTGTTCTGTACCTAATGTTTCTTTAGTTATTAGTATGAAGGTTCAATTATTTCCATAGTTAAGCCACACTATGGATAACCCAGCTTTGGTTGGTTAATCTGAGCCCAATGAGCATTTATAATTTTGCTTTTATGGGAAATGCCAAACAGCTGTCTTTGTGACCCAACCTACTTGGAGCTGGTGCAATTCATGCCAGACTCTAAATGCCCACTGGTCAATGTGCAATTAGTACACAGATTTCATGCAGCGTAATGAGGGCCAGTCCCTCAAACATTAGTGACTTTGTTAAAATGCAGAATTGAGCCCCACTCTCCTACATTATAATCCACTGAATTAGGAGTGGGGCACAGGAACCTATGTTTTTACCAGTCAAACCTAGGTGATTTTGTTTCTCCTCCTTGTCTTCCCATACTTCTATTACATTTATTGAGTGCTTAGTGCATGCCAGCAAATTGTTCCTATAGCACTGTCTTGGTGAAGCGTCACCAACCCCACCAGGTGTGCATTTATATTAGCATTTCCAGTTGAAAATAACTGCTGAGGGGCTCGTGTCCAGTTAGTGCCAGTGACCACTCCAAAGCACACACTCTTTGCCTCTTTGTTTTATTTTTTTCTAGCTCACTTTTTAAAATTTGTGCAAATTGCTGGGGTCTATGAAAAAAATGTGTTACATGTACATAATAGGCATGATCAAGTCAGGGTGTTTAGGGTGTCCATCGCCCAAGTACAATATGTATTTGTTAAGTATAGTCATCCTACTCTGATATCTAACATTGGATTTATTCCTTCTTTCTTATTGTATGTTTGTACCCTTTAACCCACTTCTCTTTCTCCCCCTCCCCAACCCTTCCCAGTCTCTGTTATCTCCTTTTCCACTCTCTACCTCCATGTGTTCAAATTTTTTAGTTCCCACATGTAAATGAGAACATGGGATATTTGTCTTTATGTGCCTGGCTTAATTCACTTGTGATAATATTCCATCCATGTTGCTGCAAATGACATGATTTCATTCTTTTTTATGGCTAAATAGTACTCCATTGTGTGAGTGTGTGTATACACCACATTTTCTTTATCCATTTGTCTGTTGATGGGCACTTAGGTTGATTCTATATCTTTGCTACTGTGAATAGTGCTGCAGCAAATACTGGAGTGCAGAAATCTCTTCCACATTCTGGTTTCCTTTCCTTTGGCTATATATCCAGTAGTGGGATTGCTGGATTGAATTCATCTCTCCATTTTAGTGTCTTACAAACACTCATGGCTCTGTATGGTTGTTCATTCCACACGCTCGCCCGGCCCCACCTTGACCCCTCCCTTCTTTTCAAACCCTGTTCTTTCCATGATCCATGCTTGTCCATCTTGGCTTTGAGCTTCTTAGGGAAGCACTTACCTCTTCTGCCCCTTTGGCCTTGGGCCTCCTATTATTCTCTAATTGCCTTATCAATGCGTGTTTCTCTCTAGGAGACTGTAAGTTCCTTGAAAAAAAAGGTCCATGACATCCCCTAATCGTATAGCTTTAGAGTGGTAATTTTTTGTTGGATATTAGGTTTTTAGGGCTGCCATAACAAAGTACCACAGGTTGGATGGCTTAAACAACAGAAATTTACAGGGCTGGGTATGGTGGCTCATGCCTGTAATCCTAGCACTTCGGGAGGCTGAAGTGGGAGGATCGCTTGAGCCAAGGAGTTCCAGACCAGCCAGGGCAATAGTGAGTGAGACCCTCTCTCTACAAAAAATTAAAATATTAGCCAGGCATAGTGGCATGCACCCATAGTCCTAGCTACTCAGTAGGCTGAGGCAGGAGGATCCCTCAAGCCCAGGAGTTTGAGGCTGCAGTGAGTTCTGATGATGCCACTGCACTCTAGCCCAGGCAACAAAGTGAGACCCTATCTCAAAAAAAAAAAAAGAAAAAGAAAGAAAAAAACAACAGAAATTTCCAAGATCAAGGTGTCAGCAGGTTTGGTTTCTCCTGAGGCCTCTCTTCTTGGCGTGCAGAGGGCTACCATCGCACTGTGTCCTCACATGATTTCTGTGTGCACACAACTCTGGTGTCTCTGTGTGCCCAAATTTCCTCTTCTTATAAAGTCATCAGCCAGATTGGAGTAGGGCCCCCTAACAGCCTCATTTTAACTTAATCATCTCTTTAATGGCCCTGTCTCCAAATACGTTCACACTCTGTGGTACTGGGGTTAGAGTTTCAGCATATGGACTATGGGAGGATGGGGACACAGTGCAGCCCATAACAGCGTGTGTCTTTAAAATAACTCACAGTTGTACCGAATGTGAAGTGCTGATCAAAAATTTAGAATGTCCTATAATTATATGATCTCATATATAGGAGAGATTGAATGAAAATTGATTTCAGAATTCACCAGGCTTGATTGCAATAATTTCCAGGTGTCCAGCAGGTAAGCCCATGATAGCTATGTGGTCTACCTAATCACGGGTCATGGCCCATGTGAGATTTTTAAATAACATTTATTTTATGAAATTAGTGAGCACATACATGGCAAACCAGTGAGACCTAACCACCCACCCACCGCTACTCCTTCCCTCCAGGTGTCACATCAGCAGGTGTGAATCAAATTAGTAATTTGGGATGGAAATGGAATGTAATCAATTACACAATTTTGAGCTGTTCAAATTTAATCCATTAAATTATATCATGAAACTGATCTGTCAGGAAGTATTGAAAATAAAATAAAATGAAAAAAAGAATGCATAAAGGTCTTTCACTGGGAAATGTTCTTATGAGCAAGGTCTTCTGAGTGTGAGTCCTGGCTCTGTCACTTAGTAGTTGTATGACTTTGGGCAAGTTTCTGAACTTGACCAAGGCTCGGTTGCCTCACCTGGAAAATGGGGATAAAAATGATCACCGCACACGTGTGTTGTGAGAATTAAATGAGATGGTGAAAGGACAGAACAATCCTCTGGTATGTGAACAGCGTGAGAGCAAGTACTTTGCCTCTTTATTGCTGTATTTCCAGTGTTTAGCACAAGAAGGAAAAATGGTCGGTGCTCATTAAATATGTATTGAATGAATTAATGAATAAATCAATTAATAAAACAAAAGAAGACCTCTCACAGAGCAATAGTGATAATGTCTATGGACAAAGGCAGAGGTTCTCAAGTCTGGCTGCACATTAAAATTGCTTGGGGAGCTTTTAAAAAATACCAATGCCAGGCGCCGCCCCCCCCCCCCCCCCCGGATCTCATTTATTGGTTTGCATTCAACCTTTAGCACTGGGATTTATTTTTCCATAGGATGTATCATCTTCTAATATGCTATTTAATCAGTACATATGCTATATAATCTTATGGTATATATAATATACTAATTGTAATAATATAATAGTAGGTATTGCATTTTTTGTTTAATCTGTCTTTTCCCTGTACTAGGTAAGATTAGTGAGTATAGAGATTTTTTTATGCTTTGTTTCCCGATGTATCCTAAGTGCCTAGGGCATATTTGACACCTAGTAGATACTTAATAAATGTTTGATAAACAAATGAATGATCAAGGTTTATGATCCAAATAATTTGGAGGTAGCTTACTTTTTTTTTTTTAATGTAACTGATTTTACTGCTCAAAAGAAGATAAAAGTTCAGTCAGTTGGTAGTAGGAGGTGGATTAGAAGGAGGGGCTATCACCAGAGCTGGTGGGTTCTGGAGAAGGGATCTCACCCCTCCTGGGATGAGTCCTTGCAGGAGTTAGATGAGGGAAAGCCCGGGTAAGTCTGGGGAAAGTTCCAAAGCCGGAGTGCTTGTGCTTTTCCTCCTAGGCGAAGTCTGAGGAAACAGAAAGCCTCTTAGACCTAGGGCCTCCCGCACCAACGGGTTTCCAGTAGATTAAAAATGTCAGAGTGGTTTGTGTGAGCAGAGAAGCATTAACCACCTACTATCATCAAGTTTTGTGGTCCCTGAAGTAGTGTGGAAGAGTAGGGAAAGTTTTCTTTGCCCTTGAGAGGGGGTGAGGAAGTGGCCGAGAATGGCCAAGGGCCTGAGTGGCCTCGCCGTCCAGACAAGAGGGATCCAGGTGACCAGCATGGCTGGGTGCCCAGCGAGCAGCAGTAGTGTGGTTAGTGCCTGAACAGTGAAAACATCTGGCCAGTTATATTATTAACAGTAGTGGACATAGCATGTGACCAGGACAGACTGACATGGGGAAAAACGCTCTCTCCCAACAGGGCGGCTGCTTGAGCCTCCACGAATAATCTCTGGGCCAAAAAAAAAAAAAAAAAAAAAAAGAGTTAAAAGCTAAAAGCAGAGGTTGAGAACTTTGGATTAAGTTTTCCTGGAAGTGCCCAGACTAAGTCTTCTGCTTTAGGTGGAATGGAGTTTGAGAGTTAAGGTAGCCAGAGATACAGGGAAACAATTTTTAAAAATTTTTTTTAAGTCATCTGTTTTTGTATATCTGAGTTTGTGACTGCAAAATGTACACCTGTATAGTAGCTATCTTATCACTTATTATTATTATTATGCACTTGGCTCACCTTTGTGTCCAGGACAGGGGCTGCATATCGAGCGCACTCTGCACAGCCTCATGATCGTCAGAACACTCAGGTGGCACTCATGGATTCCTCATCACAGGGCCCAACGCTTAAAATTCCTGCCCGTGTGAACTTCTTGGGACTTGGACTTGGGAAGATGTCACCATTGTGATTTCTCCAGTAGCAGCTTGGTGAATGGTCTCTGTGTCTCAGTTTCCCAGCCAATTTATTGAGTCTGTTTGATGTCTGTGGCCAACCCTTCCTCAAACGCCAGGTCGGCCTTGGAGCCTACAGACAGCTGCAGGGAGTTGGACTGGAGCCCAAACGTGACTCCAGAAGAATAGTGAGCTGGTCTCTTCTGCAAACACGGATCTGCCCTGAAAATCTTTAAGTTGTTTCAAGATTCAACTCCTTACCTTGTTATTTAAGGTCCTACATACAAGAATCTCCAAACATTCCCTTGAGTACACGTGAAGTTCTTTTATTTTCTGTGACTGCGAGGCTCTTTTCAGCTGTCTCCGCTGTCTTTCACGTCTACTCCTTTGATTACTGAACTCTCTACTTCATCTTTCCACTCTTATTCACCCTTCACGTCCTGGGTCCAATGTCACCTCCTGTCTGAAACTTTCCTAACTCCCCTGGGCTGAGTCCAGGGGCTTCCACAGCATTTGGTATTCACTTTCTCTAAAGCACTTTGACGTTGTACTGTATTTTTCTACCTGTTCCTCCACGAGTCTGTCAGTTATTCAAGGGGAAGGGTCATGTGTCTAATTGATTTTGAATTATTCCCAGTGTGCCCTGCATCTTCCTGCACAAGTGTGCGCGTGTGCGTGTGTGCACGTGTGTGTGTGCACACGTACGTGTGTGTGTGTGTGTGTGTATAGAATCCTCTGGGAATCACACAGCCTTGGAATCTTTTGGTGGAATATGATATGATCATATCATATTGATTGTGTCATATTCCATGTCATATTCCAGAAGGGTCTTTGAGCACAACCCCATTCACACCTGAGTCCCACCGAGGAAGCCTTGGTTCCCAAGACCCTAGATGAATTGTTCCCAAAGTGTGGTGGTGCCTAGTCTAGCAGCGTTAGCATCACCTGGGAACTTGCTAGAAATGCAGTCAGGCCCCACCCTAGACGTGCTGAATCCGGAACTCTGGAGCCGGCTGAGCGCTGTGTTTCTTCCACTCTCCGGGAGATTCTGTGCGTGCCACCCGCGCCTTGGACCCACTGGAGGCATCTCCGTGGTTACCGCCGCAGGGAGTTGGGGGCTGGCAGGGAGTTGGGGGAGGGCTAAAGGGTGGGGGAACGAACCTGTTCCGCGGTGCCTTTCTCTGAGATTGGAGCTGGAGTAAAAATCTCCTTGGGAAAGAGTGTGTCATTCCCGTCCCCTACTTGTTGCTGTCCTGACAGCATTTTTACATCTCAGCATTTTCCCTAAAATTAGAGCCCTCTGAGGAGGAATGACAGAGTTATACCATCCCTCCCCGGATAGATTCCATGCCGATGCTTTGATGGGTCCAGTGAGATCGCGGGAACCGGCAGGCGTTGGGGTGTTCTCCGTTGTCAAGGCAGCGCCCGGCTCGCGCGGGGGACCAGGCTCGGCGCGGGAAAGTGGGGCAGCGCCGCCACCCCAAGGACGCGTGCTGCGGCACTCTTGACAGGCAGGAGACAGGGAGCTGAATGTTTTAGTATTTTATAAATCATTGGGAGGAAATTATGTTTTATTTATGTTCATTTTTGAATGTATTTGAATTTTTATTACAGATATTTTTCAGAGATGCAAGCATTGGAGGCAATCCTGGGGGAACAGAGACCTCCAAAGTATGTGGCAGGGGCCCACCCTATTGGCGGAGGGGGTGAAAATTATTCATATTTTAAAGAGGAGTCTGAAGTTGGCTTTCAAAGGGACCCAATCTGAATGAAACGCAAAAGTTTTAAATCGTGACTGTGAAGTATCTGGTTTTAAAGGGAAGATTGAGCATAAGCGAGTCACAGTGCCGCCTGGGTGCCGTGGAGAGACAGTCAAACTGAGAAAACAGAAGGAGGAATTAAGGATGAATCTCAATTAAATGGGTTGATTCATTGTGTGGACCACATCACTGGTTACTTTTTCAAAATTCCCCTTCTCTGGCATAATGGAGCCTGCAGTTGTATCCACTGGAACTCAGCTCAGGAGACCCAACCCTTTCAGCACCCTGGTCACCGATGCAGATCCTCAGGGCCACTTCCCCAGGGGGACTCTCTGTGTGGCCACAGGCACCATGCAATGCAATGGGCCAGAATGATGGTACTGTATGTGTTACGGTGAGGTCCATTTCCTGCAGAGATGCAAAGGACCTGGATGCTGCCGAAACTAAAGCCAATACGGACATAAACATTTTTCATTCTGTGATTTTGCTTCTACAAACAGAGTTGTTTTTCTCAGTTTTTGCAAGAATGTTCAAGTCAGCTACATAAATGTCCATAATGGTGTGAAGTTAGTCATGGGGAAAAATATGTTTCCAATAAATGAAGAATGACAAATGGAGACAAGGAGCATTTCTTCTCCAATGTACCACTGAAACAGGACATAGGAACATATTTTAGGGTAAAAAGATGCATTCGATGCTAGGTGGTGGTACTTTTCTTATATGTAATTTTCCAGCTCTCTTTATTATGTGACAAGATGTGATGATACAAAATGGGTCCAGAAAGAAAATAATGCCTTTGAGTTGGAAAAGCAAGAGTCAAGAACATTTGTTTTTGGTGAAAACTGTAAATTAAAGCGTTTTAAAAGGCATTTTGAATAACAATATGAGCTGCCATTTATTGATGATTACGCTATAATACCAGAACTTGGGTGGTTATGCGCTGGTTCATTTTACCTATATTTATTGAGTTCTAAGGTGTGCCAGGCACTAGTGTTGAGCCATGATGGTTAACAAGCCAGACCTGTGTATCCATTCACACATCTTGTTAAAGTGCGTGGCTACTAACTATGGTTCACAGCTGAGAAAACTAAAGTTCAGGGTCACTAAGTCAGAGGTCTTCAACTCTGCTATAGTCGTTGAATCACTAGGGGTTCTGCTTTTGCAAAATACTGATGTCCAGGGCCTTCGCTAGACTGGTTAAATCACAATGGCTAACGATGGGGCAGAGGATCAGAATTTTCCTTTAAAGTTCCCTTGGGGGTTCTGAAGCGCAGCCAGGGCTTAGGAGCACTGCTTCGGGAGCACACTGGTCTGGCACAGCGCCCAAGCCACGCAGTCAGGTGCACATGGTGCTTTGAGGATGAGCAAACTCAGCCCCCGTGCCACGCGGTCACATTTTCCAAGGCCGGTTCTCATCTGCGGGAATGTGCTCTGAGGAGCTCCTTGTTTGTCAGCACAATCTGCTTTCGGCCTCTTTGGTTCTTGAAAAGTCTTGTCGAGGCTCCTAGTTGGAAGACAAATATGTGATCCTCTGAAGGCTTTTCGCTTAATAGACTACTACCCACTGTGTCGCACGTGTGTTTTGTAATTTCACTTAAGATGTTTGTTATATTTATTACAGCCACAGGAGTGGCGGAGATAGCGCAGAGATGGATACACGGCGCCGCGGAAGCCTCCCTGGGTCCTCTCCGAGGACAGCAAGTTATCGCTTTGTTTTCAAATAATGCAGTTGGTAATAAGTTTTTGGATGTGTGTGAGCTGTAAATCGTTCTAAAAATTGAACTGAAGATACAATATCGTAAATCTCTTCCTTGGTGGTAGAATATTTATGGGGAGAGCAAGATAATCAGTTATGTGGCTGTGCTGTGTCTGACATCTGACTGAAGGGGACCCCGTATCGAGGATCTATCACCTGTTAGAGAATTCCTCCAGGTGAGCGTGTGTGTGGAGGTTGGAGGACTGTTTTCAACGGGGATGATCAGATATTGCCTTGTTAAAATAAATCTGGGATGCATTAGTGGAGCAGGCGAGGCTGCTTGGGCAGCACACCGCTGGGCAGGGCCAGGAGATGCAGGACGTGCTTCACCTTCCCGGGGCAGCCGCTGCTCCCGGTTGCTGGGTAATTTGGTTCCCTAAATCGATGCTTGTGTATTCTGGGAACTCACAATCCTAAGAAAATGCACATTTTATTAGATTTGTTTTGAAACTCATTATCATCATTGTAAATGCCTCCATGTGGAAAGTAATGAAATCAAACCAAAAGAAGTCGTGGCATCACAGCAAGCTGTGAGAAGTGAAGAGTCAAGCCAGCGTTAGACAACATCATCATGGGTTTTCTTTTGGATGATGACAATTATTTAAATGAAAAAAAAATCTATCATCATGATTTCATGAGTTTCAGACTTTTGCCCTTTGGTTTGTAGGGAAACACTTTTTTCAAACAAAATCTGATTTGCAACCGCATTGTATAAAACAGATTCAAGGCTGAAGTTGGGGAAGTGACCCAAATCTTTGTCTACGTGGCCCCCAGGATCACCTCCCTCCAGGGCCCCCTAGCACCCCCACCACCCGATCACTGCCGATCACAGTTCTATAACTGCTGACCTAGTCTAACTCTCTCCTTTCATAGATGAGGAAACCAAGTCCAGAAAGAGCCAACTTGCAGAGAGGACAGGGACAAGGATTGTTGAACTCACTCTTGTGCTATTCCCGTTAAACCATGCTGACTACTGACATAGAAGGATGTGGTCACTTTTGGGTGAGATAATGCATTTGGCCAGGCAATGTGATTGATCTCACCTCCTTCAAGTCTTTTCTTAAATGTCACTTTCTTAATAAACTTTACCCTGATTATCCCATTTAAAATTACAGCTCTCCCTCTGGTTCCCTAAACTTCTTAAAATGTTCTCTACATTTTTTCATAGCACTTATCACTTCCTTACATATGATACCATTTATATCATTTATTTTTGTATATTGTTTGACCCCTGCCTTGCCCCTACTAGAATCTAAGCTTCATTAGAGCAAGGAATTAAAAAAAAAAATCTCTTGTTTACTGATGTATCCCTAGTACCTAGAACAGCATCTGACTCATAGTTGATGCTCACTATCTATTTGCTGAATAAATCAATTTTATGAACACTGATCATAGACTAACGAGATGGCATAGGTTGCTGTGATCATCTCACTCATACTATGTATTAGATTTGACTCAGGCACAGAGAAGGCTCAGTGAATCTAATTAACTCAACCATATTCTCCCTTCAAGGGAAAGGTAATGGCGCTCCGGGTCAGCGTTCCTCTGGGGAAGCCCTGTAGGCTTTGCTTTCAGTAGCCTCTGCCTGTTGGGGAGATGAAAACAGGCATGGTAGGACCGGGCCAGAGGTGCTTAACTCAGGAGTCTGTGAACTTGGATGGGGAAAAGACTACATCTTTATTTTCATTCACTTCTAGCTGCACATTAGCATTTTCTTCATCTATAAATGTAGGCAACAAACCCCAGGAAATGTTGTCAGCAATCCAAATCAAAGATTTTTTTTTTCATATCACATTATTATTGTTGCAGATATGTACAAGTAATATTTTCACTTATTTCCACTTCAACATTATGTTCATTATCACACCTGTCTCTAGATTTTATTATTTAATGCAATAATAAAGGATCACATATAATATATTGCTTCCAGTTGGGCTTGGCCAACAGGGCAAGGTCAGCTGACAGGAGAGTAAGGTCAGGGTCTTTGTTCCCCGGCTTCCCTCCTATGTGGCTGCGGGAGGCTCCCTCTCTGCTGAGAGGCTGCACGTACTGCTGAAGGCTGTAGCTCCTGTCAGGGGGCCTTTCTACAGCCCTTCCAGGCCCCTGTAGGTCTGGGGTGGTAATAGCTCTCTGCTGTCGCTAACCGCAGTGCTTTATCATTTTTGTTCATTTCTCTTAACATGCCCCATACCTTTGTAAGTACTTATTTCATGAAACGCTCCTCAGCTATCCCTTTTGAATGTGCCATCTGTTTCCTACTAAGATCCTGACTGCTATAGCTCCAAAGTAGAGACAGTTATGCTTTCCTTTAAATCTCCTCTCTCTTATGGCACTTTCTGGAGTCTTGGATTTGCCTAATAGACAAAAAGCACCTATTGAGCACTTATTACCCGTCAGTCATTATTCTAGATAGTAGAGAATACAGTATGGACAAGACAGATGACGTCCTTATCACCTTGAACTAGAATAATAAAACTAGCATTTAGTAAGGGCTTACCATGTGCCAGGTACTTCTAAAAAGTCCTTTCTTTCCATGTAGTAGCTCATTTAATCCATACAACAACCTTATGGTGTATTTTACAAATAAGAAAACAGAACCACAAAGGCAGTAAGTAATTGGCCTGAAGTCACGCAATAATTACAGAGGTGGGATTCTAAACCAGGTGGTCTGACTCCAAAGCTCATGCTCTTAAGCACATCACTGTATTGTCTCTTACAAGCTTTAGCAGCCTCTGCAATAACCAGTGCAGAGCTGTTGCTCAGCAAATATTTATTGGATTGATTTGAGTAAACCGTCCCTTTAGGAAAAGGAAGATACCTATGGGGTTATGCTTTTGGTAGGTTCAACAAAATTTTGATTTCGATGGCTTTCATGAATAGTTTTCTTTTCTTTTCTTTTCTTTAAGTGTTTATCTGTAGTAGCAGGTGGCAAGCCATATATTCCCTTCCCCACTTAGCTGAGCTAAATATCTGGTCACATGGCTGGATCTTCGTCCCAAACATAATTGTGTGCTCTCACCCCGCAGGAGGCAACCTCTCTCGTGATACAGCAATGCCCAGTGGGTAGCATTTGCAGCAAATGTTTGGTTACAACAGAAGAGTACCCAACTTGTAATCATTAATAGGAAGCCGTGTAAGAGTTCACCACAGCTGTGACTTCTTCTACTGGTGAATCATTCTGTTTAAAATATAATGTACTCAAAAAGCAGCAAAAACTGTAGTCAGAAATCACTGTAATGGCTTCCATGAAAGCTATCGCTAATTTAGGGCCCAATTAAAACTTGAAATCCAATTATTGCTGAATAACATAATTGCAAGAAAGTAACTTGCACTGCACGTATGTCAGTAATTAAGGAGGAAGCTTTAATAACAGAATCCATCTGAACTATTACAAGGAGGGGCCAAAGAGCCTGAGGATCTTCTCCAGGGTGGGTCAGAGCAGGAAATGCCCCCGCAGTTTGGTGCTTGCAGTCGGCTCTCAATTTTGTAAACACGGTTTGGGTTTGCTTTTATAGCCTAGTTCATGGGGTCTTGGTAAGATAAATGCAGATTTTTAAGAGCAGGATAAGGTCAATCTCTGGATCCACATGCTATGAAGCATCAAATACACTGTAAGCCCTGAAAAATTAAATATTGGAAGGTGCTATTTGTTAAATACTTGAGATGCTCTAGAAAGCAGTTGGCAATATAAATGTCAAATGTTGTACCTTTACGGTTCAAACTCTGATTTTGACCTTGGGTTAACTTTACTGCATTGATTCTGCAATGGAGTGGCCAGGGTGCCGGGGGCTGCTGAGCTTGGAGAGCCCCAGACTGGGCACATCCAGTGTGTCAGCTATTAAGAGAGCTGCCTTGGGTGAGGCTCAGTTTTGCTGCCTGGGAAATGATATATTTCTCTGCATGTGGATGGTCTGCCGAGGGTGCACACAGCATCTCTCACAGAACTCCAGGCAGGTGATTCGTTTACTGACTGCGGAAGCGATCAGGTAGTGCGAACTCTCCCTGAAACGTGTCATAGTAGGGCTGCCGTTCTCGGATGTGTGCATCAGAATCACCTGGAGGGCTTGTTAAATCCAGATACTGGACCCCAGAGAGAGTTTCTGAGTTTGTAGGGCTGGAGTGGGGCCTGGGAATCTGCATTTCTAATAGGTTCCCAGGTGACGCTGATGCTGCTTGCTGGTCTGGGGACCAGACATTGGAGACTGCTGCAGTAGGGTAGAAGTGTCAGTCAGGTCCTATGAGGAGGAGATGGGGTTAGAAGGGGGAAAGCTGTATTAGACCTGTGTGAAAGAAAAGGGTGGGATCAGAAGTGGCCAGGGGAGCAGCCAGACCTCGAGGAGGACCTCACCAAGTCCCCGCCTGCCCACTGAAGAGTTCTGGAGCCAGGACTGCCCAGGGAAGTCCCCACCCTGGCAGAAATGCCAGGCCCTTGGAGCACACAGTCACGCTCAGCCATTGACTGGGGCTGCCCCCGGAAGAGCCCAGTGTTGGCTGGAAAGCGGAGAAGGACCCGGAGGAGTGAACAGCTGGAGGCTGTCAGCTGACCACACTCCTCGCATCTGGGCAGCGAGTCTTTTCTTGAAGGCATATCTGGGCCGTGCGTTGTTGTGTCTCCTACAGCACTGAGCAGAGAGTTACAAAGGTATTTTCTGAACAAAGGGGGACCTTGGCTATGAGACTTGCAGGGAATTCAGCAGCAGTGGCCAGTATGGAAGGGAGGCGTTAGGACCTGGCAGGACCAGGGTGAGGAAAACTGAGCAAAGAGAAATAGCCTTGATCCCCTATCATGGGTTTCCAACCCCGGCTACATGGAAGAATCATTTGGGGAGCTTTGAAAGATACTGACCCCTGCACCTCTGAGATTCTGACTTAATTCAAAGCGATAGTGAACTTGCGTCACTGTAATGTCCTTATCAGTTAGATCTACTGGGTTGGGTCAGCAACAGTGGTACAGCAATTGCATAATACTGAAAGTCATGGGTGCAGCTGATTTGGGAGGGGCTGAGGGGCTGAATGGCTGGCGAAGGTTAGGAAGGAAGTCAGAGGTCTTGTTAATCAGATTGGGGTGCAGAGTGTGGCTCAAGCCCCACTGGGCATCAGGTATGTAAAACAGGCAAGCGACGTAGTACATAAAAGTGGTAGTGATAATGGGCACCATTTCTTGAGGTCCTAATATGTGCCAAGTGCTTTACTTATTTTATTTAATTCCTGAAATAGATCTGTGAGAAAGGTGATATCATCCCATAACTGAAAAAGAAACCAGAGCGCTGAAAATTAACATACATTATCCAATTGCAACCTCAACCCTGTCTGATCCCAAAGCCTGGGTCCTGCCTGTGAATGAGCACATGGGTGTAGGGAGGGGCTGTGGCGCAGGTGACTTTGAGCAGCAAAACTGTTTTCAAAAGGATCTGGAGAGAGAGAGGCTTCTACCGTCTTACATGTTCCTGCTGGGATTCACTCAGGACCGGGCCCAAGTTGGGTTTTCTGGTACCTTACTCAGTACCTGTGCTGAGTTTGTGGGATAAGCGAGAGCTAAGAGTCACAGCCATTGCCCTATAAACCACAGTCCTAAAAAGGGAGGGATACACTTAGTCTTATAAAGAGGGAAGATACTTACATTGATATGTTTCTCGTGGCTGCCATAACAAATTACAGAAAACTGGATGGCTTAAAACAATAGAAATTTATTCTCTCATAGTTCTAGAGGACAGAAATCTTAAATCAAGGTGTCAGCAGGGTCACACTCCTTCTGGAGGCTCTAAGGGAGAACCCCTCCTTCCCTTTTCAGCTTCTGGTGGCCCCAGGCATTCATTGGCTTGAGGATACAGTCTCTGTCTCCATCTCACTTGCCTTCTCCTCCATGTGCTTTCTCCTCTCTTGTCTCCTAAAAGGACACTTGTCATTGGATTTAGGTCCCACCTGGCTAATCCAGTTTGGTCTTTTCTAAGATTCTTAATTACTTCTGCAAAGAATCTTTTTCCAAATAAAGTCACATTCACAGGGTCTAGGGAGTTGGATGTCTTTTTGAAGGTCACTATCCAACCTACTATAATTCTCAAATAAATGTTTCCTGGGAAATCAAGGGTAAAAGGTGTTAGAATGTTTTTACAAAATAAATTTTCTTTGCAAATGGACGAGATATTTTCTGAAAAGTTATAATCAAATAGTTCTTTGTTGACTTGGAAGCCCAGATTTTACAAATAACGTTTTTGGTGGATACTTTCAAAGATGGTCACCAACACTTCCTCCCAACAATTCATCCCTCTCCTTGTGGGAGCATGTGCACATCAAGGGGTGGATTCTATTTCCCTCCCTTTGCACCTGGCCTGACCTTGGGATTCATTTGACAACAGAATGCTGTGGAGGTGAACTTCTGGACTCCTGAGCCCTGGCCTGAAGACTCCTGGGAACTTCTGCTTTACCTCTTGGGAGCCAACTGCTTTGCAAAGAAGCCTGGGTGAGACAGTTAAAGGATGTGGAAAGAGAAAGACCCCCCCACCCCCCAACAGCTCCTGTCACACACACAGACTCAACAGACATAGGAATGAAGCCATTTCAGACTTTCTAGCTGAGCTCCCAGTTGAAGGCAGCCACAAGAGTAGCCCCAGCTGACACCATGTGGAGTAGAAGAACCATCCATCTGAGCCCAGCCAATGTAATGATTGAGAAAAATAACAAATTGTTGTTTCAAGCCAATAAGATCTGAGGCAGTTTTTTGTGTCACAGTAGATAAATAAAACAATGCTGTAGATGGTGTCGTTCAAAAATATGGGCTAAAGAAAATCATAGTAAACACTGTATAAGCAGAAAAATGTTTTGATATTGGGAATGAAGGTCTTCTTCAGTGTTTTGCCTTGGACATTGTTTAGGATCTGAAAAGAAAGTGTGCAAAGGACACAGAGAAGATGAAGCACTGTGGGAGGAGGCATCTCTTGTTTCTGCTTTTTGGGACGTACAGCTTAAGGGGAAGGTTACTTTAGACAAACGACTTGGGGTTCTGACTTTATTACTGATTTACTGCATGAACTTGAGCTGTCTTTGAGCCCCAGTACAGAAACATTTGTGTGGCTGATAATTACCATTACTCATTATTAGGCCCCCGATACATGCCAGTCCTGCATAAGGTGCTATACTGCATAAGACTGTACCCTTTGAGGGATGTCCTCTTCATTTTCAGAGGAGGAAGCCTTGGCTCAGAGAGGGCTATAGCTTACTCCCGATCACACAGAGATGAGAAGAAGGATGGACACAGGTGTTCAAACCCCAGGCAATTGATCCCAAACCTGTGCTTTTTCTGCTTTGCTATACCCATGGGTTTACTTCTCTCCTTTTGGTTGGAGGCAGGTAACAGCCCAGCCATTTGAACAGGTCCTGGTGGGCAGTTGCTATTCATTGGAGCACATGGTCAGTGGTTCGTGAACATCTGCAAAATAACCACAGCTCATGTTCTTACTTTAAGCTCATCCACACAGGTCTTTCTCCTTGAGCCAGTTCCTCAGAGTCATTTCTACCCCTCCTTCTCCTTCACCCCCAATAAGGAGCTAACTGCTAGAGATTTTTATTCTGTGCAATATTTCTTTTCTCTCTTACCTCCTTACCTTTTCTGTCTTTCCCTGGTTTGGCCTGGCACCATCTTCTGCAAGAAGCTCCTTTTCTCTCTGCCCCCCAGTCTCTCCATCATCCCATTCATCCTTCCCACAGCCCCCAAAGTTGTCTTCCTGCACACAAGGTCGACGATGTCATTTGCTTGTTCTGAAAACTTACATGGCTCTTCATTGCCTGTGGAATAAAGAAAAAAAAATAATTAAAAACAAATTTTTAGGATGTGAGTAACATGCATTTATGGCTAATGGTAACTGTGTTTACTAACGGAAAGAAAAACCAAAACACAACACAGCATCCAACTTCTTCTATTCTGTTTGGCCCTGCAGTGTCTGAGCTGCCTGGATCAGATGCTCTCTGCCAGGCACAGAGGAAAGCTGTTGTCGACCCACACAGTGTAGCCAAGGCTGCCCAGGTGACTTTGCTAGCTTATGTCTCCCTGTGAGAGGTGAACTCTAGCTTGTGCAGATTTCTGTGAAGCATTTCAATATTTTGGGACAGAAAAGTATTAATGAAATACTTGCTTTATGCATTATTGTTATTATTACCACTCTTGACAAAGATAAGAGTACAAGAAACTGTTGCTCACTTGCCTTCCATATGGAGGGGACGGTCCATCTCAGCTTCTTTCCTGACTCCCTTTGACTTTGATACACACATTGACACTTTTTATTTATTTATTTTTATTTTATTTATTTATTTTTGAGACAAGAGTCTTGCTCTGTTGCCCAGGCTACATAGAGTGCCGTGGTGTCAGCCTAGCTCACAGCAACCTCAAACTCCTGGGCTCAAGTGATCCTCCTGCCTCAGCCTCCCAAGTAGCTTGGACTACAGGTGCATGCTACCATGCCCGGCTAATTTCTTCTATTTTTAGTAGAGATGGGGTCTTGCTCTGGCTCAGGCTGGTCTCAAACTCCTGAACTCAAGCAATCCTCCCACCTTGGCCTCTCAGAGTGCTAGGATTACAGGTGTGAGCCACTGTGCCCGGCCAACACACATTGAAATTTAATTTTCGATAGGACTGGGTTTGAGCTAGAACTTCTAACAAATGATGGAAGTCATTTGGTAAAGACTCAGTTTAGGATGTTTTGTTAACCTGGTTCTTTCTCAAACTTCCCGGTAGGGAGGCACTATGTTAACCAGAGATGTCCTCATTCATACCTTCCCTGGAGCAGGGATGCCCATTTGGATTTCAGTGGGTTTTCATGCCGGGCAAGAGCCCCTCCAGTGAGCAGAGAGAACATAGTTGCTGCTAGTGTCCAACTATTAACTCAAAGCTGGTGTTGCCAAGAAAATATATTAACAGTGCAGGACCTTTTAATTTTTTAACATTCAAAGAGGACCTGCTTGGGAAGCCCCACCCCTCAGGTATGGTCCGTTCTAGGTCACAGGTGGCAGTGATGGGTGGGAGGAGACCTGTGAACACGGATGAGAGCACAGGAACACAAGGTTCTGAACACCTTTGCCCTCAAAAACAATAGCTGCTACAGGAACAGAATTTTCTGATGTTTTATAGTCCAATCCAGGTTTCCCCCAGACTTTTCAATACCAAGAACCTGTTTTATAATTGAAACCTCTTTACCTCTCCCGTGTACCCAGGTTTTGAAATATTTTGTCTATAGAATGACTTTATTAAGTAATGACTAATATTTATTTGATTAAATAACAACGCATGATTGTCAGTCAGATGTCTGATGAAGGTGAGAGTTGATACAATTGCAGCCAAAAGCAGCTAAACTTTTTGTTGTTGCTGGCTTGTGCCGACGTATTGTTTGATTTTTATTGGACTTTCGGGAACATAAAAATACTTAAGGGCCCCCACTTCCATTTTCCCAAATTGCTAGAAGTCTGGGAAACCCTGGAATTTATTTATTTTATAATCTTTCTCTAGATAGGAAGTAACCATCCCGAAATGTTAAAAAGGTGTAAGTGTACAATTTTGGGTCTTACGAAGTTGCGTGATGGACTTCTGCTGAACGCTGGTCAAAGACAACCGAAAGATACCTGAATTATGAGCACTTAAAACTAATCTGTGCCGACCTGTCAGGAGAAATTTATGATTTCATTTCTAGAAATAGGATAAAGAAATGAAATAAAGTCTAATTCTAGTGTGTAAATTAGGGAAATCAGCTTCTTCCAGTTTGGTCCTGAATAAACTGCTTTCTATTTGACATGCTCAAGAGCGTGGTCCTGCCTTTAATACACATTGTGAAATAATTGCCCTGGTGGAACTCAGAAACTTGCAATATAATATATTAGTTTTACTCAATGATTCTTGAAAGGTGATACCTCAATTAACAAATCCTTGGGGAAGGAGGCCGTGTTGAAAAAAAAAATATGCTCCAATCTCTTTCATAAATCAAGCCAGGCAGAACTGCCTCAGGCATTGGCAAGACAAAAAAACTTCTGAACAGAGTGGCTCTCAGCCCTGCCCAGATGCAGGCAAACAGGGCACCCCTTGGCAAATTTATAAAATGTTTCTAAGTTCTCTGTTTCTCCACCTTTCATCTTCTGTTACTCTTTAACAGACTGCCTCTCCCCGCTGACTGAAGGAATCTGATGCCTTCTTTTTCTCTCTTCTCCTCTATCAGAAGCTGGTTGTGTATCACTTATATTTGTTGATTAATACACAGAATGTTATTTTAATGTGAAGGAATTTTAATTGACGTGGTCAACCAGTCCTCTGAATTCAAGCCTTTTCCACGCTTTGAGAATCCTTGGACTCTGGACAGCTCGCCCCAGTAGCCCAAGAATCTAGCTCAGTACCTGGCAGGCAAGTATGCTTGTTGAATGAATAATGAAAGACTAGCTTGTTTTTCACTTGAAGGAATCCAAGCTGAAGGAGCAAGAGAGAGGAAGGCTTGGGTGGGCTGGGGGAGTTGGGGAGGCTTAGGGGAGTGAGGGGATTGAAATCCTAGCGCATCTACTCTGAGAATAAACTTGCCTCAGTTCCTCCAGGGTGCCTGTTGGGAATGTCAGAAATGAGTGGCTTTCTCTTCTCCTCTTTCTTCCCACACTCCAGCTTTTTGTGTCTCTGGAGAAAACAAGGAAGGACTGTGGCTTCTGGGGGCAGAGGTGCTTGTACCTCTTTTTGCAGTTATTTTGCTTGGCCATATAACTTGTTGGGTCCAGGGTAAAATGAAAACGAGGGACCCCTTTTTGAAAAATTATTAAGAATTTCACGCCTTTCATACACAAGTGAGATTGACAGAAAAAAAAAAAAAAACTAAAAAGAATTTCATGCCCTCAGACACTGCTGGTGGGAGTGCAAAATGATGCAGCCACTTTGGAAAATAGTCTGGCAGCTCCTTAGAAAGTTAAACTTAGAGTTACCATATGATCCAGCAATCCTACTCCTAGGTATAGACCAGAGGAAATTGAAAACATATCCACACAAAAACTCATACAAGGATGTTCATAGCAGCATTATTTATAATAGCCAAAAAGTAGAAACAACTTAAATGTCCATCAATTGATGAATTATAAACAAAATGTAGCATGCAATGGATATATTGTACATACTGTATTCATAAGGTGGAATATAATTCAGCAATAAAAATGAATGAAGCACTGATACACACTACAGCATGGATGAACCCTGAAAACATGATGCTAAGTGAGAGAAATCTGATGCAAAAGGTTACAGAATGTACAATTCCTTCTCTATGAAATGCCAGAATTGGCAAATCCATAGAAACCAGTAGTAAATTAGTGGTTGCCAGGGTCTGGGGAGGGGTGTGGAATGGGGAATGACTGCCAATGGGTACATGGTTTGGGGGGCTGAAGAAAAACTTTTGGAATTAGAGAGTGGTGATTGTTGCACAACCTTGTGAATATACTAAGAAAGATGAATTGCATACTTTAAAAGGTGATTTTATATATTTATTTAATAATATATTTATATATATTATTTATATATATATAATTCATATATATCTCAATAAAAACATTATTAAGAATTTCAAGACAGCAGCAGCAGGCATAAAGCAAGGATGAGCCCCTCTGGGTTCAGGTTTCTGTGCAACTGCAGGCGTGCGAGCTTGTGCAGCCAATCCTGCCTCCAGTCTCTTAGCCCTCTCTCTGGCTGCCTCCTCCCTTCCTGACCTGTGTCGCATCTTTTCTCCCACATTTAATGCTGTGTTGGTTGTGGCATATAAAGCAGTTGAGGACAGAGTGGCCAACCTTGCCGGTTTGCTAGGCACTGAGGGATTTCCAGGGAGGTGGGGTGTTCAATGCTAAAACCGGGAAAATCCCAGGCATAGCGGGAGGAGTTGGTCACCCTCGTGGTACAGAAGCTTTATTTTACACTGTAATTTCTCCTAATTGAAATCTGAAACACATCTTCAGGCCTCTAATTTCTACCAGCGATGATGGCAGTGTGGTGCGTAGCTTGTGTGTTCAGTAGAAATGCAGAATCTCAGGAACCCCCCACCCCCGACTTATTGAATCAGAACCTGCATTGTATTAATAACAACATCCCCAAGTGACTTACAAGCACTTTAAAGCTCTGGGCCCTGATGTAGAGGATGGATGATGGCTGGGCAGGCAAGGGATCTGGGCTCTGGTCTTGGATTTGCCACTATTTGGCTGTGCAGATTCAGACAAGTTGCCTAACCTCTCTGAGCCTCAGTGTCTTCACCCGTGAAACACAGTGGACACATACATATTTGTTAAATGCATCTGGATTTGAACAACCCAGATCTACCTAACTCCCAAATCAGACTATTCTGCTTTGGTCATTTACTAGCTTGGTAACTTTAATCAAATGACTTTCAGTTTTCTCATGAGGCGTGATGGTGGAGAGTGAGATAAATAGCACTTTCAAAGTCCCTGGCTCAGGGGAGACTCTCATTAAATGGTATGTATTATATTTTGTGTTATTTAGAAGCTAAGCTTCTGATAAAACTGTGCCATTAGATACATCCTCATTTAAAAAGAGTTGGATCTGAATATCTTTTTGTAATTGCAAGAATCCTTGTGCCTGGAGTTGAAAAGCACATAGACTCTTAGTGTTGTGTGGGAGAATGTATTTAACTCTGGATTTCTTCTCATTTAGATGATTTTAGCTCAAAGGTTCCCTAAAAATTCAGTCTGCATCTACCTAACACATAGATCTTGTATCTTAGGATAGAGCCATCAGTTACAAGGAAAATATCAGGAAAAATGTCTGCAAACAGGATACATCGATATGGTTTCCATGGTTAAGCAAATTAAGCTTTGATCTTTGAGAAACAATGGTGACAGAAGTTCAGAGCTTGAGGTTTTTCTATGCAGGTTAGATTTTACCAGTTAACCGAGGTACATGACAGTTCTGAGTCTCCAAGGTCTTTGTTGGATATTTTTCGTTGTTCTTTGGTCCCAGTGCTCTGTCAGATTTACATGTTGGAGATATAATTAGCCATAGACTGATTGCAAAGAATCAGCCATAATTTAAAAATATGAATTAACATAAAATGGCAAGCATTAAAAGTTAATGCTAACATGATGCTCATTTATTTTTGCATCCAAATGAGCCTTATTAAGTTAGTTAGTCCATCTAAACATCTGGATTTTTTCCGATATGCTAAGTTGTGATAACAACTTCTTATATTCTAAACTCTGATAACACTTTTGAAAAGCGCAGGTCCAGTCTGCTGTTGATAATCAGTTTTCAGTTTCCTCTGTGACCCGGTTTAAACTGACACCACTGCATAGTTTGGTATATTAAAGTTCAGAATGTTTTCTAAAGGGCTTTCTGATGGAAATTATATTTTGACTGCCAATGCCCTGTGGTTTCCTTCACTGTCAGCACAATCAATGACTTTGGGCAGGTGGATGGTGTGTAGATGGGGATGGAATGTGTGGAAATGGAGCAGGCCTGTGAGATGTAGGCTTAAATAAGCAAATCAGGCCAATTGGCTTAGAATTATGATGGTTGGCTTTCTAATGCATATTCAGGGAAGGCTGAAAAAATGTATGAAATTTAATTGTACCATAAAGCTGTCACCAGAAAATATATACTGAATATCAAGTAGGGTAGCACTTCTTCTGGAGAGTTAATCTGAAAGTTAAAAAAAAATTTAAAGAATGTTATAGTTGAATAAGCAGTAGGAAGAAATAGGTGGTGCTAGGGGACAGTTTTTGGAACCAGAAAAAAAAAATGCAAAAACTCAAATTTAATGGCAGAAGCATATGTGATATCTCATTGGCATTAGCAATTTCCCTATTGAATATGTAGAAAATTTTGGGAAGAAGAGGCTATCTTAACATTTTCTATGCCAAAGGTTTAGGGCAATGTATCAACAATATTTAGATAACCATTAATTTGTAATACTATATGCATTAGCATCAATTAATGGAGTTTTGCTCCTTTATATTGAAAACTCAGTGTTTCTATAAGCCAGACTGAAAATACCTGATACTTTATCTAGTAGAAGTTGCTTCTCAAACTTTAATGTGCATATGAATCACCCCCAAGCTCTTCTTAAAATGCAGATTTTCTTTTTTGCATTTTTTTATTGAGGTAAAATTCACATAACATAAAAATAATCATTGACCATTTTAAAGTATACAACTGAGTGGCATTTAATATATTTACAATGTTGTGCAACTATCACCTCTATCTACTTCCAAGACATTTTCATGTCCATTTTCATCAAGGAAACCCCCTACCCATGAAGCAGTCACTCCCTATTCTTCCCTTGCCCCCAGCCTCTGACAACCACCAATCTGCTTCTTTCTCTATGGATTTACCTATTCTTAAGGCTTTGTGTGAATGGAGTCATACAATATGTGACCTTTTGTGTTCTGACTTCTTTCACTGCAGTGCAGATTGTGATTCAGAAAGTTTGGGGGCAGAGCCTGAGATCTTGCATTTCGACTCACTCCTAGGTGATGCCCATGTAGCTCATGTAAGGATGGCTTTTGAAAGGGGCTGGGCTCCTAGGTGGCTGTGGCTTAGTGAGGAGCCCGGAAGGCCAGAGCATTGACTTCGGCAGGAAAACAGCCTGTTGAACCACTGATAGAATCAAAATGGACTTATTGGCTTATTGATGCTCAGAGATACTGAGGATCTGCACTAGATCCACAGACTGTGCAAAACTTCAGAATGCATGCACTGCCATTTATGCTTTGTTACATTATTTTTGCCATCAGTATCAGGGTTGGCCAATGATGGCCCCGGGGCCAAATGCACCCACTGCCTGTTTTTGTATAGCCCACCAGCTAAGAATAGATTTTATTTTTTAAAGTGGTTGAATAATAATCAAAAGAAGAATAATATTTTATGGCACATGAATATTACATAAATTCAAATTTCAGTGTCCATAAATAAAGTTTTATTGGAACACAGCCAAGCTCATTTGTTTACATATTGTCAATGGCTGCTTTCAGGCTATAACAGCAGAGTTGACAGAGACCATATGGCCCACAAAGCCAAAAATATTTACTGTCTGGCCCTGTTTAGACCAAGTTTGCCAACTCCTGATGTATATGATGACTTTGAACTTCAAGTACAGAATAAAGGCAACAAGATAACCTATAAAGCCTTTGTGAAGAGAAAGGCCTTTGATATTAGGCATATAAACCAGAAGTTAAACATTATCAGGAAAAAAATCAGCTCACAGAGATGAGTTTTAAAAAGCAGAGCTTTTAAAGAAGTTCTAATTTTCTAGTCAAAACAAAGAGCTAAAAATCCGGCTTCTGCTCCTGACCAAGCATTAGAACATTTTTTCTTTTTGCATTTTTTTTTTTAAAAGCCACTCTTGGCCATCTCTTGTGAGCCTCCTCACATTTCTATGGCTGTAAAGCTGTATGTGAAAATGTCAAGTGCTTTTTAAGAATGGATTTTACACTTGCCATTTTCAAGTGGATTTACACTTCAAAAAGTCAGACACGACTTCATAATTGAATTGTACCTGATCTTTTCAAGTGCGAGGCACCGGAACTTGCAGTCAAGGACAAGCTCAGAACTAGACTGAGTTTTTAGAGGTTGAATCTATCCTAAATTCAAGTCCTTAAAATGAATTACAAATGAATTGTGCAGGTGAAATTCAAGCAAGGAGAAAAATGCTTTTGCATTTCAGCCTAAATTGTTGATGAAGGTTCACAACGCTAATTTTCCGGGATTATTTTTTGATACTTAAAAAATAATGGGCTGGATGACCTAGGATTTATGATACACCCACATTTAACTGGCAGAGCCACTAGGGAAATCTCTAAGCTTTAGGGATTTTCTCAAGTTTTGATACCTTAAAGATAAATGGACTGGAGGCTGCCATTATGAACAGCCCAAGGCTGCCCCCCAGAAAGGCTCAGCAGTTGTTGGCCACCCAGGATGCCGACCATTCTGAAGACAGATGTGCATACACATCTAAAGTTTCACAAAAAGGTAGTTTTTCCAAACAGTCTTTGGGGCTGTTTTGGAAAAAAAATGAAATGTATCTAAACCTTAAGTTTCTAGGAAACCATTATTTAAAAGGAATAAATCAGAAAATGAAATGAAACATGTTTTTTTCTGACTCACAAAAAAACCTGTTGGCTAAATATTTTGGCAAAATCTGTGCTCTTTACATCAAGGAAATGCACTGATTTGAGTCTTTATTTGCTTCTGATGTATTAGAGGACAAAAAGATTGCACTTAAATTTTTCTAAGGCAAAGTTACATGTAAAGTATGAAAATATTTGTAAATGTGCCCCAAGGATATACCTTCTTCTTCTTTTTTTTTTTTTTTTGAGACAGAGTCTCTCTATATTGCCCAAGCTAGAGTGCCGTGGCGTTAGCCTAGCTCACAGCAACCTCAAACTCCTGGGCTTAAGTGATCCTTCTGCCTCAGCCTCCCGAGTAGCTGGGACTACAGGCATGCACCACCATACCCGGCTAATTTTTTTTCTATATATATGGATATACCTTCTTTAGAAGAAACGTGCATCTTTGTAAAATCTGAATGTTCTATGCCATTATTCTGTTACATCTGGTGAATGATGTTCGAAATCCAGAAGAAGCACTGATAGAAAGAGGCCCAGAGCATGAAGTCTCACCACAAATGGAGAGAAGTTTCACCAACACATTGTCTTCTTGTTTTTTCTCCTAGTGCTCCTGCATGCAGTTAGCAAATGGCAAGGTCTGAGTCACAGTTCTCCATAGGACCACCTTCATTTCTGATGCCAACTGCAAGTTTGAAGGGTTCCCCCAAACCATCCTCTGGTTCCATAATTCACTGGAAAGACTCACAGAATTCACTGAAACTGACTCATGGTTATAGTTTATTACAGGAAAGGATATAGGTTAAAATAAGCCAAAGGAAGAGACCCATGGGGCAGAGTTTGTGGGTTCCAAACATGAAGATTTTGTTTCCTCAGCATGCATTGTCTTTGTAGTATCAGGGTGTGACACTACACATAGAATACGCCAACAGGAATCTCACATGAGCTTTGGTGTCCAGAGTTTTTATTGGGGCTTCCTGACATAGGCATAATTGATTGATTGATTGATTGCCTACATGGTTGAAGTTAGTCACCAAGTCAGCTGATACCATGTGACCCAAAACTCCCATCTCAAATAACATGGTTGGTCTTTCTGACAAGGCTACCCTCCAACCTGAGACTGGCAGATGTGGGCATCAGGTCTGACATCGATTACCTCCCAGAAGCTGAGGGAAGACTTCTGTTTGGGTAAAACCACATTTTGTACTGCATACCTCTCTTTCAAAATAAAAATAAAAAGTATTTTTTTTTTTTGGGAGACAGCCAGCAATCTCAAAGTGTTGCCAGCCTCTGGAATTAGTGCTCTCCTATACTTCCTTAAGCAGTTTGTTTTATATTTGAAGTTAGCAAGTGAATGGAGAAGAATAAGAGCTCCTCTGTCCCTCACTAAGACCCTCATCCATATACCAAAGACAGGATTTCTGTTATTTATTTAGAGAATGACATAAGTCCTTTTATTCTAGATAGAAAGTTTCAAAGACAAAGCATTTCCCTGATGATTAGAGATGTTGAACATTTTTTCATATGTTTGTTAGCCATTTTTATATCTTCTTTTGAAAAATTTCTATTCATGTCCTTTGCCCACTTTTTGATAGGGTTGTTCGATTTTTTGTTACTGATTTTCCTGAGATCTAAATAGATTCTTGTTATCAGTCCTTTATCTGATGTGTAGTATGTGAAAATTTTTTCCCATTCTGTAGGTTGTCTGTTTACTCTCATGACTGTTTCTTTGGCTGTGCAGAAGCTTTTTAATTTGATCAGGTCCCATTTATTTATTTTTGTTGTTGCTGTGATTGCCTTAGGGGTCTTCTTCATAAATTCTTTGCCTAGGCCAATGTCTGTAAGAGTCTTTCCTACGTTTTCTTCTAGAATTCTAATAGTTTCCGGCCTAAGGTTTAAGTCTGTTATCCACCGTGATTTGATTTTTGTGAGAGGTGAAAGCTGTGGGTCCTGTTTTAGTCTTCTACATGTGGCTATCCAGTTTTCCCAGCACCATTTATTAAATAAGGAATCTTTTCCGCAGAGTATGTTTTTGTCTGCTTTAAGACAAAGCAAATTACTTTAAAAAAATGTAGATATCATTCATTGTTCTAAATCCATTAGGATTACATGTTCAGAAGAATATACAAATTAAGCTTTTATCTTTTTCATTACTTACTTTTTGAGACCTAATTTCACTGTTTGAAATGGTAACACATGCTCATTGTAAAAACTTCAAACAACAGAGGATATTAAAAAAGAAAGAAAAACTCATTAGATATTTTATTACCCAGAGATAACTATGTTAATAATTTTATTTCTTTCCTTCTTTTTTCTTTGTATTTGCTTTCTTCTCTGTTTTCTTCACTAGACCATGATCTTTCTGAGGGCAGGGACCAAATCTCTTTGGTTTACCACTGAATCACTAGCCATAGTGTCTAGCATAATCTCCAAAGATTTGCTTAATAAATGATTGGTGAACACACATCTAATCATATTATTCATACATACACATAGATAAATAGATAGCTATAGATTGTATGATCCATTGGGTCGAGCTTTTTCTATGTTTTATTTCACTTGTATATTCCAATAGTCCAGAACAGTGGTCAGGAAACTAAAAGCCAGGAGCCAAATGCATCTAGCAGCCTATTTTTTTGTAAATAAAGTTTTGTTAGAACATAGCCACACCCATTTATTTATGTATTGCCTGTGGCTGTTTCATGCAATGGCAGAATTGAGCAGCTGCACAGGGGCCATGTGGCCTGCACAGCCTAACATATTTACTCTGTGCACCTTTACAGAAAATGTCTGCTGACCTCTGCTATAGAACAATGTCTGCCACTTACTGTTTGATTAATCTTTCTTGAATGAATGAATTTTACATCAATTCTATGTACCATACATATATGTACCATACAATATGCTTCTTATTTAGCAATATTTTAAATATCCTAGTTACACAATTATGTTAAATAATTGTTTTAGATTTTATTTGCATAACTTTTTTTTTTTTTGGGAGGAGTGCAGTGGTGTCATGGTAGCTCATGGCAACCTCAAACTCCTGGGCTGAAGCAATCCTCCTGCCTCAGCTTCCCGAGTAGCTGGGACAACAGGCGTGTGCCAAGACGCCCGGCTAATTTTTCTATTTTTAGTAGATGGAGTCTCGCTCTTGCTGAGGCTGGTCTTAAACTCCTGAGCTCAAATGATCCTCTCCCCTCGGCCTCCCAGAGTGCTAGGATTACAGGCATGAGCCACCTCGCCTGGCTAGCTGCCTTTTATTAATATTAGATATTTAATAGTTCATTCTTTCTTTTCTTTTCTTCTTTCTTTCTTTCCTTTTTCTTTTTTTTGCTTTGTAAACAGCAACACAATGAGTGTTTTCTATGAGTGCCACTTTAGCAGGGTAAATTTAGAGAAGTGGGAGTTCTAGGTCAAAGGATATTCACATTTTTATGTTTTTGTTCTATTTTGGCAAATCGTCTCCCAGAAAGGTAGAACCAACTTACACTCTTAACAGCATAACTGTTCTGATGCTTGACATTAAGAGCAGGATTTTTATTCCGGCAAGGCACAAACATGTAAAAAGAAAGTCAGATGGCAATCACACTACTTCTAAGCTTCTTTTGATAATAAAACTGACTTGTCCTGCCACAGCGATGGGAGATATAAGTGGTTTTTACTCTCCAAATTAAAAGCATGGTGGTGCCGTTGATTACATTTACATTTACCACTAATTCCCTGAGCTCCTGAACACAGGGGAAAAATCATTATGATAATGAAGGCAGCTATTTTTAAACAAATGTACGCATGTACATTTTAGAAATAGAAACGGTATGTTCTTTAAAGACTGAAAGATGCTTATACAAAATTCATTTGTTCGTGGCAAAACAATATCCACAATAAAATATAACTAAGTTTTTTTTTTTAAAGGGCTCGTTTTTCACCTTTAGAAAAGAGTAAGGTGGCAGTCCAAGGTCTGGGTTCCTTGATGGCAGGCTCAAAGTGTGTACCGACAGTGATGTATTTGGAAATTACTCCGATTCGAGAGTTCCCAAACTCAGGGCCGGGATGCCGGCTGCAGTGGTGCATTCCACCACCCTGAGCTTGCTCCTTCGTCTTGCTTGGAGGTGTAGAAAAGGCCTCGCTATAGGGTGTGGGGGGTGGAGTGGGATGGGAGGGTGGAGGAGCCACTCTGTCCTCATCAGCTCTTTTGAAAAGCCAGCCCGAAACTGAAATCGAGCTCCATTAGAAGTGCGCTGGGAGGGCACGGAGGGTTAAGTTCCTAGACCTGAATGCTAAGCTTCTTATGTTTTAAATCTTCTGTCAAGAAGCTTACTGACCTTCCCTTTGATGCAATGCAAAAGTTAGCAGGTTGAGTAGTAAAATTTCATTCCTCTTAGTCGCGGATAAAATGAGGTATTCAGAAGGAAGAAAAGCGCGCCTATGTGCTGAGCTGAGGATCGGGTAACTTCACTGTGCAGTCAAGGGCGCTCCTTCCCTCCTGTTTAATGACTGAAGCTGCCGAAGCAAAGAGCCACATGGCATGTCGTGGAATTAGGCAGCACGTGAAGCAGCGAGGGGACCAAGAAGAAGTCAAACGCCTCGCTGGGCGTCCTCAGTACATGCTTCTGGAGCACCCAGCTATTCTGTCCTCCACGGGATCGGCTCTGCATAAAATGAAGTGGAGGGCTGGAAATTAGCTGGTGAATAAGGCAATGCAGAAATACAAACAAGGCTCTTCAGAGCTGGGACGCTTTTTGAGCCATTGCCACAGCCCAGCACCTCCCTCCCCCCACAAAGACGTCAGTGTCCCAGCTCTCCTGAGGTGAAAGCCTGAGATACTTTGTAAGAGTTGTCATCTCCTGGAAAAGCACAAATAATGCACAGAAAAGACTATTTTCCTCGTTTGGACTTTCCAGCCCACTCTTCTTAGTCCTACTCTGCAGATATTTCAACCAACTCATCTCTTGAGGGAGAAGAAAATAACGGCTTAAATAATTAAAACTAACTATAGCTCTGTTGATGAGATTCTGAATTCAGGTGAGAGTTGTCACTACCAACAGTGTGCTTTGCAGACCTGGCATCATAGAACGTCTTCACTTCAGGTTTACTTATGGTTGTCTGTACAATAGAACAAGAAAAAGAATGTTAGCAATCATTTGGAAACTTTGTCAATGGAAACAGAAAATATTCTGAAACGTCTGAAAGGTGTGCCGCCATATACAAACCCCAGATTAGCTGCATAATTGCCATCTTTGTTTCTAACTTCCTCCCTGGTTCTTTTACAAATTGCAATTGACAACTAGAACTTAACCAGAAAAGAAAATCCATATGATTACTGATTAGATCACCCAGGAATAGGGAATATTTATTTGTTAAATGACTTCCAAAGGTTATTTGCCGAGAGAGACAGCTGCTATTCTGGAACTTCTAAGTCAGGATTATTGACTTAACTCTTAGGCTCAGTCCATTAGAAAAACAAGTCAGCATTATAAACTAGTGGATGATTATATTAGATATAGAATAGTTGGTGGATATGTGGAAATATATCATTTTAATGAGATGCAGGTTGTGGGCAATTATTCAGTTACTTTTTAAATTAATCCCTCAAATAGTTTATCATGGCAGATTTACCTGAAAGTGGCAAAGAGTTCAGTTAATTTTTACATAGCTGTTTTATTGTGATTGATTTTTTGGTAACAGCTGCCTTTTTTTCAGTTTCTGATTTTTCCAGGCTAAACTTGCGGAGACCCAATTTTTTGAGTAGAATATTTTTACTTCAGTACAGGCATTTATGTAACA
This sequence comes from Eulemur rufifrons, assembly GCF_041146395.1. Lineage (NCBI taxonomy): Eukaryota > Metazoa > Chordata > Mammalia > Primates > Lemuridae > Eulemur > Eulemur rufifrons. The sequence continues at coordinate 32,710,815 of NC_090998.1, read as the reverse complement.
GAGAAGATTCAAAATTCCTTTCAAAGGAGAATTTTGTTTTTGCTCCAAAATATTCCCTTCGCTCACCGTCAAGTGGAGGTGAAATCACCTTCATGCGCTTTCAGGGTTTTCAATTTTCACTTAAGAATGTTAGCTCTATCCCTAGCTCAACTGCCTGCTGACGTATAAGGATTTTTACTGAAGTGACAGCATGAAATAGCTGTCCTTCAGTTGTTTTTTGAGGAATGCAACATTAAACTCACTGCTGTATGCATTGTCTCTCAGAAGCTCAGGGGAGATCAACAATATTCATGAAGGGTTGTGTGGAGGCCATGCAAGCACTCCTTAGATAACCTAAAATTCCTCCTGGGCTAAGCCAGACCAGCAGAAATCTGTGTACCTGGGCTGATTCATATTGTTCCCCTGCAGACTTGCTTTCTACTGACTTGGATATTGGAGTTGTACCATTGCCACGGTGACCAACTGTGCTAGACAGTTGCCTGGACAGTTCTGGTTTTAGAACTGAAAGTCCCACGTCCCAGGAAACTTTCTGTCCTGGACAAACTTGGATGGTTGGTCACCCTACCAGCCAGTCATCCACCCCCATGAAACTCACCTGTGCATCTAGCTGATGCTTTGAAGATCTTTATATGAACTCTCAGGAGGCCGTTCTCTCTGGTCTTGGTTTCTCCTGAGCATTTGGGACTTTAACTGAACATCTTCAAGTTGCTATGGATTGTAGGATTGATGCATTTAGTCTGTCTTGCCTTGGCAATAAAGAGCTAGATTTCTGGCCCAGCTAAAGGATACATTTTTGTGTCAGACACATGCCTGGCTCCAATTTATGTCCTTTGCTTTGCTTTTCTTTATTTTTTGTTTCTTTATTCTTTCTCTGCTACCTTTAAGGGGCCAACTGGTTGCATTTTACATAGCCGTGAAAACTACTTTTGATGCTTTCTTGTTAAAGGGAGGCATACATAAAAATTACTATGTTTCAACACAAAACTAATATCATAGGTCAGGTTTTCCAAGAAGCAGACTCTGAAAACGAAATTTGCTTTCAGGATCCATGAGGTGGAGGGGAGGGAAGAAGTAGGACAGGCAGACGCCAAGTTGGGGTTTGAGCAAGGAGGGTGGCCCTTGCATTCCCTTTGTGGGATGAGTTATGGAATGTGAGCTGCCCCAGGAAGGGGTTGACTGTGGGATGTGGGCTCTCTTCAGCTGAGGGTGACTCTCAGCGAGGTCTGATGGTGACAGCTGGCAGGCAGCATCAGTTCTAGAAGCTCCAAGGCTAAGTTCTCCAGGCATCACAGTGTCTCGCACAACCAGCATTTCTGTCTCTCCACGATGGTCCACTCAACTGAACGGTTGTGTGGAGTGGGAGAAAGAGAGGGAAGTGTCAGCTCTCTATCTGTAAAATAAGGATATCAATATCTTCACTGCAGAATTTTTGTGAAGATTAGTTAGATCATGTATAGAAAGCACTTACCACAGAGTGTGCCATGTAGTAGATAAATAAATGGTAACCACTATCATTTATCTTTCTCTTTCCATATGGGCCTAACGAATCAATGTATGCGGAATGGATCCTTTGACTGAATGATTTGACTTTGCATGAAGGCAGGGATAGCAAAAACCAATTTGGAACATGCATATCCTAATACTAGGAGTTATAATACAGTAGACTTTCTTAAATTAATAGCAAAAGAAAAATGACATAAAACATTGTAGGTAGATTCCTTGAAGGTACCTAATATTGGATTTCTTGTGAGTCTCTTGAGCCTTTGGGATGAGGAATTAGGAGAAGCCAGAGGAGAGGTACAAAGGTGGCCAGACAGCTTCAATACTTCTCTGGTTGTATTATGGATTCTTTCCATTTTGAGCATTGCTATGACCCACTTTTTTTTTGTCAGGCACTGTGAAAGCAAGAGACCAAAAATAGTAAGGCAAGAGATGAGAATAATGATGGATAAGCAAAATGAAAGAACTTAAAGAAGGCAAGACAATCTTAAAGCCAAAAGGTTTAAATATAAGATAAGGTAGTACTTTATCACTGTGATACATTTTTAAATAAAACCACTGTTATCTACCCTCCTCTCTCTCTCTCTCTCTCTCACACACACACACACACACAGATTTAGAAAAGCAGAAGTTTGTGGCCCTAAAGAAGTGTTTAAATACCATGTGCAGATTATTTGTGGATCACTGGGATGCTAGTTAAAGGCACTGTTCTTAGATTCCTCTCCAGTTTACCAGATCAGAATTGCTAATGCCTGGGCCTGGGAATAGGCATTCTAACACATGTGCCAGGTAATGCTGATATGTCCACTAAAGTTTGAGAACCACCATTTCAAATGACAGGACTAATAACCTGGGCTGGGGAGGTGAGAACTCCTGGTGACACCCTGTGTCATGCAGAGCAACTAAGAGGCAGCGAAAAGGTCTTTAACACTTGTCTTTGAAAAACCAGCTGTCGCCAAGCTGAAATTGACATAGAAAAGAGAAAATCATATAAAGGAGGCTTATCAAATTTGTAGACAACTCAATAGAAGGAAGGGTTAACATGATAGATGATAGCATTAAAGCTCAAAAGGGTCTTGACAGGCTGTGAAATAGGATTGGAATGAAGACGTTGAAATGTAACAGGGATAAATGCAAAATCCTATATTTGGGTTGACAAAAAAAAAAAAAAAAAAAAAATCCACTGCACAAGGTCAAGATGGAAGAAAGCAACTTAGTAAGAATTCATAAGTGAGGACCCAGGAAATTTTGTTGACTTCACCAGAGTGAAGAGACTGCTAATGAAGCTAAGTTGAGGCTGGCGCAAGAGAGAGAGACGGAGTGACGAGAAGCGATCTTGAGTTGCTCCACGCTGGTCAGGGTTGTGAATGAAACGGTTCAAGGAGAATATTGAAGAACCAAAGCTCAGCCGGAGGAAGTGGCTGGGATGAGAGGATGGCAAAATCATGCTGTATGAGAGATAGATAACAGAGATTTAATGTAGAAAAGGCAGGTTTTTCAAATATTGGAAGATAATCTGTCATTTACAATAGGGAACAATCAAAGAACAGACGAGATGGGGAGATTTTCAGGAAGCTAAAGGCTGGGATGTAGAAGGATTGAGTACAATCAAATAGAGCAGAGAGTTCTAGGAGAGTAAGGACTAACAAAAGGGAGTTTTGATTTAGTATGAAGAAAATCAGTTCAGGTGAATGGTGGCTGCAGAAAATTAATTGATTGGAGATTAGAGAGGAAGTAGGTGGTGGAGTAGGTAGGTGGAGGCTATGTTTGTAGACAACTCATTCTAGAGTGTGGCAGAGAAGAAAGGGGAAGAAGTTGGATTAGTCTCTAGAAAAAGCACTAGACTTAATTTTGTTTTAAGATAGGGGAGTCCTGTGGGTATTTGATCTGGTGGCCGGATCTAGGTTTGCAGATTTATGGTTGTTGTTCCAGGATATTATTAGTATTGTGTCCCTTTTCAGCCTCGGAAGTATCCCTGTGTTGGTAGTATTTGAAGGTGGAGGGAGGTGAGCCAGTGGGGAGAGAATGAGATTGAAGGTTTGGTGGTGAGCAGGCAGAATGAGGGAGCAAGCGCTGCCAGGTCCTGATTGGAGAGCACAGGCCGGGGCTCACCAGGAAGCCGTGCTGGAAGCGTGGCTGGATAGAAGCTTTGGCAGGTGCTGCGAACCCAATGGCTGGAGGCCAAGTCCTAACTCTGCCGGAACCAGCAGGGCTCAGCGTCTGTTTGGCAGTAAGGAAGACTTTTGCATTTCAATAGAGGATTTTCAGAAGGAAAGCCTTCGAGGATCCCATGGAAAGGTCAGAGAGACTCTCTGGAGCAGTGTCTGCCCGAGCCTCTGCACCAGAACATTCAAAGGCCAGTTACAAAGTCTGCTAGTGTTCAAAGGCATCCTGCCAGCAGCTCAGTGAGATGCTCTTCCGCTTTGATTTCTCTCTCCCGAGTGGAATGGGAAAGACCTTGCTTCATTAGCAATAGGCAAAAAGGAGAGACCTATTAAACCAGAGTGAGTTGTATAAATCTAAACCTCAAAACCACGATAAATGTGCCATCAATGAGGGCTGCAGACGTCGGGGCTTTCTGTGAGTGCACATTTAATAGGACTCATGGATTTTCACGTCCCGTGGAATTCCTACTTATAAAACGTAGACTAGATGCCCTGGGCTTTTCAAATGCAAGGGGACCCTGGACTGTCAGCTGTCCTTTTAACTGGCTTTTTTTTTGTTTGTTTAAATGAGCCTCTGTATTTCCTTTTCCAACGTGAAGGAGAGTTGTGAACCTTACAGTCTCATCTGTGGTTTAGAGCACAGGCGTTGTAGTTAGAGAACTCTGGTTGGAAACTCTTTCCATTACTGACCATTTGTTGTTGTTTGCCTTTGGGCAAATGACTTCATGTATCTGAGCCTCAGTTTTCTCATATGTGAAATGGGGATATTGATAGTAAGCACTTCATAAGTTTGTTGTGGGGATTGAATGAGCTAACGAATGTAATGTGATTAGCATGTTTAGCTTATTACATAGTGTTAATAAATAGTATCTTTACTATTTTTATTGTTCTTACCATGCTGCCTTGTGGGTCAGGTGTTTGAGGCAAGCTCCAGATATAGTGAGGAAGTGCTTCAGTTTAGGTCTATTTAACAAATACTTACTGAGCAATTCAAGGGTATGTGAAATACTTTGCTGCTTAGGAAAGTTACTGCTCAATAAAGAGCTTTGTCCTGTGCTAGCCTAGTGGGTACCGTCTGTGCACTCTGAGTGAACCAGTCTCTCCACGATGTGGCTGTGGGTTATTGACTAATATTTAACAACAACAACAACAACAAAAACAACAACAACATCTTAAATTTGTACAGGGCACAACCCCAGGCCAGGCCACTAGTGACTTCCCTGAGTGTTATAACTCATGTGGACAGTGATTTACAGTTAACCAGTGTCTTCAAACAAGTGTGTGCGTGTGTGCGTGTGTGTGTGTGTGTGTGTGCGTGTGTATGCAAAGGTTGTTCCCTCATCATAGTAGCCACATTGCTGTGGGCAGGGCAGGTATTATTTTTCCTATTCTTTTGGTTGAATACAATTAGGTTTGTATAAGTGCTTTTGAAAAACAGTGTGGATTGAGCAGCTTTTATGAAAATAGGCAAGATTACATCATGCTTTGTAATCTTTAGTAATTTTTCTCCCCCAGGGAGTTATGAATTCAAGTTTGGTGGCAAATTGAATCCATGATGTATATCAGGACTGCAGATTATTTAAAAACGGTTAAGCTGGACAATGTTGGAGTTAGCAATTTTTCACCATTTCTTTCTACTGTTTAGGGTTAGAGGCGATGCGCTGGCCACAATCAGCATTGACAGCCTTCACTAACACCACCTTTTCCTTCTACCCTCTTCCCCTTCCCCTTTCCTCCTTCCCTCCTGCCCTCCCTTCCTTTCTTTCCCAGACATTTATTTGGTTTCTATTGTGTGCAACTAAGGATTGGAATTTACAGATCAATGTGTTTTTAAAATATACTTTAATTTAAAATATTTTTGTGTATAGCCATTTATCTTTCCAACTAGCCTGATTTCTTTTTCTCTACGGGCTTGGTCTGTGGGTCTGGAGCCAATTTATATAACTGATTAAAACGAGCCTAGATAGTTTGTGACCCATTTTAGTTAGAAGTTTTTCTCTCCCTCATCTATGACCACAGCCATTAAGATAGTTTACACTAACCTGGCTAATGATTTTCAGATTTGAGTCTCAGCGAACTGTGGGCGTGAGGTCTTCAGAAACGCTTAGAATCAGTGAGTCTGAGTTCTCTCATCTGCGAAATGATGGCATTAACATTCTACTGAAACACGGGGATTGAAATGTACTTTCTAATTCTCGGTTGATGGCTTTTTATGGCCCAAACTTTAGCCTATGTAATTCGCCTTAAAAGCCAAGTATGACTGACTTGATAACAAAGATTTCTAGACCTATCACTGACATTCCTTAATACTGGCAACGCTGGTAGTGATGTCAGTCCTGGTGATGGAAAAAGATAGATGGAAAAAGACTTATAACTATAACGGCATGGTAATTGACATGTCACTAGCAGTCATTTGGCATTATGGTTTCAGGTAATAATGAAAATGTCATTTCAAGTTATTCTATCATTTATTAAGAAGACGTAAATGAAGTCCTCAAAATACAGGTTAAGATCAATGAATGTTCTTTGAGCCATTAGCTGCAGGGTCATTTTGACCTTAGTTTGGTACAGAGGCCGTCTTGTCACTGTCTTTCCTGTCCCCACACACTTTGCAGGGCAGTATGTCACAGTGAACTGAGCATGGGCTTTGGAATCAGTCATACTGGGGTTCAAATCTAGGGTGGTTTGCTTATAAATCATGTGACATGCTCAACTGTTATGAGTCTGCTTTCTAAAATGTAAAAATAAGAATAATTATTCCTTCCTCAGTGTGGTTGTGAGGATTAAATGTGACAATGCTGAGAAATTCTTAGCACAAAAATTGGTCACATTTATCAAGTACCTGCTCCGTGCTTTTTACATATATTATTTTTAATCTTAACTCTGCTAGGTGATACTCTTATTTCCATTTTATAGATGAGAAATCAGAGATTTGTGATTTGCTGATGTTCTATAGTAAAGAGCTGAAGTTGGCTTCAAATCTGGATCTATAATTTCTGCAGTTTATAGGACTTTATCCTGTTCCCTCCCATGTGGTGGGTCTTCAACGGTGGTGGTTCTGCTCCTTTCGTGAAGGTTTTTGACTGAGAGTGTGAAAGAAATACTTTCTCCTTGTTAAGATTGTAGATATATGACTTTCAGTGAAAATACAACCTTCTATACTGGCACTCTATGAATTCGAGCTAGGGATTATGGATGCTATTAGACACATAATCCTACTGGCATTGCTCAGAATTGAAGGTGCTTGCTACATCCTTAAATATTCTTTGTATTTTTTTTTTAAAAAAACCCTTTTATTTTGATATAATTTAAACTAAGAATAGCACAAAGAACTCCTACATACCATTTATCTAGATTCACCAGTTCTGTACATACCCATTTTGTTCTACTTGTTTTATAATTTTGTATGTGTGTGAAATATACATATAATTTTTTTTCTGAACCACTTCAGAGTAAGTTGAAGATACCAAAAACGTCATGCTCTTTTACTACTATATGTTCCTCTCAACAAGGAAACCTCTTACATAACCACAGTGTTATAATCAAAACCAAGAATTGTAACATTGACACAGTACAAGGACCTAATCCACAATCCATATTCAGATATTATCAATTCTCCAAGACCAGTTCAGGATCACCCATTGTTTTTAATCGTCATGTCTCTTTACTCTCATTCAGACTGAAATAGTTCTTCAGCCTTTATTTTGTGTTTCTTGACTTTTGAAATTTTGAATAACACAGGCCAGTTGTTTTGTAGAATATCCCTTAATTGGCTTGTCTGATATTTCTTCATGATTAGATTTGGATTATATACTTTTGGCAAGAAAACTACAGAGGTGATGGAGTGTCTTTCTTAGTGAATTATATCAGAAGACACATGATGTTAGTTTGTGCCAATATTGGTGATGTTAAGTTTTATCACTTGGTCAAGATGGTATCTGTCATGTTTTTCCACTGAACGTCATTATTTTCCCTTTATAATTAATAAGTAATTTGCGGGGAGATTCTTTGAGGTTTTGTATATATCTCGCTCCTTATCAAATGTCTACTCACCAATTTTAGCATTCATTACTGATTTTCTAACACTTATCCTTTCTTTTATGTATGTTAGTTAGCATCCTACTGTAAGGAAGTGTTTTTCCTTGTCCTCCATTTATCTATTTATCTATTTATATCAGTATGGACTCATGGATTCTTATCTTAGTCAATGATTCATAATTCATACTATCATTATTTAATTTGATACCGAAATTGCCTTGCAGTTGGTCGGTGGAAGATTCTTAAGCTGGCTCCTCTGTCTTTTTGGCACGTCCCTGTTGTTTTTTGAGCACTTCCTTCCTTTCTGGCACAGTATGTTCCAGGCTCATCTTTTACTTCCTCTGCCCAGTGAATCAGTCTTTTTCTCCAAAGAGCTTTGGTTCTTTATAGGTGAGAATGCTATGTAGAAACCTAGAGCTGGCAGTTGTTGGTACCAGAGTGCTATTTACTTCTAGTTTAAACAGCTCTCAGTGTACAGAGTTAGGAAACACACACACACACACACACACACTTCCCCATATTTACATTTATTTCTTTTCTATCTACCTATATCTTAAAAATCATGAGTTACTTCTGATACCGGTTCCCGCTCAACACCACAGGGTTTTTATTATAGCCTTCCCCTTTTCATATTTGCAACGTCCTTCTCCAACAGTGAAGAACTTGGCTCCCTCCATCCCAAAATATTTACTAATTTATTCAGACTCAGAGAAACTAGTTTTAGAATTGTTAACCCATACCACTGCCAAAAGCAAACCTATGCACTAGAGTTCAATATTTATTTATAGTTTTTTGAGGATGAAAATGATATACACTGACAGGCATAAATCCTGAGTTCAATTTGCTGAGTTCTGACAAATGCATATACATCTGTGTATCCTGCATTCCTATGAAGATATAGACATTTTTTATCATTCCAGAAAGTTCCCTTGTGCCCCATTCTAGTCAATCTTCCCCAGAATAAACCAATTTACAGATTTGTTTCATTATAGATGAGTTTGCCTTGTAAGTGGAATCATAGAGTATGCATTTTTTTGTATTTCATTTTTAAATTCCTCTAGAATTTAAGCTGTATTTCTTTTAGCATTTTTAATCATGTAGATCTGCATGATTATTCCTAAATCTTAATGCTCATCTTATATTTAAATGGAACTCTGCTCCTATTTAGCAGGATTGCTAAAGCAATTATAGTGAGACAAATTGTGGAATTGTGAGACAAAGAATGGAATCCTACTGATTTTAAACTGAAAACTCTTGGAATTAATTTTTATAAGACCCAGTATAAAACTGATTGCACACGTGAGCTTATAATGGTACCATTGAGCTATTGATCATCATTCAGATTCCTCAAAATCCACATCAATTAGACATGCATTCATTTATTCTGGCATTCATTCACTCATTCAGAAACATTTATTGAGCACATTCCAGATACTTTTTCAACTATTGGAAAACTAGCAGTAAAAAAACAAAACAAAATCAAATAAACAAACTGGGTAATTCTATCAGAGCTTCATGTATTCCATTTCCAGTGCTCTTTTGTTTTTGTGTTTTTGTTCTTGTTTTTGTTGTAGCTCCAAGTTTCAGTCTGATATTTTTATGGACTGAATGTTTGTGTTCCCCTCAAATTCATGTCTCGAAGCACTAACCCCCAATGTGATGGTATTTGGAGATGGGGTCTCTGGGAAGTAATTAGGTCATGAGGGTGGGGCCCTGGTCTGATGTGATTATTACACTCATAGAAAGAGACACCAGAGAGCTTGCTTTCTTCTTTATCATGCGAGGACACTGTGAGAGGGCAACCATCTGCAAGCCACAAAGACAGCCTTCTCCAGATCCTGAACATGTACTTCCAACCTCCACAACTGTGAGAAAATATAGCTCTGTTGTTTATGCCACCCAATCTAAGGTATTTTGTTATGGCAGCCTGAGCAGACTAAGACAGATATTATATTCCTTCTGCCTGAAGAACTTCCTTCAATACTCCTTATAGAGTGAGTATGTAGGCAATGTTTTTTCCCAGTTTTTATTTATCTGAGAAAGTCTTTCTTTGTCCTTCTTTTTTTTTTTTTTTTTTTTTTGAGACAGAGTCTCTCTCTGTTGCCCGGGCTAGAGTGAGTGCCGTGGCATCAGCCTAGCTCACAGCAACATCAAAATCCTGGGCTTAAGCAATCCTTCTGCCTCAGCCTCCCGAGTAGCTGGGACTACAGGCATGTGCCATCATGCCTGGCTAATTTTTTCTATGTATATTTTTAGCTGGCCAGATCATTTCTTTCTATTTTTAGTAGAGATGGGGTCTTGCTCTTGCTCAGGCTGGTCTCGAACTCCTGACCTCGAGTGATCCTCCCACCTTGGCCTCCCAGAGTGCTAGGATTACAGGCGTGAGCCACTGTGCCTGGCCCTGTCCTTCATTTTTGAAAGACACTTTTGCTGGCTATAGAACTCTGGTCGGCACTTTTTGTCTGATAGCACTTTAAAGATGTCACTCCCTGGTCTAGTTTGTGTGATTTCTGAAGATAAGTTGGCTGTAATTCTCATCTTTGTTCCTTTGTATGTAATGTGTCTTTTTTCTTTAGCTGCCTTCAAGATTTTTGCCTTTTTTTTTCTTTTCAGCAATTTGAATGTGATATACTTCTGAATAGTGCAGATGGGAAATAGAAGCCATCTTCCTTGTATGTGGCAAGAGGGTTTCACCAAGAAGTTGCCTGCTGTCTGACCCATTTTGATCCCTTACCTATTGTCCTTTTCCCAACCTCTAGTCCTCATCGAATCCTATTCAGACATTAGAAGCCAGCTCAAGTTCTGTCTCCGTAAAGGCCTCATGGCTGAGTCTGCACAGCTTTGTAGTTTAATTAAGTCAGTGTACAGAATGGGAGAAAATATTTGCAAACTATACATCTGATAGGGGACTGATATCCAGAGTTTACAAGGAAATCAAGAGCAATAAAAAACAAATAACTCCATTACAAAGTGGGCTAAGAATATGAATAGACATTTTTCAAAAGAAGACATACAAATGGCCAACAAGCATATGAAAAAATGTTCAAAATCATAAATTATCAGAGAAATGCAAATTAAAACTACCATGAGGTATCATCTTACACCTATCAGAATGGCAATGATTAAAAGACACAAAATAACACATTGGTGAAGATGTAGAGAAAAGGGAACTCTTATACACTGTTGGTGGAATGTAAATTAGTACAATCTATGGAAAACCATATGGAGATTTCTCGAAGAACTAAAAATAGAACTACCATTTGATCCAGCAATCCCACTACTGGGTATCTACCTAAAGGAAAAGAAATTAATATATAAAAAAGATATCTGCATTCACATGTTTATTGCAGCACTATTTACAACAGAAAAGATATGGAATCAACCTGCATGTCCATCAATGGAGGATTAGATAAAGAAAACGTGGTGTATACACACAATGGAATACTATTAAGCTGTAAAAAAGAATGAAATCATGTCTTTTGCAGCAACATCGATGGAACTGGAGGCCATTTTCTTAAGTGAAACAACCCAGACACAGAAAGACAAATACTACATGTTCTCACTTACAAGTAGGAGCTAAATAATGAGTTAACAAGGAAGCAGAGTGTAGAATGATGGACAATGGAGACTCGGAGGTGTGGGTGTGGGTGGGAGTTGAATGATGGGAGGTTGCTTGGTGGGTATGATGCACTCGCTTCAGTGATGGATGCACTGAAGGCTCTGACTTCATCACAGTGCAATATATCAATGAACTAAAACAGCACTTATACCCATGAATATATACAAATATAAAGTAAATGGGGGAAAAAGGCAGTGATCAGTGTCTGGGGCCCGTCCTCTTTGGGGATCCCTGTGGACAGCATGCTCTGCATATCTTCTTATACCTGCCCTGTCTGGGAGCTGTAGAAATAACACTGTAAGTGATCCTGTATTACCCTCTAATGTAACCATCAGCCTTACTTTATAAATCAGCTGGAAAATGAGCCTGCACTTAAGGAGCTTGTGCCCGGCACACAGGAGACCACTGAGAAGTGTGTTAGTGAAGAGGACCAGGAGAGACGAGGGAACACACACCAGGAGCTGTTCAGAAGTTGGCACGAGTTAGTGGGTAGATTGCCAGTGAGTCTTTATTATGTGCCCATTGCTTTCAGAGCACATTTAATATCTAATAATTATACAGTTTCAAGCAATGGTTCTCAATTCTGGCTTAATCACATATGAAAATTTAAAAAAAGTAAGAAGAAATTATCCTATCTTTTTGATTCAGTTGATACGGGTTGGGTACAAGAATCTGAATTTTCAACAAACACTTCCAGTGACTCTGATGCAGGAGGTCAAGAACTCAATGCTGAAAAGCTGATATAGGCAATAGAGCAAACTTTAGACAAAAAGCATGAAAAACACATTTCAAAGTCACAGTGTCTGACTTGAGAAATGGAAGACATTAATCTGAAAAAATTTTTTGCATTCCTTTTTTGCTTCCTCGTATAGAATATTTTTGGTGACAAAATAACCCATTACCCTCCTCTGAGATTGAGATCTTGTGGTTTTTTTTTTTTTTTTTTTTTTTGAGACAGAGTCTCACTTTGTTGCCCAGGCTAGAGTGAGTGCCCTGGCGTCAGCCTAGCTCACAGCAACCTCAAACTCCTGGGCTCAAGCGATCCTCCTGCCTCAGCCTCCCGAGTAGCTGGGACTACAGGCATGCACCACTATGCCCGGCTAATTTTTTTATATATATTTTTAGTTGTCCATATAATTTCTTTCTATTTTTAGTAGAGACGGGGTCTCGCTCTTGCTCAGGCTGGTCTCGAACTCCTGACCTTGAGCGATCCACCCGCCTCGGCCTCCCAGAGTGCTAGGATTACAGGCGTGAGCCACCGCGCCCGGCCGAGATCTTGTGTTAATATTCTTTTTTTGGTGTGGGAGACAAGGTCTCAGTCTGTAACCGCCGGCTAGAGTGCAGTGACATCATCCTAGCTCACTGCAACCTCAGGCTCTTGGGCTGAAGTGATCCTCCTGCGTCAGCCTCCTGAGTAGCTGGGACTACAGGTGTTCACATGCCATCATGCTGGGCTAATTTTTCTATATTTTTGTAGAGATGGGGTCTTGCTCTTGCTCAGGCTGGTCTCGAATTCCTCACCTCAAACAATCCTCCTGCCTTGGCCTCCCGAAAGTGCTAGGATTACAGGGGTGAGCCACAGTGCGTGGTCTAGATTGTGTGCTAATATTCTTATAATTATATTTTTATTTCATGATCACTGTAACTTTTAAAAACTGTTTTTGTTGTATTTTTGGAGGAAAACAGTTATACAGTAGATGGCACTGCAAATGCGCTATGAAGCTCCAATTGTATTAATAATTAAAGAGACTGTATGTATGTATGTATGTGTGTCTGTGATTTAAAAAAATTGTGCTCTTCATGGAAGGTCTTCAGCAATTACTCTGAAGTTTTTCTCACCAGTAGTTTTTGCAATTCAGTTTTGCATAATTCCAAAATTTCCAGTATTTTAGTTTGATAAAAACTGATATTACAATGAACACCCATATCCTCACTGCCTTAATTCTGCTATTAACATTTTACTCTACTTGTCTTTAACACATATCTATTCAGTTTTTTGTCCTCTTGAGCCCAGGAGTTCGAGGCTACAGTGAGCTATGATTGTGCTACTGTACTCTAGCCTGAGAGACAGAAGGAAACCCTGTCTCAAAAACAAAAACAAAAACAAACCCAACCCCCCCAAATGTATTTGAAAGAAAGCCTATTGATATGAAATGATATGGAAATAAACTTTAACATGTATTGATTTAAACATAAATTGCCTACAGTGTAAGGTAGTAGTTGAAAAATTAAGGGTATGTGTATGTGTGCAGGAAAGTAGATTTTATTTTTGCTTAAATGTGTTTGAAATTAGAATGTGTATAATTAAAAATATAATTTTTAATTATATTTGAAATTAGAAGGTATTCTTACATTTTCTTCTTCTTTTTTAATAATACTTTTTCTGTAACTTCAAGTTGGTGTATTTTTTTCATTGGGTGGGTAAGAGTTGAGTTTGGACATTAGAGTCTTATCTCATATGACTTTTTTGAAGGCATTTTGTTAAATATACACAGTTATAACTAATGTGCAGGTTTTTTAAAATTTCAAAATATCAAGGGGGTACAAATGTTTTAGATTATGTGGAGTGCTTTGGTAATGCTTGAGTCCTGGCCACAGGTGTGCCCGTCACCCAAATAGTGTTCATAGTGCCCATTAGGTAGGTTTCTCCCCTCTCCTACTTCCCCTCCCCATTGGTTGATTTTCACTGAATTTTACTTCGCTCTGTGTACATGTGTGCTCATTGGTTAGTTCCAGTTTAATAGTGAGTACACGTGGTGTTTGGTTTTTCATTCTTTAGATACTTCACTTAGGATAGTGGTCTCCAGTCCATCCAAATTGCTGCAAAATGTATTGATTTTCATCAAAAGACACCTGCACTTGAATGTTTACTGCAGCACAATTCACAATTGCAAAGATGTGGAATCAACCCAAGTGCCCATCAGTTCATAAGTGGATTAATAAAATGTGGTATATGCATACCATGGAGTATAGCCATAAAAAAGATGAATTAATACCTTTTGTAAACAGTTTTTTAAAAAATGTTTGTAGTTAAGATTTCTGAATGCCTAACAATATTGAATTCCATGAAGGCATTAGGTGGGAAGCTTTGAAATCTTATGTTTTATCTTAAAAATTCAGATGGATATTTGCTTTTTATAACATTTCTGTTGGCTTTGACAAAAAGATAATATAAAAATTGCTTATGCAGCCACTTGGAATGTTGAGGTGAGAGGATTGCTTGAGCCCAGGAGTTCAAGACCAGCCTGGGCAATATAGTGAGACCCCATCTCAAAAAAAAATTGCTTATGATCTCAGGAAAGATTTGCAAAAAAAAAAAAAAAAAAGTTGTACTAGTATTTTTGCCACCAGATGAAAAACAATGAGTATAATTTTAAAATGTAATGGGGAAAAACATTTATATACTATATCAGGGTTTGTTCTGAATGGAATCATTTCTCCGGGTACTTAATATAAAACTCATGTACTAGAGTTTTTTTTTTTTTTTTTTTTTTTGAGACAGAGTCTCTCTCTGTTGCCCGGGCTAGAGTGAGTGCCGTGGCATCAGCCTAGCTCACAGCAACCTCAAACTCTTGGGCTTAAGCAATCCTACTGCCTCAGCCTCCCGAGTAGCTGGGACTACAGGCATGTGCCACCATGCCCGGCTAATTTTTTCTATATATATTTTCAGTTGGCCAGATCATTTCTTTCTATTTTTAGTAGAGACAGGGTCTCGCTCTTGCTCAGGCTGGTCTCGAACTCCTGACCTCAAGTGATCCACCTGCCTCGGCCTCCCAGAGTGCTAGGATTACAGGCGTGAGCCACCGTGCCCGGCCTAGAACTTTTAAAGTTATACATGTGAGTTCTAAATTGTGGACTTAAAAGTTGGCTTGCAGATATTTTTAATCAGTATTATTTGGAAATTAATGTATATCTAACCACATAAAACATTTCTTATGAATTTAATATAAAGGTAATTAAAAAGGTACTTACAAGTTAAATTTGTTCCCCTTTCCCCAAACCTACCAAAGTAGCTACTCCAGGAAGAAACACCATGTTCATTTACATTGTGGTTGTATTTCCTGGAGGTATATGCATCCTTGCAGGAAAAGCACAGGATGGAAAGGGATTCACGATTGTGTTCATTCTACTGGATTTTTTATTCAACATTTATCATGCCTTTATTAGCAAATCATTACACTGTGCACTAATGGTATAATCATGAATGTTTTAATATGTGTCTAGTTCATTCCCTATATTAAACCCTTTAGATGCATTATCTCATTTTATCCTTTTACAAACCTTATTATGCATTATCTCATTTTTACTCACCATTTTAGATATGAGGAAAGTGAGGTTTGAGTAAGCAAAGGAGCTTGTTTGTGTTCACACAGCTTGCAAGCTGAGGAGAGAGCATGCCAACACAGGCAGCCTGACTCTAAACCCACACTCGGAATTGCTAGTGGACGGAGAGCTCATTATACCAGACATTACAGTAATTTGGTTAATTTGGAAGGAGCGAAAGCTAGTGGCATGCATGCTGGGCAGAGGGAACACAGCACTCTTTCCCCAAGGCTCACGTCTTCCCTCTACTCTGTACCATAAAACTTTGAGCAGGTCAGAATGGCCTGAGTTTGGCAGGCTGTCCTTTGGGTTAGAGGGCTGTGTGGTCCCCGGTGCTTCGAGGGTAAATGATTTTTCCTATCTCACAGCTCTGACCAAGAACATGGGCTCTAGGACTTATGGCTTGAGGTGGGCGAGGAAAGCCCCTGAAAAAGAGTTGCTTTTTTTTGATTGCAAAGTTTTTCTTCCATTTTGATCTCACCAAAGATGCTCCTGTGAGAAACATTTTTAACTTAATAGTTAATATTTATTTGTTTAAATCATTTATAGCCATGTTTTAAAAGGTATTGCCAAGTAGAGATGGATATCTACTTTGATTAACATCAAGCTTTATTTTTCTAAGAAGTTTCAGATGTATTGATTAGAATGAGGCTGTGATACTTGATTCATCTTAATGCTTTAAAAACTTCTTCTTTAAAACCTACACTAATTCCCTATTGCATACTGTATTAGATTGATGCAGCTCCATTTGACTTTCTAGATACCTTGTGCTACTCTGGCTATCCAGCCTTTGAGGACCCATCACTCACCCAAGTAAATCTTGTATTTAATAGGACCAGTCTCCTCACTCTCCTATAATAGATCCATTCTTTCCTGCCTCCTTGCTCGTGTTTGTCCTGCCAGCCCATTCTCTAGGCTTATTCAGAATAAACCATTCCAGCTCTTATCCCACCTCCTCTTTTTTTTTTTTTTTTCAGACAAATCTCACTCTGTTGCCATGGCTAGAGTGCAGTGGCATCATCATAGCTCACTGCAATCTCAAACTCCTGGGCTAAAGTGATCCTCCTGCCTCAGCCTCCTGGGTAGCTGGGGCTACAGGTGCGGACCACCATGCCCGGCTAAGTTTTCTATTTTTTTGTAGCAATGAGGTCTCACTCTTGCTCAGGCTGGTCTCTGACTCCTGAGCTTAAGTGCTCCTCTCATGTTGGCCTCCCAGAGTGCTAGGATTATAGGCGTGAGCCACCGCGCCCGGCCCCCCACCTCCTCTTTGAACCTTTCTCTGGTACTATAGTGGTTAAGAAGGCAAGCCCTGGATTTAGATACGCTTGTGTTCAAAACCTGGCCCATTTATTTTACCTCTCTTAGTTCATTTTTCATCCGTAAAGTGAGGATAATAGTAGCTAATAAATAGACTTTTAAGGTGGCTCCCGCAGTCCCTGCTCTTGATGTGCACACCCTGATGTGTCATTTCCTCCCTCTGAGTGAGGTGGGACCTGTGACTTGCTCCTAACCAACAGAATATGGCAAAGGTAACAGAACATACATGATTACACGTACATGATTATGTTGCATATGACTGTAACATCTGTTTGGATAAGAAGCCCTCTTCCTCGCTGGCTTTGAAGAAGCAGGCTGCCAGGTGGGGAGCTGCCGTGCGGGGAGGGCCGCGTGGCAAGGAACCGAGAGCAGCTGACGGCCACAGGAGACTGGGTGCCCTCTGGCAGCCTGCAAGGAACTGAATGCCGCCAACAGTCACGTGAGCTTGGACGCTGATCCTTCCGCAGTCGAGCCTCAGGGGAGAGCCCAGTCCTGGCCCACATCTTGATTGCAGCCTAACAGAGGACCTCGCCAAGCCAGGCCTGGATCCTGACCCACAAAACCATGGGAAGATCAAGTGTGTTGTTTTCAGCTTCCATGTTTGTGGTAAGGTTGTTACGCCCATAAATAACTGATACAGATAGTATTAATATCTACCTTATATGATTATTGTGACTATTGAATGAAATAATGCATGTTAAAGGCTTAGTACTGTCCTTGGTGCACAATACATACTCCATAATTAAAAGCTTCACCCTCTGCCTTGCAGTTTTCACTGATCTAGCTATAGTTGGATCTCTGTAGCACTAACAGGGTTGGAAAAGATATTTACGTTTATTTAGTCTCACCTTCCAGCTGGTATCTACATTCCGTTACAAATTTCCTTTTTGTCTAGTCTTTGCTTAAATAGCTCCAGGGACACACGGCTCCCTCTCGAGGCTTCCCCTTTTACAAAAGTCATGGCTTCAGCGTCCTTTGCTAATAAGGACCTAGATAGACTCTCCGAGGCCCACAAAGTTGTCAGACTTACATCTTGATCTCTTGAAGCCTCAGCCCTCTTCAAACATATCTGCTGGAGCTTTATTACAAAGGAGTATATTCAAATAGCCAATGAGCATTTAAAAAAGTGTTCATAAGCTTCCCACCAGCTTCTACTGACACCCCGAAGGCGCAGTGCCATCTTAACCGCTTGTCCAAGGAAAAGGTATTTTCTGAAAGGAAGACTGCTCCCTTTCTTCGAATCTCGTGCTAATTTTCTCTGTGATACTCAGAGCATGCTAGATAGGGGAAACTTCCCTGCAGCCCCCCAAAATGTAAGTGATACTTCTCTTTAATGTGGATAATTAAGGTGTTCTCAGTCTTGTAAAAAATGTGAATAAAGGCATCTCAAACATTAAAAAAAGGTGTTCAACATCACTGGTCCTTAGGAAAATACAAATCAAAACCACAATCCCTCACCAGGATAGCCACAATTAAAAGACTAACCATACCAAATATTGCCAAGTATGTGGGGAATGTGAAACTCCATCTCTGGTAGGTGTATAGTTTGGTGCAATTACTTGAAAAAACTGGTAGTTTCTGCCAAAACTAAACATATACCTACTTAGCAATTCCACTCGTGGGTGTATGCCTAATAGAAATGTCCACCAAAAGATATATACACAATGTATATATTTCTTTATAGCAGCTTTATTCATATTAGTTCAAAATGGAAAATTTCCCCACATGTCCATCAAAGGAGACTGGATAAACAATAGTATATCTGTACAATGGAATACTATACTGCAATAAGGAATACAAATTACTGCTAATATACAACCTGGATGAATCTCTCAGACATAATGCTGAGTGAAAAGAAGCCAGACATCAAAGACTAAAATATTCTCTGACCTCATTTATATGAAGTTCAACAACAGGCAAAACAAATCTGTTGTGGTAGAAGTCAAAATGGTGGTTACCTTTGGGGCAGTATTGATTGCAGGAACACTCTGGAGTGCTGGAAATTTCTCAATCTTGATCTATGTGGTAGTTATGTGGGTATACACTACTTAAGTGAAAAAATTCCCTTAGCTATATCATTGAAATTTGTGCACGTTACAGTGTCTAAGGTATATTTTAATAAAAATTACTTTTAAAGTGTCTGTTAGGTGCTAAGCACCTGAATTTTTCCATTCACTAATCTAAAAAATAATAGATTATCATTAAAGGAAGGCTAGGTAATTGCAGAAAGAAAAATGAATCAGTTTCAGTATGCAGGTCTTTAGCTTTTATATAGCCTCTTGTAAGTCCCTAATTAGCGCAGGCATATTATCTTTTCTACATTATTAACAAGTCAGGGATCATCTACAAAATATTTGTATAGCCCAAAGCACTTAGCAAAGAGCAGGGCATATATATATTCAACACGGATTTCCTGAGAGAAATGCTAAGGAAAGGCAAATTGTGGCTTGACTTATTATAATCCATTGCTCAGCAATCACTTCGTGGGGTACAGGAGTCTTTATCTCTCTGAAAAGACTTGTATTTTTTTTTTTTTGGTATAATTTTTCCTTAAAATTAATTTAATATGAAAATATGAATTGAGTTTCTATTTATTTAATTCTCAAACATCCCCTGCCCAATTATCATACTGTTTATTTAAATGGAATCAAAGAAGTTAGAGATACTGGGTTATCTCAGATTCCTTTCCAGGCTATGTGGAACATTTTACCCTGGAAACCGTCTCAGAAACAAATGGAGGTAGAACTAAACCAAAGCAAAGTACAGCCAGAAAAAGTGGGAGTCGGCTTTCTGGTTAAGACTTCCTATTCGTTTATTACCGTACACTGTGGGCTCTTTGTTTGTTTTGGTTCCCGAGACACAGCCTTAAAACTGGAGGCATAAGTACCACCCACACATGTGGCGAGGGTGGCCGTAACTGAAGCCGCTAGTCCCACTCTGCTCCTTCAGCAAATGTATGAGCTGGGATTTGAATGTCTATCTCTACCGATAATCTTTATAACAAGGAAAAGAAAACAATGTCTATTTCTTGGAGGCTTGTGCAAATCCATCAGGGACTCCTTTAGGATAATATGAGTTTCCAAGTATCTATTTCCTTGCAGTCTTCAAGTACCACAGCATAGTATCTGATGGATAAAGGGACTTTCTTTTCAACTGAGCAGTAAATAGGCATGAGTGCAGAAACCCTCCCAGGGCTCCTAAGGGATGGAATTCCTCTTTTTGTGGTTACTGCTGGCTTTCTAACTCCCAGATTTACTGCCAGTGGGGCTAAAAATGCCTCTGGTGCCTGGTGTCACTGTTCCATTAGCAGGTTTTGCACATTTTATTGCTAAGCAACAATTAGCAGTGTGAATCCTGCCTTCTGTGATTTCAATTTGGGCTTCACACATGAAATTTTGCTTTCATCTTTGCAACACAGCAACAGTGTTCGCTGTTCAGCTAAAGCTGTTTTAGGAGAACCTGAGAGAAAAGATTGAGGAAGTAACAGCAGGTATTCAGCCATTCAGCGGCACAGTGTTGAAATGTTATTTATGAAAGAACCTTCTCTAATTAGATATCCAATCATTTGAAATTAATGCTAAAGGTTGGAGATAAACTCAAAGCAATTCAATTTGGCCTTAAGGGGGAAATGATAACACTAGAATAATTATGGAAATCCTGAAAGAGAGCATACTAAAGGTCCACAGGAAAAAGAAGAAAATCTTTTACCAAAAAAAAATTTCTCATGATAATAATGAAAGGAGATGCTTTTCTTCCAACCTCATACCGTGCAGAATTCTTTTCATTGAGTTAATACGATATTATGAAAATGTAATGGGAACAATAGATCTAGAAGAAGAAGTAAGTAAAAGAGTAGAGGAAACAGGAAAAAAAAAAAAAAAACAGGAAAAAACCTCCATTAAATTAAATGTAACCTTGTTCTCTACCCATAAAAGAAGAAAAATGACCATGTTTCAGCTTAAATATCGCTTTGATCAAAGTGCAGTTGTTTTTTTTTTGTGAAATATTCTTGTTAGGGAAGCAAAATTATTAACATTTAAGCATTTGGTAGACATAAAAGCATGCTTATTTTTATACATATGTAAGAATATTGTTTAAAAAAACTTCTACTGGGTAACCATGTTTGCCCTCTTTCCCTGAAGAAGAGAAGAAACTGGTGAACCGTTTAAGGAAAATAGGATCTAGACATTTTACTCTTTTCATAACGAGAGGTCTGTTTTCCAGTCTCCTCTTAGAAATCTTCAAAAAAGACTCAGGAAGATGCATAACAGAGAAGAGCCATCACTGAAGAAGGAGAGAATGTTAGATTTTCAGATTCTCTCTTGTAGCTTCCAGCAACACACAAAAAATGTTTTAAGTGGAACAAAGGTTTAAGGGGATTAAAATGTTTGAGTTAAAAGGATATTGGTCATGGATTTCTCACAATGAAAGAAACTCTTTGACTAAAAACCTATGATTAAAAACTCTTTGACATAAAATACAGTTAATTCACAATCATATAGTTCTACTTTGAACAGCAATTTCTTAAACCTTTGACTTTGGGTTTAGTGAACAAAATTTGTATCCCTTTAACTTCACTTCCATTTGGTTTGACAAACATTTATTGAATTTACTATGGAGTCTTCGTGGATTTATCTGAATAAATAAAAGTCTTCTTGTCCTCAAAGAACACACAGTCTAATGGGCAAGATAGGTGAGTAAATAGATAAGCTCAGTTTTGTTGAAGTGCAAGGTTAGAGAATGGCACTAGTGCTCTGATGGCACAAGAGCAGCTACTTGAGCTCATTTTGAGGGCAGAAGGTTAAGGAAGGGTTTCTGGAGGTCCTGCCATGTGGACTGCTTGGTTTTTATATGAAGCTGCAAATAATTCAAATAATGAATCTATGGATGGACTCACCTGGAATTGTTATCATGAATTCCTCTGGAGGAGGGGAGATGGAGAGAGGGAAGAGGTTTGAAGAGAGACCACCATGGTTTATTCTGTGTCCTCCTATAGTTTTTAGAATGTGTTACAGGGAGAATATAGTCATACATAATAAAAAGTACACAAAGATTTTAAAAAGAGAGCGTTTCTTCTCCCTTAGAATGGCCTTTCAAATATTTGAAGATGGATCTCCTGCTCCAGGCTAAACCCCAGCTCTCAGAGTGGAACGGCGTAATGTATGTGAGACACCTTGAAAAGTGCTTGTCATAGGCCTTAAATAAATGTTTGCTTCAGCCCTCCTCTCTTTATCCCCTTCTGTCACCAGAAGAAGAGGTCTGTCCTAGTCTTTCCCTTTGGGTTATGCTTTTGTTTTTTATAATCCATTTTAAAATGGAACCTATTTCTTCAGGGTATCAATGGAACAGGTTTGACCATCGAAAGAGTATTGTTATTAAATATGTAACCAGCTGAACAGAGCTCATTGTAAGGCTTCTAGTGATGCACATTGTTTTTATTTGGGTAGGCTAACGTTGTGGAAACAAGAGAGATCCTAAAATGAGTTGAAGAACGTAGAGGCTTATTTCCCTTTCATGCAGTTGTCAGAAGTGAGCATTCTAGTTGGTGGGGTGTGCTGCCCCACGTGGTCATTCAGTGGTCCAGGTGCCTTCTGGTGTGTTGTTCTGCCATTCCCTAGGGCCTTGTAATCATCTTGATTGAAGCTGGGTAGCAGCCATGGATGGGTTCTAGCTAGAAAGTTAGGAAAGATAGCTGGGAGAAGGCAGACCCACCTTGGGCCCAGAAGGCACACACCCCTTCCAGTTAGCTTCCACTGGCAAGAGCTTAGTCAGGTGACTGCCTGCTACAAGGGGTGAGAGGCTGGAAAATATAGTTTAGTTTTACTTTATATATCATACATTTCTGAAATGTTTGAATTTTATACTTGAATTCTGTTTATTTATCCATTCATTCAATTACTCATTACAAAATGTAATGAGAGATTAGGTTTGCTACGTAAGCAAGTCAGATATGGGCCATTCCCTCATGGAACTTAGTGCCTAGTGGCCAGACAGTAGAGCCTAGTGGCCAAATGTAAGAGTTCTGGAATCAGAACGCTTGGATCCAAATTCCGGTCTGTCACTAGCAATTTTAACTTCTTTAACCACTCTGTTCTTCAGTTTCTTCATTTATTAATATAAAATGGGGATAATAACTGAACCTCCTCACCTCCATGCTTGACTGGGTTATGAGGCTTTAACGGAAAATCAGCATGTAAAACATTTGATGTAGTGCGTACAATACAGTCTTTATTGTGTCTCAGTATTAGTGAGGGAAACAGACATTAATTACATGTTCATACAAATCCATGTAAAGTGTAATTGTGGCAGGCACTTCACGGAGTGGTATGCGCGGTGCCAAAGAGAGTACAGGAGACTGCAGAGGGGGGACCTGATCCGGTCAGGGAGGTATCTCTAAGGAAGTGATGAGTGAGCTATGAGTTATTTATGAGAAAAAAACAATAAAGATGTTGAAATTCCTTCTGCAAAATCCCTGGAAAAGATAGGCAGTGAGCAAGGCTGGATAACAAGTTGTTTGATTGATTGCCTCTTTGCTAATATCTGCTGGTTGTCTGAGCTTTTATGCAGAGTGGTTTTTAGTGGATAATCTGAGAGATATGAGACAGAGAACATAGCTCAGGAGAAAGGTCAGAGGGAATAAAGTGAGGGGACGGGGACTCCGGTCTGTGGGTCGCAAGGTGGATTCCATTTCCATGTGGGCAGGCCGGACACCCGTCCTGAGCTTCGAGGCAGAGGCTGCAGCTTGATGCTCGCAAGGGCCCTAAATTCCAGCATCAGGATATTGGAGAATAACAATCTGCACAGAAGCTCAGGCTATTTCTAGGCCAAATGTGTTACTGGGGAGGAGGCTACATTAGAATGTCCTGAAAGAGTAACAAAGTATACTCCAAGATAACAAATTTATTGGATTTAACAGGCTTTTTTTAAAAAAAGGTTTTATAAAAGAAGTTTATTAAATATGGCCAAATTTATGCAAGTATCTTTATTGTAAGCGTTTTCAAAACCTTTAATATGCTAATGGGTATTATGAATCTTCTAGCAGGAGTTTCTCAAATTTAATATGAGTCCCCCTGATCAGGATTTGGTGAAATGAAAAAAAAAGAGTCCCCTTATGGACTGTCGTGGAGTGTCTTGCAGATCTACTGGTGGGAAATATCCTCATATGTTGTCAGGGCTGACTCTCAGTGGCCCATGGACAAATACCTCTATGGCAGAGAGAGGAGGAGCCTGGAAGGACCTCAGCAGTGGGATGGGCCCAACTGGACCATCGCTCAGACTAGACAAGGCCAGGAGAGGGCGACTGTGAGGACAGGGCTGGGGGCCGGCGTTGCGGGAGCGTCTGGAAAGAAAAGTTGGCTCCAAGAAAAGCAGAGAACGTATGCCCGGACTCGCAGACGCCATCAATTACCAGCAGACTGCGTTGGGACCCAGGGAGCACTGTGCTGGAGTCTGCGAGGGCCCCTGCATCTGTTCTACTAGGTTTTGGAAATAGTCACGAGCAAGATAAAGCTCACATGTAGGGGAGTGATGGGCAGAATAAAGCTAAACCTGCTCATTTTCTATTACTTTTTCCAGGTTTTCAAAGCTATTAAAATCAAGAATTTCCCTGAGATATAGAGCCCAAGGGTTTAAGATTCCCATTATTTTGAAAACCAGAGTTTTCTGGCCTCTTACTTAATGCTTACGAGTCCTTAGGTGTTACTGATGCTCATTTCCTCATTACCAACTCCTGCGTCTGGACTCTTGGCCTCGTTTAATACTGGCTTGAAGCTGCTTTACACTAGCCTCGAGTATCTTGGGCTCCTATTTTTGCCTTTCTTTTTAGTTTTCTACTTCTCTTTCCTGATTATAAAAGTAACAAATGTTCATTGTTTGAAAATACAACATCGAGGCAAAAAACACCCATAATTTTACCAATAATCAACACCCACCTGTGTTGGCAGATGGCCATCTGGTATTTTCTTCTCTGATTTTGTTTTTTCATAAATCAAGATTATTTGTGATTCAATTTTGTGTCCTGCTATTCCGCCACTTAATCTTATGTCATGCTTTTTTTTTTTTTATGTCATTAAAAACTCTTTAGAAGCATAATTTTTAGTGGCTGCCTAATATGTTAAAGATGGAAGTCTTGTAATTTACTTAGCTGTTCAATTTCCTCTTAACCATATTTGTTCTTCTTTTCCCTATCTGAATGTCTTTCTTTTTGGGGAAGACAGGGATTGTTAAGGGCTCGTGTTCTCTTCTTTCTTGGTCATATATTACTATTACACAGTCTTTCTCCAGAAGTGGGATTATTCCTTCTATTTTCATTGATTTATTGAGTGTGGTTAACCTTTGTGTTGTCTTAGCATTTTCTCCTAAGCTTTAGCTCACTGTGCTATTTAACTTTCCTGTCCTAATCTTACAGATGCTACTCACTTGCCCTTCTTTCTATCTTTGGTACATGCCCTTTCAAAAAATTAATCTCTTAGAAGTTTCCCTGTACAGATGCTTTGGATGGTTCTGGTTGGTGATGGGAAACATACTTCCTTGAACAGTCCTGCCTAACTAGCTAAAACTTCCAGCCATTTGCTATGTAACATACGCTTTCATCCATAAAAAAGATGGCCCTTAGACAAATCATCATATGAAATGCTTGAATTTGCAGCAATTAGTTTACTTTTTTTCCTCAAGAAAATGTACATAAGTTTCAACAGACAGAGGTGTATTAGTCTGCTTGGGCTGCCGTAACAAAATATCACAGACTGGGTGATTTCAATAACAGATTTATTTTCTCACAGTTTAGGAGGCTGGAAGTCTAAGTTCAAGGTACTGGAAAGTTCAGTTTTTGATGAGGCCTCTCTTCCTGGGTTATAGCCAATCACATTGGGGTTAGAGCTTCCACAGATGAATTTTTGGGAACGTAATTCAGTCCATAACAAGAGGCAACACAATACTGTGATGCTCTGCAGTTTTTGTATTTTGTTTTATGTCAAGAGAAGTTTTGTTTGCTTGCTACTTAGAATAATTTTTTTATAAAAGAGAAGAATCTCATTTCTCATCACCCCAAAAGAAAGGACGTTGTTGTTAATGAATATTAGCACTTCCAATCCTCTCAATAATAAAAGACCCAACCTTCACCATAACTCTGACAAGTCTAGAGAGCTTGACCATGGAGAAACCTCCTTTTTCTTTACTCTTTCTAACTGCGAACGAGGGTAGGGATATTATATTGTATTATATTATATTAGAGACTGGGTCTTGCTCTATTGTGCAGGCTGGAATGCAGTGGTGCAAAAATGGGTGAACTACATCTTTGCATGCAGTTGTTTCCTGGTATCTGTGGGGGATTGGTTCTAGGACCTCCCTTCAATACCAAAATCCACAGATGCTCAAGTTTCTTATATAAAATGGTGTAGTATTTACATATACCCTATGCATATCTCCTGTGTACTTTATTTATTAATTTTTACGATATTTATTTATTTATTTATTTACTTTTTAAAGATGGGACCTTGCTCTGTTGTCCAGGCTGGAGTACAGTGGTGCCATCATAGCTCACTGCAGCCTGAAACTCTTGGGCTCAAGCAATCCTCCTGCCTCAGTCTCCTGAGTGGCCAGGACTACAGGTGCGTGCCACCACATCTGGCTAATTTTTAAATTTTTTTTTGTAGAGACAGGTTCTGGCTATGTTGCCTGGGCTAGTCTCAAACTCCTGGCCTCAACCGATCCTCCCACATCAGCCTCCCAGAGTGCTAGGATTTCAGGTGTGAGCCACTGAGCCTGGCCTAACTGCTATTGTTTTCACACAGAGCGGGCCCTGAAGAAAGTTTGCATTTTTTCCCTCACACTCTTGAAGAAGTATTTCACAAAGTTTAATTGTGAAGCCCTGTCTGTTGAGATGGTTCCCCTCTAAACATGCCCTGCGGTAAATGGATTGAGGAAACACTGAGCCCTGTAGCCTCCTTTGGCCATCACAGAGCGCATTACCATGATAAAGCCTCTGAGAAGTCATTTCATAAAGCGGTTACTTTTGCTTAATGTTTCTGACTTATTGATGATGGGGCCCTTTCTCCCATATTTAGAGTATATTCTCTCTCTCTCACTTTTTTAAAGAGATGGGGTCTTGCTACATTGTCCAGGTTGGTCTCAAACTCCCCTGCTCAAGATATCTTATAGCCTCAACCTCCCCAGTAGCTGAGACTAACGGCACGCCACCGTGCCCAGCTTACAGAAGATTCTTTAATTACAGTGTAGAACTTTTGCACTAAAGCAATATAAAACCTAATACCATTCCAATGAAATACAAATATAACATCACTTATAACGTTTTATTTCTAATTGGCAGCAGACAAATGATGAGTAGCTTTTTCTAAACCACTCCTCCAAGCTAACACACCAGTGAGCATCCTAAACACCGCTCGTCAGAGGGACCCACTGTCTGTGAGGTGAAATATAGTCCAGTCTTTACATAACAGTTTTACTCACTGCCCTGTCTAATATTCTTTGCCCACAAAAGACTCCCCATATGGCTCCTTTGTTAGACTTTGTTCATGCTTTCTTGAGCCCTAGTCCTATTCCTGTTCACCTTTTCCTATCACTGGCTGGTGTCTCTTCCGTTAGATCTGTAGGTGTCTTGTCCTGCAGAACCTGAGGCTGGAGTCACCTCAAAACAGTGGCAGGGGAGCTCCCACAAGAGACTGCCCCAAAACTTCCTGAGATTGGTTGTTTGGGATTCCAAAGAAAGCAGCACTTAACGCTAGCATGATCAGTCCAAAGCATTTATTAGGGAGACATGTGTATAAGAGATGGCTGCGGCGATGTTCACAATGGACAGTAAGACAAGGAACGTTCCACCGAGGCATGTCCATAATGAAGGGGTCAGTATGGAGTTTCCAAGCGGGTTTAGGCAATTTGGTTTCAGTGTTTAGAGCAACAACCTAAACACCTTTATCAGTGCCTGGGAATGTGCAAGGCTCAAGCTTGGGTTCAAGCCTGCAGAGAAAAACCTGCAGCTGGCTGGTTACAGAGCCAGCAAGGCACTTGTGTATTTCTCGGGTAGGACAGAGAAAAAAGTCGGGGGTGGGGGACACTGGGGCACCCTACGGGAGGACACCCCAACAGTAGGATCCATGCGTTTATCCTCTTTGTTCCATTCCCGGGAGACACTAACACTTTGCAGAATTTTAGTAGCAAAAGTGGGTCTGCTTGATGCCTGGACCTCATTCCCAGCCCTGCCACATGCTTCCCTGAAAGCTCCGGGTGGCTTCACACAGGGGCAGTAAATCCCAGTGGAACTTCAAGATTATTTGGCTGCCATTTTATACAGTATGTGTAAGGATTAACTGAGTAAATGGTAGTTTTTATTAGCATTACCTTCAAAGTGAGATTACAAGGTTTTTTTATTGTTCAAGTAGAAAATCCCTTTAACTGATGAAAACTCCTTCTCTTTGAAGAGTTTCTTTAAAATGTATCCCTTTCCCTCCATTTTCAGTAGTTTTTTATTATTTCATATCTATCCTTTATTGTACCATAAGATCTTGAGTAAATAACTTGATATTACTTAAATAAAAGTTGTGATGGGATTTAGTGAAAAAGAGAGCCTTGGGTAAAATTGTAAAGGTGGTGAAGTGTTTTGTCTTTTTCGTCCTCATTTTTCTTTCTTTTTGAAAGCTACCGGGTCCTCTCCCCAGGCAACCACCTCACCTCGGTGGCTGAGATGTCTCAATCAGTCCTGATCTTTCCCAACCTCATCATCTGCTCCACTAATCAATGTTTCCTTTTTCCCCACAACTCCACCGATTTGAAGTGTGATGTAGATGAACTAAAGTTACTGGCGATCCACTTCTGCTGTACACAGCCTCTTTTATTCTTTACCCAATAGATATCCATTTATTTGATCCTGGGCTTACCTTCGGATTTTATCCTCTTTCTTTAGCTTAGACTTATTTTCAAATATCACTTCTTTTCTATTACTATTTTCATTTTATTTGAAGACCTTGAAACTAAATGTTTAGAAATTCAGATTGTAAGAAGCATTGATGCTTTTAACTATTTTTTTTTCACTTTTTCAAAATGGATCATTTTATATGAGTTAAGGAATACATTTAGCTGTGAGCTATAAAGACCTAAACAGTAATGGATTAAATTGACAGGCATGTTACTTCTCTTCCATGTAAAAGAATCCTAGACGTGGGTGTTCCAGGACCTGGGAAGTGGTTCCATGTTGTCAGAGACCCAGGCTCCTTCTCCCCTGTTCTGCCATGCATTGTTTCTATTTTTAAAAAAGAGTGCTCCCTTCTAAAAGCGCTATACAACTTCCATCTTGGCCAGAACCTAGTCACACGTTCACACTAAACTGAACAAGAGGCTACCACTTCTGCTAGTTGGCCAGTAATATGCTCACCTAAAATATTGGGGTCCTTTTATCAAGGAAGAAGAGGTGATTAGATATTGGAAGGCAACCAGAAGGCTCTGCGATAATTTCATTTTTGTAATTATGAAAGTAATATGCACTTATGGTGTAAACATACAGGAAAGTAGAGAGAGGAAAGTACTCCCAGAGATAAGCTCTCTCAACATTTTGGTCTAGTCTTTCTGTCTTTCTTTCTATTTTTCTCTTCACTATGCTTCCATAACTTCAATTTTTATAGAATTATGAGAAAATTTGGATCAATGTATAATTTTTAAAACACACATAAACAAAGTGGGCCAGTGCTATATAGAGCTGTTTCTTTACAATTAAATTTTTTCTATATTGGCTCTAATACATATCTTTCTGCCTATCCAGCAGTGCATCTTGTCTTCTGAATAGTTTTAAAGTTGCATATATTAGTAACTTAAGCCATAAACACTTTAATATACATATTATAAACTAGGGTTAAATATGTATTTTGATTTTTCTTTTTTTTGACAAAGGTAAAATTAAATACAGTGAAATGCACATGCTCCAAATTTAATGAGTTTACATAACATTTTTAATCTTGCTTTTTTCCAGTAAAGATATCTTTATTGTGATTAGTAGATGAACTCTTTGCATGTTAATAATGTAGAACAAAATAATTATTTTAAGAATTAGCATATATATTTAACCAATTCCTTATTGTAGGACATTTTGGTTATGTGTAAGTTTTTACTATTTTAAACAACAAACAATAGTGTGTTAAACATCATTTTGTGTGTGTGTGTGTATTAAAACATATATAAAATTTCCTTAGACTAAATTCATCAATGTAGAATTTCTGGTTTTAAAGTATATGGAGATATTTATTTAGGGCAATCGGTCTATATTGCCAAATTGCATTCCAGAATTACTGTATTATTTGACCTCCCTCTAGCAGGGTATGTGATTGACTTCCTCTAATTCTTTTTATCTATAGCTTTAAGAGATTATCCAGAGAATTTCATACAGTAGATAATCTTATTATATTTACCAGCCTTCCTGTTAGTGGTTTCTTTCTTTCTTTCTTTCTTTTTTTTTTTAAGACAGAGTCTTGCTCTGTTTCCTGGGCTAGAGTGCTGTGGCGTCAGCCTAGCTCACAGCAACCTCAAACTCCTGGGCTCAAGCGATCTTCCTACCTCAGCCTCCCAAGTAGCTGGGACTACAGGTGTGTACCACCATGCCCAGCTAAATTTTTCTATATATTTTTAGTTGTCCATCTAATTTCTTTCTATTTTTTTTTTTTTTTTTTTAGTAGAGACGGCATCTCACTCTTGCTCAGGCTGGTCTTGAACTCCTGAGCTCAAACGAGCTGCCTGCCTCGGCTTCCCAGAGTGCTTAGATTATAGGTGTGAGCCACCGTGCCCGGCCTCTGTTAGTGGTTTCTAAAAACTCCCTTTACTGTATATTTTCATAGCCATTTATTTATATTTATTTTGTTGGACAATTCATATCTTTCTTTCCTGTCTATATTTTTATGCACAACAACTTAAACCACTGTCAGATTTGTCTGCCTTACTCTCATCCAAACAGAAAGCTGTGTACTTATACTGTTAGATAAAATTGTCAATGAATAATTCAGAGTTACCATATTTGCATTTCTCTTTGCTAAAGAAAATTTTATCTTTAGGTACCAGGTACTATAAAAAGTCTACATGTTCTAAGAACTTTATATCAGTTTTTTCCCAAACATATTAATGACTTCAGGAGAGTCCTTTTCTTGTTACATAACAGGTAATGAAATTGTGACTTTTCCTTTATTCTTTTCTTTTTTTTTTTTTTTTTGACAAGGGCTCATTCTGTCTTCTCAGTTAGAGTACAGTGGCATCAGCCTAGCTCACAGCAACCTCAATCTCCTGGGCTCGAGGGATCTTCCTTCTTCAGCTTCCGGAGTAGCTGGCACTACAGGCACACACCACCACGCTCAGCTAATTTTTTCCATTTTTAGTAGAAATAGGTCTCACTCTTGCTCAGGCTGGTCTGGAACTCCTGAGCTCAAGCAATTCTCCCACCTGGGCCTCCCAGAGTGCTAGGATTACGGGTGTGAGCCACCACAACTGGCCAAGAATTTTGCCTTTATTCTTAAAGCATTTGCTTCGGTAGCATCTGAAACCCTAAGTTGTTTTCCCATTTAATAAATTTTTCCTTTCTTTCAAAGTAGCACATTTTTTGGAATTCATCCTGTTTTCTTTATTACAGGCTCACTATTGTGCACTGCCACAGCAGCGGGGACTAAGATAGGGTGGCCCAACAGCTCACCATAGAGAGGAGAAAACAAAAACCCAGAGAGGTTAAGTAAGAGTCTTGTTCAAATGTATAGGATAATTCTGATCCAATGTTAAACATACTCAGAAGTGTTTAGAGTGTTTAAAATCTGTTTATCTGATGAAGTGATAATCCTTAGAAAAAGAGCGCTAAAATAAATTTCATTTGGTTTAATTTCTCAACCTCCCCGAGAAGGGAGGGCTACACTATTCAATATGTAGTGTAGTCCAACATAGGGGAAAAATTAATCAAACCAGGCAACATTTTTTTCTTTAGAATATGAAAGGGAGAAAAAAGACTTTTGTGCAATAAAAGTTAAAAAAGTAAAAAATTTGCTCAGCTTTACTTTAAGACACTGAAAGATGGAATCCAATGGTGAACACGCCCACAGTCCCTGCTTCATGAAGCTTATTTACGAGTGAAGAGATAAATATTAATTATATAATCATATCCATAAAAGTATAATTACAAAGTAAGATGTGTGTTCTGAAAAGGGGAAACCCAATTTTATGAGAAATTATTGAAAATGAACCAAACCTGGATGCTAGATGGGGACATCAGAAGAATTTGTCTCAAGCAGTCGATGAGTGAACTGAGAGTAGCAAATAGTGTCAGAACTGGAGATATAATTCATGGGGCTCAGCGGGACATGGAAATGCAGGCCCCTTATTCAAAAACTATTGAGAATTTCAATATGTGACTGCAGAGCATTAAACCTTAGGCTCAGGACCCTTCCAAGTGTGGGGCTGTACAACTACACAGGCCGCACCCCCATGAAGACAGCCCTGGTGAGCGTTTTCCTGTGCCAAGCCCTGTTCTAGGTGCTTTCTGTTGACCAACTCATTTAATTGTCACAACAGCCCTGTGACTCAGGTACTATTAGTTATCTCCATTTTTTTTTTGATTGCAGGTCACGTCTTCCTGATTGTCTCATACTTAAAAAATTATTTGCCGGACATAGGGTATAAACAGGAGAGACTGAAGTGGGTAATGTTTGCCCCAAAGAGCGATGGCTGCTTCTTCTGTTCCTCCAGAATGAGGGGTCATCCCTGCGATGGACTCTGGAGCTGAGACGGGCAGGGCTGGGCCGCACACTTCAGTCAGTTTCAGGTCACCAGTGGTTTCCAAAGTGTTGCCAGTGGGCCCCAGCTCCCGCCTCCAGCAGCATGTGAGACCTAAGCACCCGGGAGCGAGCTTTCCGTGGCCTCCAAGCTCTGTTTTACTGTTTTGTGCCCCTGGAGCTCTCTCTCTGGCTGGCTGGAGGCCCCCAGTGTCCCGCAGCTGCATACCCGGTGAAAGGCCAGTGGTGCAGAATGGATGTGTCATGTGTGTCTTGAGCCAGGAGCCTCCTGGTTCTGATCAGCATGCCAGCCCAGGCATGGCTCCCAATGGTCCAGCCGGTTTCTCATTACCCTCACTAAGTCACTGCCTACAGCAGGCAGAGCGCCCTTGCCTGTCCTGCTCCCAGGGGAAGGAAAGCTGATGCCCTCTTCTCACCTGGGAAGGGCTCATCCCTCTCTATCTTGTGACCTCCTATAGCCTAACTGAAAGCAGAACTTCTTCATTCTCATTTCTTGTCACCCCTGGCCTCGCACTTTATGCTCTAGTAATGGATCTTAGTTTACAACCACCCCTCATCTTCTCTCCCTTCCCTACCCCAGTCCAGACCTCCCTTCTGTGTTCTGATAGCACTCAGGCTATTTAACCTGGTACATCAATATTATCACTTGCCTATGTTCCCCAGTGAACTCTAAGCTCCTCAAGCAAGGATTGTGCCTAGCACAGTGCCTGAGAAATACATAGTAGGTGTTCAAAAACATTTGTTAAATGAAATAAACTGCATATTCTTTAATCTTTCATCATTTATTCATTCTTTCATCATTGATTAATCAATTTATTCATTACTCAGGCTTTATAGCTTATCCACTCTGCCAGGAATTAGGGAGATAGGGAGAAGAATACCAAGATAGATGGTTCCCAACCTAACCTAAAGTCAGGGTTCCTGCTTTTAAAGGACAAGCTCTGTGTGTGTGTGCATGTATGTGCGTGTGTGTTGTGAAAGGAAAATTGAACTGGACAGAATTAAACATACAAGGAAGATTTTCAAGACTATTGCAATAGAAGAGACATTTTTTTAAAAAAATAAATTTTATTGTGTATATTTAAGGTATTCAATGTGATGTCATGGGATACATACAGATAGTAAAATGGTTACTACAGTGAAGCAAATTAACATATCCATCATCTCATATATTCATTTTTTTTGTGGCAAGAACAGCAAAAATCTACCCATTTAGCAGAAATCCTTAATACAGTATGATTTTATTAACTTGACCCTCGGGTTGTATATTAGATCTCTACACTCTTGCATCCTACATACATATTTGCTACTTTGTATCCTCTGACCTGTATCTCTCTATTTCCTACCCCTATGCCCCACCCCTTGGTAACTGCTGTTTCATTCTCTATCTCTGTATATTTGGCTTTTTTTTTTTTTTTTTTAAGATTCTACATATAAGTGAGATCATGTATATTTTTTTTCTTTCTATGTCTGGCTTATTGCATTTAGCATAATATCTTCCAGGTTCCTCTATGTTGTGGCAAATAAAAAGAAGGATCTCATTCTTTTTAAAGGCTGAATAATATTTCATTGTATGCACAGTATATACTACACTTTGTTGTTTTTTTTTTTTTTGGAGACAGGATCTTGCTTTGTTGCCCAGGCTGGAATGCAGTGGCATCATCATAGTTCACTGCAGCCTCAAACTCCTGGGCTTAAGTGATCCTACTGCCTCAGCTGGGACTACAGGTATTTACCACCACACCTGGCTAATCTTTTCATTTTTTGTAGAGATGGGGTCTCATTATGTTGCACAGGCTGGTCGTGAACTCCTGGCCTCAAGCAATCCTCCTGCCTCAGTCTCCCAAAGTACTGGGATTACAGGCATGAGCTACTGTGCCCAGCTATACTATAGTTTCTTTATTCATTTATCTGTTGCTGGATATTTAGGTGGTTTCCATATCTTGGCTATTGTGAATAATGCTGCAATGAACATGGGGTGCAGATATCTTTACAAGGTGGTAATTTCATCTCCTTTGGGTGCACAGTATACCCAGGAGAGGGATCGCTGGGTCATATGGTAGTTGCTATTTTTAATTTCTTTAGAAACCTCCATACTGTTTTCCACAATAGCTGTACCAACCTACCTTCTCACCAAAAGTATACAAGAGTTTCCTTTTCTCTACACCCTTGCCAACATTTCTTATCTCTTGAATTTTTGATAATAACCACCCTAAGAGGTATGAGTTGGCATCTCATAATGGTTTTAATTTGCATTTCCCTGATGATTAATTATGTTGAGCACTTTTTTCATGTAACTTTTAGCATTTTTATGTCTTCTTTGGAGAGATGCCTATTAAGGTCTTTGGCCTATTTAAAAACTTGGGTTATTTGTTTTTCTGCTATTGAGTTGTATGAGTTCTTTATAAATTTTGGATATTAACTCCTTATCAGATATATGGCTTGCAAATATTTTTCCCAGTCCATAGCTTGCCATTTCATTTTGTCAATTGTTTCCTTTGCTGTGCAGAAGCTTTTTAGTTTGTTGTAGTCCCATCTATTTATTTTTGCTTTCGTGGCCTGAGCTTTTGAAGTGATATATAAAAAAAATCATTGCTGAGATCAATGTCAAAGAGCATTTCCCCTATGCTATCTTCTAGGAGATTTATGGTTTCAGGCTTTTGCAATAGGGGAGAAATTGAACTCAATTTCTCTGAAACAAAATGCCTGAGAGTTCTTAGGTGTCAGAGTGAGCTAGTGGAAAACTACTGGGGGAGGGGAGAGAAGTTGTCAATGTGATTGTCAATGTGATTAGGCCACCTGTGTTTGCTAATTGTGCCTTACTAAAGGTGGGCTCCTACCTTCCCACAGAGACTGGTAGGTAGGGGCACTATCTTTCTTAACGATTACATGCCCAAGGCATGGCTCCCAGGTCCTTGGAAAAGGCATTCCTGGGTTGTGAAACTGGCAAGAGGCTGGGAGATTTACATCCAATGAGAGGCAGAGAAAGAATTTATAATTGCAAATTTTCTAAAGTAAATGCTCTTGAGAAAGCGAGGTCAGGGGCCTATAGTCAGGAGGAAGCCTCTGTAAAGTTTAATCAAGCTGAAGGGAATGTTAAGGCCATCTTGGTCAGAGTGTGTGTGTGTGTGCGTGTGCGAGAGAGAGAGAGAGAGAGAGAGAGAGGGGGAAAGAGAGAGAGATTCTTTTCTAACAGAGGCCTTGCCACCCCAGGCCTTACCTGCTTCAGTTTTGGGGCTCTGTGGGATGTTAGGGGGTGCTTTGATGGGCTCCTGGGGCAGGTGAGAGGTAGCAAGGTGAGGAAGTGCTCGCTGATTCCTGATTCCGGGAGGGCAGGGGAAAGACTCCCAGATAGGGAAGGCATTTCAGATCATTTGTAATTACAAATAACAAAAACAAATAAAATAATTAAACAATAAATGAAAGTTGTAAAAAAAGCATTCCCTCCCAAAGCCTCTGCACGTGAATTTAAAAATCAGTTGCACAGAGGTATACGCCCCCTCCTCCATCACACACAGTGTTGAAAATATTTAGGAGACCTGGCAAGGAATAAAATCTTGCCAGACAAACAACAGTAAGCTTCTGCCGGTGGGAACCTGCCGTCCCAAAGCACAAAGGCACCAGGCAGGGACAGATGTAAACAGAACCCATGGAGTCTGGGCAAAGGTGCGACGCGGGGGATGCCAGGTGGGCGTGATGTCGGCCAGGAGCCCTCAATGGTTGTAGTTAAATTGGGGAAGTGATAAAGGCTAATTAAAAAGCACTTAGACTTGGAAAACAGGAAGCAGAACGCCGCGGGGAGGCGACAGCGTGGCTGGGTCGGGTGCCAGCGAGGAGGACGCGCTGGGCGGGTGCGGGCACCGAAGAGAAGCGCGGGGGTGGGTGGCGGGGTGGGGGCGCCCTGCGCACAGCCGGGCTCCTGCAGCCTGCGGAGCGCTCAGTTCCTCCTCCTTCAGATCGCGTTCGAATGCGGTGTGCTAATTGCGTGGATAAACAAAACTCAGCGCCTCTTTGCAGAGAGGTTGGGGCAGCGGGGTTTGAATGTTCAGCAAAGCCTTTTCCAAGTTCACCCTTAAAATGGAATAAACGGTTTGTGATGCGGTAGGATTAGGGATGAAGAGGTGCTGGGGGTGGTGGCAGCGGCTATGGGAGCGAGGGAAATCACAAAATTCTGACACCTTAGTTCCGAGAGCTTGGTTAGTATGCCAGTTTTTTGTTTTTTTTTCCAGGTTTGATTAGTAGCTGAGAAGTGTGGCTACTGATTTCCAGATACTGACATATGTTTCCAGTAGCCGTTTAGTGGTTTAGGGTGCTGCGTTCTGAACTACGGCGTTAGTGGGATGCTCTCTCCCTATGATTGCTACACAGTCAGGGGACCTACTTGACCAAATCCTCCTGCAAGGCTCATTCGAACCCGTTTTTATTCTTGGTTTTATAAATGCACTAGAGAATTTTTAAGGTTGATCTTTGTAAACAGACAAAAAAAAAAAATCAACATGTATTTTTTTTTAGTATTAACATTTCTTTACTAAAAGCTCTGAAACTAAATATAAGCAATTCTTGATTTTCCACTGGAAAAGCAGTTTGGATATTTATCATTCACATACATGTGGCATTGTGTTGGACAAGGAAATATAAACCTTGACCTGCCCTCAAAAATCCTGTAATATTGTAAAAATCCTGTAAAGAAGATGCAGAGATGGTTATTATAACTATTAAATACACAAATTCAATAAGTAAAGTTTAACTGCAAATTATGAGGCAGACTGTGAATAAGTATATATGCCAATAGTCTACATGAGGGCAGGGTTTTTGTCCATTGTGTTCCCTGCTCTATCCCAATTGGGTCTGGAACAATGCCTGGTGCAAAGAAGGACTTAAATAAACATTTGCTGAATAAGTGAATGGAGTATCTGCTTGTCTCCAAAGTAGTTACTTAAGATGCAAGTGACTTATTTCAGTGATGCCGTTATTGCTCAAACTATTTTTTTGGAAGGAACTTTTCTTTGGGAATTTCCTTTAAGACTAGTCCCATTCCTTTACAGCCATACTTTAATTTCTGAATCTAATCAATACACTCTGAGTGACTGATGTTATTTATCAGGCATGAAACCAAATAACTTTCTCAGTTCATTCTCAAAGGCTGAATTTACCATCCTGGAGGTTATTAAAAGAAAGCCACAGGCACTGAAAACAATTCTCCAAGAGGCATGCCAAAATGTTTGCCTTAATAAAAGCTTCATTGCAAAAAGTGTCTAACTGCCTGAGATGAATACCTTGAAGGGAATAGAGCTCGTCTGATTTACTCTTGTATGTTTGAAAAAAAATCAATTCCATTACTCATATTTATATTATACTCCTGGAAAAAGCTTAAGTGCTTTTGACTGAGTAAAGAGAGAGGCATAAGAATTGTTTGTTCTTTCTTACTACTCTTCCAAAGATTTTAAGCTAGCTAAGAACAGAAGTTATTTCTTCCTTATAGATTAAACTTCCACTCTCTATCCTTTTATCCACTTCTATTCACTTCCAGAAATTTCAGAATCTTTCATTTCTTCATGTTTTATGTTTATTATATACATTTATCTATTTTATATTTAAAAATTACTTTATAGTCTATGCAGAATAAAGATAGTTGATACAACATATAGCTACAACCCAAATTCTACTTCCATAAAAATAAAGATAATTCCCCCCCAAGCATTTCTATTTTGAAATATGTCTCACTACTGAAAATGTGCTTAAAACATAAATGTAAAAATTTAATGACTTGTTATAAAATAAATGTCATGTAACATTATCTAAATCAAGAAAATGAACATTGTCAGTATCTTAGAAGTTTCCCTGAGTGTCCATTCCTAATGAATGCCCTCTGGCTCTCCACTAAAGATGACCCATATCTTCTTTTTTTTTGTGTGGTAATCACTTTATAGTTTTTCTTATACTTTTCTATCTCCATAGGCATCTATAAACACCATGGATTACTTTTGCTTATTTTTGAACTTTACTTAATTATGTAGGTATATCTGATCCTTTTCAATCAACATTATGCTTATGTGATTTAGCCATGTCATTTATCTTCATTGCTTAGAATTCCACTATATAAATCTATCACAGTTTATCAACTCTACTGCTGATGAACATTTGGGTTGTTTCCAATTTTTGGTTATTATGATGATTCCTGCTATGAACATTTTTTTACCTGCCTCCTGGTGGACATGTTAGTATATAGTTAGGAGTGAAATTGTTGGCCCATAGGGTATACAATTTAGATTCCTGACAACATCACAAGGGATTTTCTCTTGCTGTATACACTTGACAATAGTGGGTATTTTAAATCTTTAAACTTTTTGTATTCTGGTGAGCCCTCCAAATTTGTTCTTCCTTTTCAAAGTTGTTTTGGTTCTTCAGGTCATTTGCATTTCCATATGAATTTTAGAATCTGCTTGTCAACTTTTTACAAAAATATCCTGTTGGAATTTTAAGTGGGAATGCACTGAATCTATAGACCAATTTGGGGAAGAATTAACATCTGTTGTTGCCATGTATTTTTCTTTTATGTATGTTATAAACTCCACTATCCATTGTTATTAGTTTTGCTTATTCAGTCAATTATTAAAATATTTATTTATTTGCATTGAGATATAATTTACATACCATAAAATTCATCTTAAAGTGTACAATTCCATGGTGTCTAGTATAGTCATAAGGTTGCACAACCATCACCACTCTAGAACATTTTCCTCACCCCCAAAAGAAATTCCATACCTATCAGGAGTCACCAATTATCTTTTAAAGAGATCTAAATAAAAAAATGTTATATTTACTAATATAGGTTTCTCTTTCAGTGCTGTTCTTTGGTGTAGATTCATATTTCCACCTGATGTGATTTACCTTCTGCATGAAGCAAGTCCTTGAAAATTTCTTATAATGTGGGTCTGCTCATGATAAATTTGCTCAGCTATTTTGCTTTTATTTTTGAAGGCTATTTTCACTTGCTATAAAATTATAGGTTAATAATTTTTTCTTTTAGTATTTTTTTAAGATGTTGATCCACTGTCTTCTTGTTCACATTGTTTCCAGTGAAAAATCTGTAGTCATTCTTAGCTTGGCACTCTGTATATAACATGTCTTTAAAAAAAATCTGGCTGCTTTAAAGATGTTCTCTTTATCACTGGTTTAAAGCAATTTGATTATGATGTGCTTTGGCATAATTTCTTCATGTTTCTTGCATTTGTGTTTCTTTGCATTTCTTGGATCTGTGGGCTTATAATTTTCATCAAATTTAGAAAATATTCAACCATTATTTCTTCAAATATATTTTCTCTCCCCTCTCTCTCATTTTCTTTGGGGACTTCAATTATATGGTTTTTAGGCTGCTTAAAGCTGCCTTACAGTACATAGTTCCTTCCTTTTTCCTCCCTTCCTTCCTTTCCTTCTTTCTTTCTCCCTCCCTCCCTCCCTCTCTCTCTTTCTTTCTTTTCTTCTTCTTTTTCTCTGTGTGTGTTTCATTTTGGAATGTTTCTGTTACGATGTATTCAAATTAACTAATCTTTTTTCTACCTTATCTAATCTTTCTACCAGATCCCATCCAGTATAGAATTATTTTTTGTAGAACTGTAAAATATGACATTGCTATTTTAATGTGGATTGCACTGAATCTGTAAATCATTTTGGGCAGTGTGGACATTTTAACAACATTGACTCTATTGATCTATAAGCATGAGATGTTTTTCTATTTGTTTGTGTCATCTGCAATTTCTTCCATCAACGTTTTGTAGTTCTTTTTGTAGAGATCTTTCACCTTCTTGGCTAAGTACACTCGTAGGTATTTTATTTTCTTTGTAGCTATTCTGAATAGTGTTGAGTCTTTTATTTGACTCTCAGTTTGACTGTTATTGATGTATAGTAATGCTCCAGATTTGTATACATTGATTTGTGACCTGATACTTTGCTGAATTTATTTATCAATTCCAGGAGTCTTTGGGGTTTTCTAGATATAAGATCATATCATCAATGAAAAGTGATAGTTTATCCTCCTCTTTCCTGATTTGGATATACTTTATTTCTTTCTCTTGCCTGATTGTTATAGTTCAGACTTTCAGCACTATGTTGAATAGAAGTGGTGACAGTGGGCACACTTGTCTTGTTCCAGTTCTTCGTGGGAATGCTTTCAATTTTTCTCTATTCAGTATGATGTTGGCTGTGGGTTTGTCATGTATGGCTTTTATAATCTTCAGACATGTTCCTTCTATGCCTAGTTTGTTAAGGGTTTTTATCATGAAAGGTTGCTGAATTTTGTGTAATACTTTTTCTACATCTATTGAGATGATTATATGGTCTTTGTTTTTGCTTCTGTTTATGTAGCAAATTACATTTATTGATCTACATATGTTGAACCATCCTTCCATTCCTGGGATGAAGCCCACTTGGTTGTGGTGGATGTGCTGTTGAATTTGGTTTGCTAGTATTTTGTTGATGATTTTAGCATCTATATTCATAAGGGATATTAGTCTGTAGTTTTCTTTTTTTATTGCATGCTTTCCTGGTTTTGGTATCAAGGTGATACTGGCTTTGTAGAATGAGTTGGGGAGGATTCCCTCCTTTTTGATGTTATGGAATAATTTCTGCAGTATGGGTACCAGCTCTTCTTGTAGGTTTGGTAAAGGGTGTGAATCCATCTAGTCTGGGTTTTTGCTTTTTATTGGAAGGTTTATTTTTTATACCACTGCTTCAATTGTTGCTCATATTTGTCTGTTCAGGAGTTCTATTTCTTTGTGATTCAGTCTTGGGAGGTTGTATGTTTCCAGGAATTTGTCCATTTCTTCTACCTTTTCAAGTTTATGTGCATAGAGATTTTCATAGTATTCATAGATGATATTTTGTATTTCTGTGGTATCAGTTGTAATACCTCCTTTTTCATCTCTGAAGTATACCTATTTATTTCTACTTTTTCTTTAATATACTAACATTAACTTTTCTTTTTTAATTTAATTTAATTTATTTATTTTTAGAGACAGGATCTTGCACTATCACCCAGGCTAGAGTGCAGTGGCACAATCACAGCTCACAGCAACCTCAAGCTCCTAGCTTCAGGTGATCCTCCTGCCTCAGCCTCCCAAGTAGCTGGGACTACAGGTATGTGCCACCATGCTCAGCTAATTTTTTATTTTTTGTAGAAGCAAG
This sequence comes from Eulemur rufifrons, assembly GCF_041146395.1. Lineage (NCBI taxonomy): Eukaryota > Metazoa > Chordata > Mammalia > Primates > Lemuridae > Eulemur > Eulemur rufifrons. The sequence goes on along the minus strand of NC_090998.1, from coordinate 32,668,906 downwards.
GTCTCACTTATGTTGCCTAGGCTAGTCTCAAACTCCTGGTCTCAAGCAATCTTCCTGCCTTGGCCTCCCAAAGTGCTGGTATTATAAGTATGAGCTACTGTGCCCAGCCCAACGTCAACTTTCTTTAGATTAATTTTTTGCATTGTATTTATTTCATATTCTTTTAATTTTACCCTTTCTGTAGTCTTGCCATTTTTATATGTCTTATTTATTGTTTATAATTTGTTTCTAAAAATTTAAATCTGAAAATATTCATATTTTATTACGGAAGTTGTTTCATAGATATTTAATGTAATTATTGATGTACTTGGGTTAAGAAAACACCTTAATATGTGCTTTGTATTCCTCTTCTGTGTTCCTTTTTTCTCTTTTCTTGTCTTCTTTTAAATTCATATTCTCCCTCTAGCTTGGAAGCTACATATAATTTTATTATTCTTTTAGTGCTTACCATATGTATTACAACATACAAGCTTAGATTGTAAAAGTCTAATGATAATTTGCACTCTTACTCTTCTCAGACAATACAAGAAGTTTAGGACACATCAACTTTAATTATCTCTTCACTTATCTGCTGTTGTCATGAATTAATGCTGCATATATTTTTAAGTGCAGAAGACATTACTTTTGTTTACAATATTGGTTTTATAGTCAGTATTTACTTAGACTTTTAAATATATTTATCATTTTTCCAATTTGCTATTTATCTTTTAACATTTTTATAGTATTTTTTAATCCTAGAAATATTTAATTTTGTTATTGGTTGAATTTATCAGTCATTTTCTTTAGGCGTCTGGGTCTTGTCTGGGAAAGCCTTCTCACACCAAGTTTATAAAAATGTTGCCTGTATTTTTATTTTTAATATTTAGACTCCTAATTCATCTGGATTTATTGTTCTATATTGTGTGAAGGTTAGGATCTGACTTAATTTTTTTCCAGGTGGTTAGCAAATTGACTCACCACTAGTTACTGAATATCTATTCTCTTCCTCTGATTTGAAATACAACCTTATTATGTAATTGTTTCCTCTTAAATATGAGTCTTCTATTTTCTCACCCAAATTATTTTAATTACCATAATGTGCAATAATTAATATGAAACTGCAGTGTGACAAAAACATTGCCTTGTATTCTATGATGATGGATCACTGCAATTGGGTAGGAACCCGATAGTTCTGGTTATTTTAATCACCACACATATATCCTGATAAGAGATAAGCAGCAGGGCTCCCTGGACAAAACCGTGATGTGGGTGCTCCTTCTGAACAGCCTTCCCAGATGTCTGGGGTTCCAGGGTCTTTAGGTAATTGCGGGCTACCCAGGGTTCTCCCCCAGACCTGTTCTCTTGGGGAAATATCTTTTTGTCTAAACCTATTTTTTACCATCTCTACAAATTTCTACTCACATACAATCCATGCTGGAAATATTCTGAGAAAATAACCCTATATTGAAATTATTATGTGGGTTGGAATTAGTTTTCCACCCCTGGAATAATGTTTTCTTTTCCAAGAAGAAACAGGCATTGAAGAAATAGAGCCACTGATGGTGTCTATTAGTTTCCCAGGGCTGCTGCCAACAAATGCCAAAGACTGGATGGCTTTATTTATTGTCCCTGTTCTAGAGGCCAGAAGTCCAAGATGAAGGTGTCTGCAGAGCCATGCTCTCTCTGACAGCTCTAGGGCAGAATCCTTCTTTGGCTCATCTGGTGTCTGGTGTTTGCTGGCAGTCCTTAGTGTGTCTTGACTTGTAGATGCAGCATTGCAATCATGTGGCTGTCTTCTCTCTTGTGTCTTCACATCATATTCCCTCCATGTGTGTCTGTATTGGTGTCCAAATTTTACCTTTTTATAAGGGCACTAGTCATATTGGATTAAGGCCCATTTTAATGACCTCATTTTAACGTAATTACCTCTGTAAAGTCCCTATTTCCAAATATGGTCACATTCTAAGGTACTAGGGGTTAGCACTTCAACATAGGAAGTTTTTTGGCAGGGGAGACACAATTCAATCCATCACATTGACACTCTAACAAAGTTGTAGGTGGAAACCTATTCATCTATGTGTAAGAACAGCTCTATCAATCAGTGTTGTACTAAAAACATAACATTGCCTGATAGTGGAAAACCATTGAAGATAGTCATTATTATTTCTGTGATTAAAGAGATCCTGGGCTAAGAGTCACAACCCAGAATTAAGACGCTCACAATTTCCTGAGGATTTAACGAGAATATTCATTTTTGCTCTTATTTAGTTCTATTTTAAAGAGATTTGAGGCAATGTGCATGCTTCATTACATTTTCCTCATGTCTTTCACCATAAACACAGCAATGCCAACAAGATCTAGTTCCAAACATGTTGTCATATTTCTAGAAAAACTGTGTGTGTGTTTGTTTGTTTTTAATGGACCTGACAAGTTTTTGAACTTATGAAGGAAGAATCCGGTGCTGCTCTATTGACTTTTTGGTATCACAAATTATAGGTCAACTGAAATTTATGAGCACAGACTCAACATGCTTCATGTGTGATTTGAGTTCGTCTATGGGAAATGAACAAAGGCAGGAAGTAAATTATGAGGTAAGGAATAGTATTCACTAGGCATTTGTGAGATTTTGTTTTTGGTCAGGAGATTAGTTGACTCATGGTTAAAAAAAGAATTTATTGGACTGTGCTTTATGAGGGATTAGCTTCTTATTGTTTACATGAAATAGGTATAATCTGATTTTATTATTAGTGCAGAACAAATGTGCTAAGTCTTGAAAGGTGTGCTCACCCAGGTATGGATGAAAACTGTTCTTGAAGTTAAATTCATTGGATGTTATTTGGGAAAATATTTCAGGTAATTAGCAGACAGCTGGGTGATGCAACCCAGCTACTTGCTGTTTCTTTAGGAGTTAAAAGTAAATTCAATATTGTTTCTTTATTAAGGAAATCATGGCAGAAGGGCTGCTCTGAGCTAGTCACACTAACACAGTTGAAAATGATAACAGAACACATGTATTGAGCTCTCATTAGATGCTAGGTGCTTCATAAAGAGCTTTACATGGATTATTTTATTTAATCCTCAAAATTGGCGTCTGTTATTCCCATTTACAGAGAAAATAAGAAATTTCACTAAGGTCACAGTTGGTAAATTGTGGATTCATGGCATAGTTTCCTAACCACCACAGTACATTCCTGTCTTTTATTCTGTAGGTGGTTGGCTATGAACAATTAACTCAGAAAGTTTTTGGTCTGTAGCAGGTGGGGAGACTATATGGCATAGTGGAGTTCATGCCATTTGGATTTATACAGTTGTAAGTCCAAATTTCAGTGCCACCTCTGTGTTCTCTTGAGCAAAATACTTAATCTAGCTGAACCTTATATTTCTTTTTAAAATGAGGGTAATGATATCTCTCTTGGAGTATTGTGAGGATTAAATCAGATTATAATTGTAAAATGATTAAAAAATTGGCAACAAAATGTTTTCTATTCTTTTCTCTCAAATTCCCCCCTTTTTTGGTTACGTGATCATGTGATCTGATTTCCATTGTTTTAAGCTAAAACCCAGCTCCAGCCAAAAGAAAAGTTGGTGAGGCAATTCTCTTTTCTGCCTTATCACTCTGTAGAAGAAGGAACTCTCAAGAGAGGTTCAGCATTTTAAATAACACCACCTTTTTGTAGGCAAGAGATTAGTGTAAGTTTTGCTAAAGAAAGGACATAAATATTCTAAAAGCAAATAATCAGATGCAGAGCTCTTGTTCTAGGACCTACATTAGGTTTTTTAAGTAATTTGGAACGGGAAGAGCTATTATATGATTTCCTTTTCCTTTTTGCCTTAATCTGTGCATATTTCAGAAGTTGTTCTCTAGTCTTTTGGGGACACTCTTTGGACTGTTAGAGAGAAATTAAGTTTGGCCTTGTTTGCTAACCTGGGGGCAGCCAGGATGACAGGAAAAAAGAGCCCACCGGTCCTTGCTTTGTAGTTCTGCTTAGATATTCAAGTTTAAACATACGAAACAATACGAAAAGTTTAAACATAATTTTAGATTTTCTAGTGTTCAAAGTCTTTATTGAAGCCATCTATTCTGAAAAAAACAAAAACAAAAACAAAACTTACAATTCAAAGTACAAGGCTGGCTACAGCCTTTAAAAATAAACTTTGCATGGCTTGCAATTTTTGTTTTAACAGCATCAAAATTAGCAGATTGCCTTATATATGGCTATCACGCAGTATTCTGTGATTCTTTTCCTCTGTTGAGTTGTGTATGCATGCTCGCTAGTTCCATTGTTTGACTCGCAAATATCTATCTTTGGTTTCAAAGTGTGTGTGTGTGTGTGTAAGCATTGCTGGGTGGTGCTCACCATCTGTAATTTTCTTCATTTCTTAATAAAGAAATGGCATTGAACGGTCAACAATTAATTGCTTAGCAACATAGGATTTGCAAGCAAGCTGCTGCTTTTCAGGATCAGGGAAGGGAAAACTTATCCATGTATTAATACTTGGTCTATGATTGGGGCAGAATTTTGCTACTCATAGCTCTATGCCAGCAGGTTTATGACTCCATCTCTAGAGTTATTGCCCCAAGAAATAATGTTTCCATTGTAGCCATCTCTGTGAGATATCTCTATAAAGATTCTCTTTTACTTTGTGCTTTGAAATATATACTGTTAACGTACCAACTCTTCTCATGACCAATGCTGTCAGTGATGTAGACTGCAGAGATGTAGGTCTATCAGTTACGATTTGAAAACATTGAAATAGTGAATGAAAACAGTAAGCTCTACTGTAAACCATACCAATCAGTGCTTCACTATTTTCCAATATATTGCCAGAAAATAAGAAATATTTGAGATAATCTATAGTATGTTTTGGTTTGGTAGGATTTTTTTTTTTTTTTTACTCAAAGACAGTAATGTAATGCCAAACATTCTCTAAGTTTGGTCTTAAGATCTATGAAAGTCTTAACTTAGACGTGTTGTACAAACAAGTGCTATCTTCTCCAACACACATTGCTTGAGAAGTGCATTTTAAGAACAAGTGTGGTGCAAACTGACACATCAGAGTAAACACGTGAAAATGATATATGTAGCAGAGAGTGAAAGCTTTACCCTGCTCAACACTTGACATATATACTTTTCAGTAAAGTCATCTTCAGTGGCTAACCTCTGATGTTTCTTAACAAGGTCCACTAATCTAAATCTTCTTTCGAGTGCCTTGGGGTTTTAGGTGATTGTTACGGACACTTGGAGTTACTGCCGTCTTTTCTGAGGCTTGTGTGAAGAGGGGCTGGCTTTCCTAATTCCCAATGCAGCAGCGTAAGAACAATATTTAGCATTTAGGAGGCTCCCGTTCTCAGTTTCAAAGCACTTTACAAATACCAATTAATTGCTTTGAATGGGGAACTCTGCAGCTGCTGAGAGAAAAAAGAGCACACAGTGATTGGCTCATTATCATTTACAGCTGTTGAAAAATGTTCTTCAAAGAAATAATTACAGATCTTCATATATATTTAAAGAAAAAAGGAGCAGGCGGGAGGCTACTAAGGGTCTCCTTTAACAAACGACTCTTGTCTTTCCATTCTGAGAGTAGCAGCTTTATTGCAAATAATTATCCTCCCCTGGACGAAAAGAAGAAAAGCGCTACAACACCCCCTTCCCCAAGAAAATGCAAGATAGTAAATCCTCTTTTGGAAAATAATCTTCAGCTCATCACGTTTCAGTTTCGATCTGTTTAGAATTTTTGTTTATCAGTGGTGGGACTGCCGCTGGACTTTGATGCCACCTTATTTGATGTCTGATCCAGTGTTGATTTTGTCCAGCTTTAATTATGCATGAAAACAGAACAAGTAGACAATAATGGATGGTGCTTCTTGCTTTGTTTTCAACAGAGCTTTATCACCATAAAGGGGCCAAAAGAAACTATCTGAACTGTCTTCCTGTCACCAAGAAGAAATACAGGCAGCCCTTGCCATAGAAACAGATTTTTTTTCTTTTTCTTTTCTTTTTCATTCTTTTTCCCCCTTTATTTCTTCTTCCTTTCTCTTCTTTTTCGTAATGTAAATCTCCTGGTCCAGTAGATAAGGTGCTAATTCTATTAATTTTCTTATCAAAATCAGCAAGGGAAGCGAAGCTTCCAATTTAGTGATTTATTATCCTGAGCAAGCTGTGCAGAGTATGCCTTTCATATTCTGTAATTGGCACTAGAGGGGAAGAGACTTTCAAGGGAGATGCACTCAGCTAACCGTTTCTATTTCAATTGACTATTGAGCAAACAAATGGAGTGTCCTTTCATTGGCTTAAATCATTTAAAATGGTAGAGCTAGCAATTCTGCATTTGAATATATGCCAGGGGATATCTGTGCGTGAGATGCTGACCCTAAGACATTCAAGTATGAGCATAATAACATCCCTCTATAGGACTTACTATCAATAAAAGATCCAAGCACAATGCGTTAATTGATATGCAAAAGGCCAAAATTGATCACACATGTGATCTGACCCTTATTCTTACACCATCCCTAAAGCCCCTGGAAATAAACATCCTTCCTTTGCATACTGAGTACTGGCTTCTTTTGTATATGAAAGTTGGCTGCATAAGCAGTGGACTCCAGTATTTAAACATTGGAAAAAAAAAAAAAAAAACCAGTATCAAAGGCAGAGACATCATCAGTTGGAAAGGAGAGAGAGTGGTGAGAAGCTGGATGCCAGCAATGAGTGGGACTGATTGAGATACAGATATAGCAGGGAGACAAGTTTCAGGTGGGAAAAAAAGCTCTTTTTTGTATAGTGTCATTTCAAAACCTAGGGAAGGCTCCTTCGCCCCAAATATTACTCTCAGTAAAATAGGAACTTGAATTGTAGGCATTCATTTTTTTGTTTATGACCATAATCTTTTTTAAAAAGTAAATTTTATGTAATAATTGCTATCAACTAGTTTAGTGGTTGCAAATAATACTACCTACGTTGCTCTATGTAAATCTAAGAGCAAGGTACTAATACCGCCATTATGCAGATGATGCTTAGGGTTGAGATGGTAAGTGTCATACGTAATGCTCAAATACTTGAGAGGTTAAGTAACTTGTCTGATTTTACTTTGTTAGAAAGTGTTCAAGCTGGGATTTGAATTCTGAACCATGAGATATAAAACTGTGTTTTCTAATCTCTGTATTATTCTTCCTGTGGACTTGTATTTCTGGAAGAAATAATATCCTAGACCCTTAAGTCTTAAATATAAATCATACCTTGAGTTACACCGTACCCAAACCCTTGAATTAGTTTTTGGTACTTAAAACTTCAAAGAAAACTCATATTAAAAATCGAATCACTTTTTCCCATGATATATTTCATAAGAATGATGTTATTTTGACAATTTGGAACTTCCCTCCTAATTTCTTGGGATTTTTTTTTCCCCCTTACCTTTCCTGGGAGGAACAAGCCAGGGGCCGATTTTCCCTTGTCGAGTGCTGTCCATGGTGGGGAAATGTACTGCGGGAGTGTACACAGTGATTTAGACATTTGTTTGGGCTTTTAATCTTTTCTCATCTACACGCACCACCAAAATAAAAACCAGTGAAGTATGTACCCTATAAATCTGCTTGTTCTCTCACTCTTCAGAAATATTTCAGAAAGAACTTGACACTTGTAATCAGAACTGGGCTTAGATGCCGCCTCCCTTTGAGTCAGCGATCCTGCCTCCCTTCCTCCCCCATTTTAAACAGCACGAAAGTACTAGAGGCCAGGAGGGCACGAGGTGGGAAGTGCTGCTGTCTGAAGGACGGAAAAATCTGCTCATGTGAGATGAATTTCCGCCGACTTCAAGTGTGTAGATCATTGAGTTAAGAGAAGAACAAGTTGAGAGGGCTGTTAGTAAGTGTTGCAAATTAAACAGGGGGTTAGAAGCCCCTGGGCTTCACATGGGGTACGGCAAAGAGGTAGGTGGACGGTGGTGGGGACACAATGCAAAAGTTTTTGGGGACTATAATTGCAAAGGCCTTTGGAGATTATTTACAAACAGAAGAGGTTTGATAGGAATTGGTTAGATTTCAGTCTAAACAAAGACTATAAAGAGAGGAAGAGTAGGTGATAATTATTATGACATAATTCTCTGGGCTGCTGGAAGATGTGTAATATGTAAGGGTAAAAACCAATAACCCAACGTGGAGAGGGAAAAGAGGGAAAAGTAAACTAAAGAAAGGGGGAAAGAGACAAAACTATATTTGTGATAACTTTTACTGTTTATAAAACACTGTGTCATGCACTGTGCTACGTGCTTCCCATGTATTGCCTCATAAGAATATTTCCATTTTATGCGTGAAGAAATTGTCTAGTCCTCATTCTATGCTGTGTATTGTTTTAATAATTCTGAAGGACACCATAAATGTGATGAATTCCAGAATTTTTGTATATTTATTATTAGTGGAATATAAGCTATGAAAGTATAAATACTGTGGATTAAAAAGAAAAAGAAAGTATGTATGGAACAAAAAAGTTTGGGAACACCTGATTCAGTGGTTTGAATAATGAACCAAGACGTTATAAACCCTGATTACTCATAATAATATAGTTTCAGTCAAGTCAGATAAATTCTCTGATCTTCAGTGTAAGATGGAAGAAAATATCTTCTGTCCACTTTACAAAAATATTTTGAAAGCAGATTAAAACAGATAAAAAAAGACAAAGCCTAATTGTGAAAAAGGTATTTTCTAAGACAAGTTATTTATGGTTTTAAAGCGACCACATATATGTTTTCCAAGGGTGGGTATTGCTTCATAAAGCCAGCTAGGATATAGCTAGAACTCTGTTCTTCATTTGCTTCCAAATTTCCGTCTGTATCTTCTGTGTACAAAGGTGACTTTGACTTCAAAGGGCAATGGGAATTGGATCTGGTATGAAAATGGGATTAGGAAATATATGGTCTTTCAGGAAAAGGTCATTATGTACTGTACAGAAGCTCAACTTTTATTTTGATTAAATACTTTTTTCAGTGGGATTTACTAGCTAATTACTTCCTCAGCTTTGTGGCTTGGCAAGACTTACCTGATCTATAATGTCTACGGGAGGACTTAGAAGCCTCAAGGTTTGTGTGCTTTTATGTAAAATTATTAATATTAATAATAATTAACCATAAATGGTAAGTAGGGTGGGCCAGATGCCCTTTCCTTCTATCAAAACCTTCTTTATGTTCTTAGTTATTCAGGAGGTAAAGGTGATAATGCAAAGACATGAGTAACATTTTAAATTAAAGTATTAATCTTGGAGTGAAGTTTAAATAATTCACTCAACAAAGGGACTGCCTTTTGCTTGTATCAAACTGGAAGCTCCAAATACCATCTGCTTATTTCAAAGGAAAACTTTTTGTCTGCACTCATGCTGAGTTTGGGGCTACTGTTGGCCTCATTTTTAAGACCCTCACCCATTAATCACTGGTATTAGTTGGTATCACTGGTAATTAGTCTTTTAAGTTGCATCCAGATGGAATGTATAAATTATTAGAAGTTTCCTGCCAGGCACAATTGCAGATGATTCATGGACCTATGGCATTTTCCTGTGCACTGTCCCTGATCAGGGAACGTAAAGAGAATGCAATCAGAAAGACTAACCTTCACACTTTGTCTTGATTTCAACAATTGCTGACTCTGCTGTTGTAGCTGGAAACACAGCAGGCTGCGTTCTTTTTAATTTTTTTAGACTTATTTTACATTCTTTAATTATCTCCCACCTCTTTTGGCTCCCTATTCTATTCTTTATTCTTTAATACTAGTAGCATGTCCCTCCAGAAGCAGTCTTGTCTGCAGCGGGTGCAGTATTGCCAGGAGTCTCCTTGCCTTGGTCAGTGGTAGGGAAGCTGGGGGTGGGAGAGGTGACCAGATTTCTCAGTGGAGACTTAAGCTTGAATATATGTGTCATCTCATTGTAATCCTAACCTCAAGCACATGAGATCTGGCATCTAGGTTAAAGGGAAGAAAGTTGGTCATGAGGCTTATACTCACTCTCGTGTACCTTTTTCTTACTGTTCGCTTTCCTGGCAAAACCCTTCCCCTACCTAAGCCCTAGTAGTCATCTACATTTTTCCATGCCTGTATTCAAGCAGTGAACCATTTCTGGAGAAACTGAGATGAAATATTGGTGGGACTGCAAATTTATGATTTTTATGTAATTTTTAATGTATAAGTTAGACAGAAATCCAATTGATGCTGTCTTAAGCAAAAACAGAAATTTATTGGCTTATATAAATGCAATGCTAAACGAGTGGTCAAGCTTCAGGCATGGCTGGATCTAGATGTCCAAACAGTATCATTAGGGCTCTGTTGTTCTTGCCAGTAATTAGCTAGTAAATCTCCAGCTTGCTGGCAAGATGACATCTAGCAGCCTCAACTAAGCTTACGTTATCTTTATACTTTTAATAGCTGTGAGGGGGAAAGCACATCTTTTATGATAATGGTAGTGACATTTTCAGGCTGGACTAGCTTCGGTCACATGTTCATCCTTGGACCGAAAACTTAAGACTCAGTGCTTCATCTGTGTGTATGGTCACAGTCCAGGCTAGATCCACTTAAATCTTGTGGGCTGAGCAGGCATATGGTAGGATGGGGGTGGGGAGGGAATATTATGTCAATATTAAACCTCAAAAGTGTTCTCAAAAATGCTTGGCACTCCTACTGCAAACTTCTGGTTTGAGTTGCACTTCCATTTTAACAACAAATATTTGAAACCACCTCCACTGCTATCAAACCTCTGCTCTCCCCCCGCCTCAATCTAACTTTTTCTTTGACTCTCAAGAGACATGAATATTCCTTCTATCTTACAAAGAAAGTTGAAGTGAACTGATGGAAAGCCCCACTGTCAATTTCCTGCTACCTAACAATCATGCAATTGCAAAGGCTTACATTTGCTTTCATCCTCTTCTCTTCTGTTACACTGGAGCAGGGGCTCCTCTTTCTATTTATGGCCGGTGTCATCATCGGTGCTTTTTCCTGCTGCCTTTTTTAAAATTTATTTTATTGTTTTTTGAGGCAGAGTCTTGCTCTATTGCCCAGGGTAGAGTGCAGTGGTGTCATCTTAGCTCACTGCAACCTCAAACTCCCTGGCTCAAGGGATCCTCCTGCCTCCTGAGTGGCTAGGACTACAGGCACACAACACCATGCCCAGCTAATTTCTTTTTTAAATTTTTTGTAGAGATGAAGTCTTGCTGTGTTGCCCCAGGCTGGTCTTGAACTCCTGGCCTTAAGCAATCCTCCTGTCTCAGCCTCCCAAAGTGCTGGATTACAGGCATGAACCACCGCACCTGGCCATTTCCTGCCTTCTAACTCCCAAATCTTGCCTTCTTATTTCTTTCATGGACACCTTATTGCATCCCCATACCAGAAACATTCCCATTCTCATTTTCTATTGCCTTTTAATAAAACTCTCCATTGAGCCTATGTCCCTTCTCTAGTCACTCTCCTAATGCTTTCCTTATTTCAAAACCAGACTTCTTATGAATGATAACAATTCTTGTTATTTCCATTTTCTCACTTCCCACTTATTTCTCAATCCACTCTAGTCTAGCTGTGGCCAGAACAGCAAACCCTATTATATCCCTTCTGCTTTGGTGTTAGTCCAGTGCTCTTGGGATAAAAATCCAAATACTCAAAATGGCTCAGAAAGCTCTAGATAATCTGGTTCCTACAGAGGTCTCCAGCCTCCTCTTGCACCACTCTCTTCATTTCACACAACCATTTTCCTTTCATTTCTTATTTTACATACACATTACATATTACATACATACATATAATACACATTATATACATACATACGTATTACAGTCGGCCCTCCGTATCCATGGGCTGTGGATTCAACCAACTGAGGATAGGAAATACTCAGTGGGTAAAAGTGTCTGTCCTGAACATGTACACGTTTTTTCTTATCATTATTCCCTGAACAGTACAGTATAACAACAATTAACATCATATTTCCATTGTATTAGGTATTGTAAATAATCTAGAGATGATTTAAAATATATGGGAAGATGTGCATAGGTTATATGCAAATACTATGTCATTTTATGTAAGAGCACCCATGGATTTTGATATCTATGAGGAGTCCTGGAACCAGTTCCCACGGATACTGAGGGACAACTATATATTAATATTACATTCCCAGCAGGAACTAGATGGCACATTGAAACTGTAACTGAGGAGGGCTTACGAGGGAGTATTTACAAGGATATGAGCAAAGTTAAGAGAAGCCAACAAGAGGTGATGAAGCATCTGAAAGCTGTTACCAAGAATGTAGGTCCCTGTAGGCACGAGAGGAAGGAATGATGACAGGTTCCTGAGACGTCCTTAGCTGTAGCTATTGGAGAAAGCTTTTTGGGTAGCTTTATCTACCCAACCAGAACTGTGCCTTAGAAAGATCACAGCCATTGCCAACCCGAGGCCCATCAGGAAGAGAACCAGGAGAATAAATACTCTAAATAATTGATTAAAGGAAAGCAGAGGCAGAGGGCAAAGTGCCTGGTTGATATATAGAGGTTAACCTTTTGGGGTACAAGGCAGGGTAAAGAAGGGTGGAGAGTGGATTGGGAAGGGGAATAGATAATTTCTAGCTCCTTCTCACCACAGCAGTTTTGCACATGCTGTTCTTCTGTCTGGATGCCCTTTTTTTAATGCTGAGCTTCTTCAACTAGTTAATTCTTTTTCATCCTTGAAACCCCAGCTCATGTATCTTGTGTCTTAGGGAAGCTCTCTTTAACCAACTAATAGGTCAAGACCCTTCATATGGAGCTGGATTCTTTTCTTCTCAGCACTTATGGCAGTTTGTAATTATCCTGCTATTAGTGTGATAATTCAATCAATGTCTGTATCCTCCATAAGGCTGTATACTCCATGTGACCAGAGACTCTTGTCTGATTTAACTCATGGTGGAATCCCTAGGTCCTAGCACACAATGCCTGGCATATAGCAGGAACTCACCAAATAACCTGCTTAATAAATAAATTTGCTGAAAATGTATGCTATGGTCTGAATGTTTGTGTCCCTCCCCACAATGTATATGTTGAAATCTTAACCCTTAAAGTGATAATATGAAGACTTGGGGCCTTCAGGAGGTGACTGTATGATGAGAGTGCAGCACTCCTGAATGGAATTTGTAGGAGGCCCAAGGGAGTTTGGCCCTTCCATCAAGTGAGGGTGCAGCTTGAAGACACTGTCTATGAGGAAAAGGCCCTCACTAGTCACCAAATCTTGTGGTGCCTTGATCTGGGACTTCCCAGCCTCCAGAACTGTAAGAAATAAATTTCTGCTGTTTATAAGCCACCCAGTTTAAGGTAGTTTGTTGTAGCAGCCCAATGGACTAAGGCAATGTAACCAAAGCACAGGAAAACAATTTCCAAGTTTTATTTGAGTGCTTCATGATTTCTTTCTTTATTCTATTATCTTTGGACTTTGTCTTTGCTCCACTGCCTACTTGTTTTGGTCTTTGCTGCTTTGCTAGGCTGACAAACTCTACTGTACTTTGGGCAGATGAGCATAATACTGTGTATTGATAACACTGTTTCATGATTCTCCAATGACCTTTTTCAGTAAACACATTGCTTTTCCTTTGTTAAACTTATGCTTGGTCAGTCACCTTTTGCTAAAGGCAAAATATCTGATTGACACCAATATACTTCTTTTTCTAAGTCAGGAAAGGATTAAATGTCTTAAAAAATGGCATAGACAGGCACCATTAAATGTTCTGGCTTCTTTGCCATCTCAGTTACCACATATTTATTGAGTGTCTACTATATGCCACACGGTATTAAGTATTGGAGATGCAAAGATGAGTAGGACATAATCCTACCTTTAAGAAGTTTAAGCCAGATTTGTGCATACAGTTTCAGCTACCCAGGAGGTTGAGGCAGGAGAAGCACTTGAGCCCAGATTTCAAGGCCAGCTTGGGCAACAGAGTGACATCCTGTCTCTAAAAAAAAAAAAAATAAACAAATAAAAAGAAGTTTAGATTCCGAAGAGGGAAATAAATTTTTTTTTTCCAAACAAATTTAATTCTGTTTTAGCCCCAGAGAATGGGAAAGGCCTAAATTAAAAAAATATTGCTCAAAAACCAAGTCATTAAAAAAATTAAGCCCCCTGTCTTAGCAATAAATACTGCACTGATAGATACACACAAGGCTCAGGAAGGAGGCAAGAACAGGAACCTCGGGGACTGTGTCCCACGGCAAGATCCCAACACGTCTACCAATTCTACGTTCTTCGCTTAAACCTTAGAGAGCAGTGAAAGAGGCAAGAGAGATATACCAGGGGAGTGTGTGACCCTGGAGAGAGCTGGGACATGATGACGGGAGGAGGGAAAGGCACCAAGTGCCTTACAGGGTAGAGGAAAAGAAAGTCGTCATTTAAGACATCCACCCATCCCGGTCTGGTTGCTGGATGTGGCTGGTCTGGCTGCTGAGTGCCTTGAGCGCCTCTCCTCGCCTCCCTCCCTCTGTAGGATGCAAATTGGGAGGGTCACTCACACTGTGACCGTGATGCCACTGTGGCAGCACCTGGCCACTGGAGCCCTGAGGCATCCCATTTACCACTAGCAGGAGGCATGACAATGCAAACACTGGAAAAGGAATAGCCCTTTCCCTTGAGTTGCATTTGGTGGAGGGGAAGGGTGGGCTCGAGAATGGCTACAGAGTGCCCGGGGGGCTCTCCCCAGCTCCGTACCACATCCGACACCATTGCTGCCTGACATGGTCCGTGTGGACCTGCCAGGCCACATGGAAAGGGGACTTTGTCCTCTGCGGTAAGGCTGAACATGGCCTTTCCCAGGACCACGCCAGGCTGCAGCGAGTAGCTGGAGCTCCAGGGTCGCCTTCTGCCCAGACGCTGACTGGGCAGTGTCCAGCGCCACAGGGGCCTAGGTGCACTGGGCGCAGGCTTCCCCGCATGCTCTGTGGCTTTTTGGTCTTCACCTATCCCTTGCTGTCAAGGAGACTGGTCAATCTATCCAGAAATCCCAGGAGTTGTTGCTCCTGTTGCCCAGGCTCTGGTTAGGCAGGGCGCAGCGCTGCAGCATGAGAAAAGCCCTCCAGGCCCCCTCCCCATTCCTCTTTCATGTTATTGGCATCGCCCTGTTCTGACAAAGGTCGGGATTGCGGGCAGCTGTCCTGTCAACCTTCTCTGCTTGGACATAGGCACTGAGGTCTTGCTGGGAGATCTTAGGGTTCTGGCTAGTACTGAGGTAAAGGGAAAGGTACACATTCCCCAGAACACACCAGGAGCAGCCATCCTGGACATTTATCTTTTCAGCTGATTTAGCCTGTTGGTCACTGTCATGTTCAAGAATGTTCACCTCCAACATCAGTTCACAGCTGGCGAAGCACCATCTCCAGGTTTTGCAGGGAGACCTTGTTCTTGCAATGAGTGAGGGCTCCTGAGAATGGGTGTGGGCGGCTGCAATATCCCCCTCTTTTTCCAGCACAGCTCACCCACCTGGCTCCAGGCTTCCTCCAGCTCGGGCTCCAGCTTTGAAGCCTTTGACAGAAGCTCCTCGGCCTTAGGGGTGTAGTCAGGAGTCACATCCTGAGCCTCATCCTGTGCCTTCCCAGTTAGCATCAGCACGTGACGCTGGCCCTGGACAGAGCCCACGACTTCCTCCATCTGCTGCAGGGCCTTCTCCACCTCGTCCTGCACATCCTGTTGCTTCCTCCAGCATCCTCAACTCTATGTGTCTCAAAACGACAGTCTTGAGATGAATAGAGTTGATCCACTGGTCCCTGCAGTTTCTGCAAGATCTGCCTGCCTTCTTTCTTTTCATTAGTCATTTTCCAGCCACCCTCATTAATTAATTAATATACAATCTGATAAATGCAGTGATTGGAAATGGGTTTTCTGTGAAGTTAATGAAGCTTAAACTTCAGAGCTCTTGCTTGCTGGGCCTGTTTCAAAGCCCTGGCAAAGTGTTCACAGGGTTGTGTATTTTTGTAAAATTTGCAAATGTTAGCTATTTTAACCACACTCAGGTAAGAGTGCACTACTCTCTCTCTCCACTCTGTGTTAAATTGCATGACACTAGCAGCAGGCATTTTTTGGATTTGGATAAGGATAAGGGGAAATCGAGTTGAGGATACATTTTGGACTTAGTGGGATATATGTATGTGTTTTTCCATCATTTCCATGTACATTTAAGCTATTTTTAATCATCTTGGTGTAGAAATGACTTCTGGGAATGCTTGTAGTGCCACTGTGCCAACTCACCTGGCATTACGACATGAAGGTGCAGGGCCTGAGTTTGTAACATGAAATGAATACATGCCATAGTTCTAGCACAAACAGAATGTGGGTGGAGACAAAACAAGATGTGAAATGTATGGAGCCAGAATCTAGTCCTTAGAAAGTTCTTCCAGTCCTTTGATGTGTAAAACTGTAAGCAAGGGCTTTGGTTCTCATTGAGGTTTAGTTTAAATAGATGCTCTTTTATATATAATTATAAACAACTATATGTTATTTTTTTGATGGGAATCATGTGAAATAGAATTTATTAAAAATTTTGTGTTTGTAGCAATACAGAGATTTTGCCTGTGTATAGTGTGTTTTATAATGCCCAACTATCAATAATGAGCAAATTTTGATCAACTGTGGCAAAGGAAAGACTAAATTCTATTTCTCCTCTCTCTATGGAAAATAAGATTACAAAATCATTGTCATATGAAGAAGTGATGAAGAGTGCAACCAACAAATAGGAAAACAAGTAGGAAAGGTATTCTAGAGGAACCAGGCAAAAATATGGTGTTGTTTTTTCTATTTTTTTAATAGATGGTATATTTTCTAGCCTTGTTTCAAATTTGTAATTTGAGTAATTTTTCTTATTATAAATAATATCTCTTTTGCATTCTAATTTTGTATTTGTAATTTTGTATTCTTTTGCTTACAGCTGGTCTTGATCGTTGTTCTAGCTTCAGGCCTCCCAAACCTGCAGCTGCACCCTGTGGCGATGGCGGTAGGCGCCAGTTCTTGAGGGAGTGTGCAGGTTTGGATGGCAGCGGTGAGGGCAGGGCCACGCTCAGATGCCTCCTTAAAGAGGGGACCATTAAGCTGAGGTCCAGAGGGTGAGTTGGAGTTTTCCAGATTCTAACTCATGGAATTGTTTTTGGTTTTGTACTCACAATAGGGCACATTTGGTTTCCTGCTTCCTACAGGATGTTTGTTCCCACTGTTATCATGACTGTCTTTATTTTATAACAGGTTGTGGCAAGAGGATGTTTGGTATGGGGTCTACAGGGTCCTGTGAATTGATTTTGAGCCACCTATGGAGAGAAGTAGCCAGGATGTTTGGGATTGCGGGCACAGACAGAACTATTCCAGAACTTAGATGACCATTTCCCTGCATGCACGTGGAACCCAACTCTATTCCAGATTCAGCCCTTTGGCATGGACAGGGTGTGACATTGAGAGCGGGTGGCAGCCAGGATGTCTCTGAGTGGCTGAGCAGGCTGCAGAGATGGGTATGCAGGAACCAGAGCCAAAGAGAAAGCACAGGTGGCCATCTAGCCGTATGGTGACTTCAGCTTGCACATTGGTTTGTGGGCTCATTTATTTACTCAGTAAATATTTATTGAGTGCCTACTATGGGCCAGATCTTATTCTAAGCTCTGGAACCACCATAGAAAATAAAACATGTAAAACTCCTGGCTTCTATGGAATACTTGGTAGATATCCCTTGAGAATGACAAGAAATAACAAATGGAACTTCCTGGGCAAGGAGAATGAAGGAGGAGGGATTGAAGTTATGTTACCATGCAGGTGTAAGACAGTGGACTTTTAATTTCCAAGTGTTATAATTAAGATCAATATAAATTTTGCATTGTACTCTATTATGCAACAGTGCTTATTTTCATATAAAAATGAAATTTGCCCTTCAAAGTCTTTGAGAAAAACTGACAGTCCAGGAAAGTGTGTTGTTTGTGTCTTGGTACATAACCACCCAGTGTGTGTGCTTTATGGTTAGTTGGAGAGAAACTATTTAAAGGCTTTCAAACAAGGGAATAATAGAGTCAGGTTTGTGTTTATGTGGATCACTCTTCTCTGTGGGGGCCTGAAGGAAGGATGCAGAGAGGCTATCGAGGGGGCTAATGCAACGCTTCAGACTAGAGGTGATGAGAGCCTGGGATAGAACTGAGGCAATTGGAAGGGAAAAGAGGCAACAGAGTCAAATAACACTTAGGGGAGTAAAACCAGCTGATTTGGAAGCTGATGGCATGGGAATGGAGGCAGGAGTTAGAGAAGTCGAGGAATATTCCCAGGGTTTTTAGCGTGGATGGTGAGGCCACTAACTGAGATAGAATGCAAAGGCGGAGGAACACTTTAGGGATGAACTAACAAATTCAGTGTTGGATGTGTGGGGTGTGAGGTGTCCATGGATGTCTGATTAGAAATGACCAGTAGAGAGTTTGATTTTGAGGTATGCTGGGGAAAGCACTGTGGGTTAGGAGTAAATATTGGCAATTGTTGGAATACAGGTGGTGCTTCGAGCAGAGATAATGGAGAGATTACTGAAGAGCAGTGGGGAGAGAGAGGTGACAAGCATCGTCACCCGAGGATGGGACACTGGCTACCCTATATAATCTGTGTAGGGTGGGCCGAGGAATGGGGACCTTCACAGTGTCCTGGGAGGGGCCTGGAGAAGTACAAGAAGCTTTTCCATTATACTCTTCTGGCGCGAGCACATGCGGAGTTGCTGAGCCTCTTTTATTCATTCAAGAAATATTTATTAAATATCCCTGGATATGTTGCAACAGTTCCTACTAATTACTTGGTGACTGGTGTCAGAAGCCCAGATGGTTGTATTGTTGAAAACACATATGATTAACTCCTTGGTGGGAAGAAATGGCTCTAAATAAGGCCCCATGGCCCATAGCAGGAAGGCCCAAGACGTTGAGCATGAAGTCAGCAAAGCTGTTGTGGAGAACAGCCAGATGGGGACAGGGGGTGAGGGGCGTGTGGGCCAACAGGCTGGCCTGCGGGAAGGCCACGTGTTGGACGCTGGAGGCATGCTGTGTCGCTTCTGTCAGGGAACCACCAGCGTGGCTGGTGCTTTGCTGGCAAGCACGGCCTCCTGCACAAGCGCCTGCCTGAATCCCTCCTTAAGCCACGAGGCTGAGACTTGCTGGTTTCCTTCCCCAAAGCAGCCTTCACAATCTGTTCGGTGCTGTCTCTGTGCTTGGGAGGAGGCGGAGGAACTTTGATTCACCGTCTGCGAGGGTACAGCAGGGAAAGAAGGAATAATGTCCTACTTTTGAAAGACTGTAAAAGAGAATATCCTCATTGTTTTTCAAGTGGACTTTAATTCTAGATAAGAGAACCCCTAACCTCTGGCGATGATCATTAATTTCATCCATCAATTATGTTCATAGAAATCCTGAGGTTGATGAAATTCTCAAACACAAAATGTTAAGAAATTGAAGAAAAATTATAATGGCCTTAGCTATAGGGCCTAAACAATGAAGAATAGTTTCAAAGGAATACAGAACATCAGAGAAAAGTTATGGACATTTTTGTCTGTTAAAGGAGAAAATCTTAAGACGAAGATGGCTTTAAAAAAAATTTTTTTTTTAAACGACAAATGAACAGTTGCTGACTCAATTGCAAGTACCCTTCTGTTCTTGTTTCCCGTACAGGATTCCTTTTAAAAACTTTGTAGAGCAAGTGGCCATGTGTCAGCTGCTTTAAAATACATCCTTCTGATCCTCAAACATTTGTGCTATCAGCATTATGATCTCTGTTTTACAGACTAGAAAACAGAGGCTCAGAGAAGTGATGTACTGTGTGCTCTTTTGCCAAAGCTGCCGAGCGGCAGAACCGGGATCTGAACCCAGTGAGTAGGGCTTGGGCTCAGTCGCCACATCCTTCTGCTCCGGCTTCACTTGTTGGGGCTCCCTAGTTTCCATGCTGGACATGACTATATATATATATATATATATATGTATGTATATGTATATATATTGGATTTGGGGGCTACGCCTCCTGATTAATTTTACATCTGAATTGGGAACTGGGTTATGGGTACATCACAAGATGGGGTGGTCTGAACACCCTGGTGGTCTCGCATGCTCTCTCTGCTGGGGTACAAAGTGGGAGGGGGAGAGAGGATGTAGTTTATGTCTCATCCCCGTCCTGTGTCTCTCCACCGTTAAAGGTCCACCTTGGCAGGGTGTCGGGTGAGGTAGGGGAGAGACGGAGGCAGGCCCCCACTGTCAGCTGGCTCAGGCCCCAGGCTGGCACCATTGGGCGGCACAGGGACAGGACCAGGGAGACAGGCACAGGGCCACATTGTGCTATGCTCCTTAGTGTAAAATAGGTCAAGGCCTATTTTCAGCCTTCAAATGGAATCAGGGAAGGCAAAATCACAATATGTAAGAAGGCATGTAACTTCATTTCAGCATTCAGTTTAAGTAGAGCTCTTTCCCACTGGAAAATTGAGTTTTACTGACAGCTTACATTGTGTTGCTAATGAAATTCCGTTACCTGCTTCCCCTATTAGTGGAGGGAGAGGGCATGGGGAGATTTCTCTGAGTTGATTGATCTTTGATTGTTATGTTGTCTTGTCCTCCCTCCCTCTGTTTTTGCAGTATTGTTACATACACTGTGAATGGAGCTCAGGCCTGCCCTCGGTTCCTGATGAAGGTGTATCATGAAACCTCAAATAAAATTATGAGCTAAGTCCATGTAGCTGCTAAGTACATGGAGTTTACTTCATTACAAAAAACTAGGTGTAAAGTCTGCTGATTGCTAAATGTTCAGTTTAGAAAGCCATTATCCCACGAGCAACATCTTCAAGGTATACAGTACTTGTTTCCAACGTTAAGCGCGTGGGATAGATTTCCTATTGCCATGTGGAAGTTACCTTAACTAAAGGTTGCTTCATCTAGTCGAGTCTTGAAACATTCTGGGTGGATAATTAAGTCTTCATTTCACTCTTTTTACTGCCCTTCCAATCCTTCAGGGTCTTGAAAAAAATATATAGTCTGGTAAATTTTCTTCTTTTGTTTCCGTTTGTAAGACTGAATATGTAATGGGGTTTTGCAGATCTGATGGCAAGAGATTGGCTCGCTTCCATGCTCATTTACAAATTGCTATTGGTGCCTCTGCTGGAGGGGTTTTCAATTCACCATCTCTAATCTGCCCTTCTGAAAGATTTAGTGACCAGATGTCCAGGATCAGTGAGGAAGATCTTGCCTGCCAGAGTCAATATTTTTTCCCTATCTTCCTGCTGGCCCAGGGATTTGAAAATCCCCAACAAGAGTAGCTAGCTGTGGATGTCTCTGGTAGAAGTATTGCTAACCAAATTCTAGGTTACTAGACTAACCCAGTTCTAATATCTGTAAACCATTTTTTTTACATTTTATCTTTATCAATTCTTTTTATAAAATCAGATTTCTTTTTTTAACTACTTTTTCTGTTGTTTATTGCAAGCCTGTTCATATCTCTTTTTATCTTTGACTTTGTTTTTTCCCGCTCACAGAAATATTTCTACCATGATTCCATTTTGCTATCACTTTCTCTACTTGCTTGAGGTGACCTTGCCAAGCAAGTGGCTTTGCTATAGTACTTAGAGTGTGGTCCTCGGACCACCAGCATCAGCTTCGCCTGTGAACATGTTAGAAATGCAGGATCTCAGCCCACACTTTAGACACGGATTCAGAATCTGTGTTTTCATAAGACCCACAGGTAAAATGAATATGTGTTAAAGTTTGAGAAGCTCTGCTCCAATGTGTGGCCTTGAAAATTCAGTTCTTCCTAGCAACCTGGATATGGAGCAGACAGTTACCAAATATTTTTCACTCTGCTGATGTCCTGTGGTGACCAGTGACACTTGCGACAGGGGAGTGGAGTGCCAGAGGAAAAAGTTGCTCAGCTGGGTTGGAACCATATTCCCAAGGCACATGGTCCTGCCGCGGCTACGGATAAGCGGGTCGTCTGCTGATTTTCATTATCTGCACCAATCTGGTACTCTCCTCTCTCATACTTGTGCAACAAGGAAATGAAGCCACTGCGGTATGAAGATGTATTTCAAATGACAAAAAAAGTGTCACTTTAGAGCAAGCGTCCACGGGATGGTGGGGAGACAAACAGATGTCTCAATTTCAACTGCATGTGCTAAGTGACACATTTCACAAGGCAACCAGATGCCTCCATTTCATCCGTGTAACGGTTATTCCCCAGGAGGCGGTAGGTGGGTGAGCGAGCGCCACGGCTCTGGGGCTGGCGGGTGTTTCGATGTGACAGCCCCGTCATAGGAAGCACAAGGTTCATAACTGGGTTTTCGAGCTAACAGAACAGTTTCAACGGTTATAGATCCACGTTTCTCACAAAGTACAGAAGTTCAACAGAAATTTACTCTGGCAGGGCACCTCAAACTTAGATACCAAGTTTAAAGGCAGATGAATCTCTCGGGGATTTTTTTTTTTTTAATTTCAGAATATTACAGGGGTACAAATGTTTTGATTACGTGTTTTGCTTTTGTGCAGTTTGAGTCAAAGTTGTAAGTGTGCCCATCACCAAGGGAGCATGTAGGGATGTTGTTCAAAACGCAGATTCTGATTCCAGAGGTTTGGGAGGGGACCTGGGGTTCTGCGTGTTTTATAGGCTCTCAGGTGACCCTGGTGCTGGAACCATGGCAAGGTCTTGCTTCCTCTTCCCGAGACCGGAATTTCAAACTGAGGAACAATTAGCATTTCGAATGCTGTGCCACTTGGGCTACGTTTCCATTTCAGAATGAGTTCAGGTAGTTTGTTAAGATTTAGGAGAGTCATTGTAGTGGGGCATTTCCTTTTTTTTTAATTAAACTACATATCTCTTGCTACCCCACATTCCTCCGGCAGAGGAAAGACAAAATGCATCAGCCTTCAGGCTCTTTTGCCTCCAATCCATCCAGCAGACTGTCACCAACATAATCTTCCCGAAACACTGCTGTCACCATGTCACTTCCCTGCTCAAGAATTTACGGTCATTTCCTATTTCCTATTGGACCGAGTCTAAATTCATCTGCCAGGCTTTCAAGGACTCTCATAACTTGGCTCACTCTATTTATTCAATCTTATTTTCTCCCACTCCTGAGCCAGAACTCTCTCTGTCAGTCAGGCCCGCCTCTGGGCCGTGTCCCTTCCATTGCCAGGTGGTGCCGGGCTGCAGCTCCCCGCATCTCGCTCAGCTTCCACGGCAGACTTCAAAGCCTAACTCCCCCCTGATGTTGTCTCTAACTGCTTTAGGTCCTGTGATCGCGCCTTGCTCTGAATTCCTATGGCTGAACAACTCAGCCCTTAATTTAGATTTAAAATTGCTTTGGGCGATAGGTTGAGTAGTGTCACCCTCAGCGTCATGTCTACCTGGAACCTATTCATAAAAATGTGGTCTTGTTTGTAAGTGGGGTCTTGGCAGATGTAACTAGTTAGGACGAGGTCATACAGCATTAGGGTGAGCCCTAAATCCAATGACCAGTGTCCTGATAAGAACAAGAGAGGACACAGAGAGACACACACACAGGGAAGAAGGCCACATGAAGACAGAGGCGGGGATAGGACAGACGCTGCCACAAGCCAAGGAACGCCAGCAGCTACCCGGAAGAGGCACGGAAGGACCCTCCTTGGAGCCTTCCATAGGAGTGTGGCCCTGCTGACACCTTTACTTTGGACTTCTGGCCTTCAGAACTGTGGGAGAATAAATCTCTGTTATCTTAAGCTACCAAGTTTGTGGTTATTTATTACATTGTTAAGGCAGTCCTACAATACTACAATACACTTGGTTGTTGCTTTTTCTTTTTTTAAAACACAGGCTCTTGCTCTGTTGCCCAGCTAGACTACAATGGTGCCATCTTAACTCACCTGGAACTCCTGGGCTCAAGCGATTCTCCTGCTTCTAGCCTCCCAAGTAGCTGGGACTATAGGCACATACCACCATGCCCGGCTAATTTTTTAAGTTTTTTGTAGAGATGGGGTCTCACTATATTGTCCAGGCTGGTCTCAAACTCCTGGCCTCAGTCCATACTCCCACCTTGTTTCCCAAAATGCTGGGATTACAGCAGGTGTGAGCCACCACGGTCCACCCTGCAATACACTTTGTACTAATTTTTATTTAATGTATATTTGTTAGTCTTAGCTCTTTACATCCTAAGACTCTAGGGACCCTGTGCTCTACTAATATTCTATAGAATACTTTATGTAACACTAAAACAGTAATGTAAAAATATCAGGTTTGTTTGCATTTGACTTTTTTTTGGTTGAAATATATCACATATACAAAGTGCAAAAATCTTAAGTGTACAGTTTAACTTAAGGAAAACTCTGCAATCTTGGAATCACTACCCAGATCAATGTAGAGGATGTTCACAGCACCCCAGAATCCTGCCTTGTACCTCCTCCCAGTTGGAACCACTAGATGAACTTCAATCACCACCTATTAGTTTTGCCTGTTTTTGAACATTAGAGGAATAGGATCATTCAGAGGCTTCTTTCCATCAACACTGTGCTGGGTGACTCATTCACATTGTTGCATGTAACAATTTATAATTTTTAAATATTTTAAACATTTAAATAAATTTTATTGTAAGCTGACAATTTATAATTGTATATATTTATGGGGTACAAAGGGTGTTATGATTTATAGATATGGTGTGGAATAATTAAGTCAAGATAATTAATGTTTTTATCACTTCAAATACTTATTATTTTTTGTGGTGAGAACCTTTGAAATTTACTCTTTGTAATTTTGAAACGCTAAGAATTATTAACGATATTCATCACTCTGTGCAATAGATCTCAAACAAAGAAACCACCTATTCCTCCAGTCTGAGATTTTGTATCCTTTGACCATCAATCATCTCCCCATTCTCTCCACCCGAAGCTTCTGTAAACACCGTTCTACTTTCTGCTTCCATGAATTTGATTGATTTAGATCCTACGTATAAGTGAGAGCATGTGGTATTTGTCTTTCTGTGCTTGGTTTATTTCACTTAGCATAATGTTCTCTAATTCCATCTATGCTGTTGCAAATGACAGAATTTCCTTCTTTTTAAATGCTGAATAGTATTCCATTGTGTGTGTATATGTATATATATGTGTATATATATATATATATAATCCATTCGTCCATTGATGGGCACTTAGGTTGATTCCATAACATGAGTATTGTACATCGTGCTGTAATGAACGTAAGAGTGAAGATATCTCTTTGACAAAATGACTTTAAATCTTTCGGTAAATACCCAGAAGTGGGATAGCTGGATCATATGGTAGTTCTATTTTTAATTTTTCTAGGAACCTTCATACAGTTTCCATAATGGCTGTACTAATTTACATTCCCACTAACAGTGTATAAGGGTTCCTGTTTCTCCTCACCAACTTTTCTTTCATCTTTTTGATCATAGCCATTCTAACAGGTATGAAGTGTTATCCCATTGTGTTTTTGATTTGCATTTCCCTGATGATTAGTGATGTTGAATTTTTTTTCATACATCTGTTGGCCATTTGTATGTCTTCTTTTGAGAAATGTCTATTCAGGTCCCTTGCTTATTTTTTAATTGTTATTTGTTTTCTTGCTATTGTGTTGAGTTCCTTAAATATTTTGGATGGCTTATAAATATTTTCTCCCAATCCATAGGTTATCTCTTCACACTGCTAATTGTTTCCTTCCTATGTAGAAGCTTTTTGGTTTTATGTAATCTGATCTGTCTATTTTGGCTTTTGTTTACTGTGTTTTGGGGTCAAATCCAAAAAAATCATTGCCCAGACCAATGTTGTGTAGTTTCTCCCCATATTTCTAGTGGTTTTACAGTTTTAGGTCTTATGTTTAAGTCTTTAATACATTTTGATTTGATTTTTGTATATAGTGTGAGATAAGGGTCCAATTTCATTCTTCTGTGTGTGTATATCCAGTTTTCCCAAAACCATTTATTGAAGCCTTTTCCCATTGTGTATTCTTGGCACTTTTATCAAAAATCAATTGACTGTACATGCATGGGTTCATTTCTGTGCTTTCTATTCTCTTCCACTGGTTGATATGTCTATTTGTATGCCAATATCATGGTGTTTTAATTATTATAGCTTTGTATTAATGTTCAGACTACCCACAGTGAGCTGCAGATTCAATGTAGTCCCTATCAAAATTCCAATGCCATTTTTCATAGAAATAGAAAAAAACAATCCTAAAATTCACATGGAATTACCAAAACACTTTGAATAGCCAAGGCAATCATAAGCGAAAAGAACAAAGCTAGAGGCATTACACTTCCTGATTTCAAATTATACAATATTAATTCTTCTACTCCATGAACATAAGATATTTTCCACTTATTTATGTCTTCTTCAATTTCTTTCATCAATGTTTTAGAGTTTATAGTGTGCAGGTATTTCACTTCCTTGATTAAATTTATTCCTAAGTATTTTATTTTTTTGGTAGCTATTATAAATGGGATTGTTTTCTTGATTTCTTTTTATACATTTTTGTTAAATGAATATGTCAACATTTATTCCTTCTATTCTTGAAGCTCATTTGAATTCATTCTGGGTTTTGGCTATTATGATAATGTTGCTATGAACATTCCTGTATTGTATTTTGGTGCACATATAAACAGCAAGGTATATATTGTTGGGTCTATAGCTAGGAGTGGATTGCTGATCATAGGGTTCATCCACGTTGTTGTGTAGTTCAGTGGTTTGTCCTTTTTTATTGCTGAAGTATTTAATTGTTATGAATATACCACAAATTGTTTATTTGTTCATCTGTTGATGGATGTGTGAGTCATTTCCAGTTTGGGACCATTGCAAATAAAACTGTATGAACATTTATCCTTTTATTAACATATGTTTTTGTTTCTCTTGAATGTGGACTATATAAGAATGGAATTGCTGGATCACACAGTAAGTATAAATTTAACTTTGTAAGAAACTGTCAAAATGTTTTTCAAAGTGCTTGTGCCATTTTATACTCCCACCAACAAAGTATGAGGATTTTAGTAGCTGTACATCCTTACCAACACTTACTATTGTCAGTGTTTCTATTAATAGCTTTAAACATTTAAGTGAATGTGAAATGATATATTATTGTGGTTTTATTTGCATTTCCCTAAATAACTTTTCATGTGCTTATCAGTCATTTATATATGTTCTTCTGTAAAATACTTGTTCAAATCTTTTTACTCACATTTTTTATTGAGTTCTTTGTCTTTTTATTGTTGATTTATAGGAGTTCTCTTACATATTCAAAATCCAATCTTTGTCAGACATTTGTATTATAAGGCTTTCATTTTTTAGTAGTGTCTTTCAAACAGCAAAAGTTTTTAATTTACCCAATTTACCATTTTTTCTTTTATGATTTATGTTTTTTTTTGTGTTCTATATTAGAAATCTTTACCTACCTTGAGGTTGTAAATATTTTATCCTATGTTTTCCTCTAGAAGGTTTTATTTTTTATGTTTATTTCTATGATCCATTTTGAATTTATCTATGGAGTGCATATGGCAGAAGGTAAGAATTGATGTTTTTTTTTCTGTCTATCTATTTATATGTTGTCTATCTATCTATATATCATCTATATATCATGTATCTATTCAGTTGTTCCAGCAACATTTGTTGAGAAGACTTCTTTCCTTTAATAAATTATCTTGGAATCTTTGTTGAAAATTCAACTAACTATATACATGTGGGCCTATTTCTGGAGTCTTTATTTCATTCCACTGGTCTATTTGTCTATCCCTGTACAAACATCATATTCTCTTTATGACTATAGCTTTATAGTAAGTCTTGAAATCAGGTAGTGTAAGTCTTTCTTTTTCAAGATAATTTTGGCTATCTTATCCTATGAATTTCCATAAAAATTTTAGAATCAGATTGTCAATTTTTATAAAAACATCCACTGGAATTTTGGTTGGGATTGCATTGAAAGTATAGATTAATTTGCATAGAATTGACATCTTAACAATGTCTTCCATTCCCCAAAATATAATATATCTCTATACTCACTTAGACTTAAAAACATTTACCTCTGTAGTGTTTTGTAGTTTTCAGTGTAAAGCTATTGCCCCTTTTAAAAATTAAAATTCTCATTTCTAAGTATTTTTATTTTTTTGATGCTACTGCTAACAGTATTTGTTAAATTTTATTTTTCAATTATCTGTTGCTCTTATATAAAAAACAATTGATTTTTCTGTATATAGATATTGTGTCTTGCAACTTTGCTGAATTTTCTTGTTAGTAAGAGGTATGTATTGTAGATTCCTCAGGATTTTCTACATATACAATCAAGTTATCTGACAATACACACAGCTTTCTTTCATTGCAATTTTAATGCTTTTTATATCCTGTTTTACTTCACAATCCAGAATCTCTTACCTAGGGATAGAAGTGGTAAGAGCAGACATCCGTGATATATTTTCTGTTTCAGAGAAAAAGCATTCATTTTTCACCATTATATATGAATGGGTGTTGCTTTTTGTCAAATGATTTTTCTGCACATATTGTGATAGTCATATAATTTAAAAATTCTAGTAATACAGTGAATTACATTGATTGATGAATGAACCTTGCATTAATAGGATCAACTCATTGGTCATGCTGTATTCTGTTTTTTACATATTGCTGGATTTGATTTGCAACAATATTGTTGAAGAATTTTGTATTTATCTTGAGGTATATTGGTGTTCTTGTCATGCCTGTGTCAGTTTTGGCATCAGCATTATGCTGAACTCATAAAATGAGTTGGGAGTGTTTACTCTTCTATTTTCTGAAAGAGTTGGTTTAAGTTTAGTATTATTAAATGTTTGATAGAGTTAACGAGTGAAGCCATATGGCATTGGGCCTTGAGTTTTCTTTGTGGGAAGGTTTTAAATGACAACTTTAATTTCTTTAGTAAATATCAGGCTATTCAGAGTTTGTATTTCTTCTTGTTTGATTTTAGGAAGTTGTGTTTCTCAAAAAATTTGTACCTTTCATTTAATTTGTCAAACTTATTAACATAATATTATTCCTAATATTATCTTTTTAGTGTCTGCAGGATGGTGTAGTAAAGTCTCTGTTTCATTCCTGATATTGGTAATTTGTAGTTTCTCTCTCTATGAATCCTGCTAACATTTATCATTTTCATTAAAAATCTATAAGGAGTAAAGTGGTAGGAAATTTCAGGAGAGATCTAGAAACTCTAAAAAAGAACCTGGCTGGGTGAAATGGCTCACGCCTATAATTCCAGCAATTTGGGAGGCTGAAGCGGGAGGATCACTTGAGGCCCGGAGTTTGAGACAAGCCTGAGCAACACAATGAGACCCTGTCGCTACAAAAAATAGAAAAATTAGCCAGGTGTGCTGGTATGCACCTGCAGCTCCAGCTACTTAGGAGGATGAGGTGGAAGGATTGCTCTAGCCTGGGAGTTTGAGGTTGTGATGAGCTGTGATGGTGCCACTGCACTCCTGCCTGGGTAACAGAGTAAGACCCTGTCTCAAAAAAACCAAAAAACCACAAACCAAACAAACTAAAAACCAAAAGGCAAACAAAAAAGCCATGAAAATCCTAGGACTGACAAATATAATCACTGAAAAAAAAAATCACTGCATGGGATTAATAGCAGGTTGAACACGACAGAAGAGAGGATAAATGTGGAGAGAGGGCAATAGAAATTACTTAAACTAAAGCACATAGAGAAAAAAAATTTAAAAAATAAACAAAACTTTAATAACCTGGGGGAACCATCCAGCGATCTGTCATATGTGTAATTGGAATCTTAAAAAGAAAGGAAAGAGAGAATTGGTCGTAAAAATATTTAAAAAATATTGACCACCCAATTTGATCAAAAACTCAACCCACATGTCAAAGAAGTCCAATAAAACCAAAACAGGATTAAAAAAGACAATCCTCCCCTAAGCATGTCATAGCTAAACTTCTGAAAATGAAAGATACAGAAAAAGATCTGAAAAGCAGAGAGAGAAAGACATACTAAGTACAGGAGAACATTAATAGGAGTGATCTCTGCCTCTGTGGAACTGACATTCTAACACGGGACACAAACAATAAACAGAAAACACAATATGTAAGTAAATTATCGAGTGTGTTGAAAGCTGATAAATGCTGTGGGAAAAAGAAGATGCAGAGCAGGATGAGGCGGATCAGAAATGCCAGAGGCCAGTGTGTTGCAGCGGAATCTAGTGTGGTCAAGGAAGGCCTCGCTGGGAAGCCAGTGCTTTGTTAGAGCAAAGCCTTGATGTAAACGGGGGAGTTGGTCATGCAGGCATCTGGGGAAAAGTATTCTGGTCAGCGGAGATAGCTGATGCCAATGCCCTAAGACAGGAGCAGCGAGGTGGGGGTGTAAAGTGAGTGAGAGTGCTATGGTCTGAATGTGTGTGTCCCCCTAAAATTCATATGCTGAAACTTGAACCCCAGTAGAATTAGTATTAAGAAGCTGGGCATTTAGGAGGTGTTTAGGTCATAAATCAGTGTCCTTACAGAAGAGGTCTGGGGGAGCTGGGTGGTCCTTTTTGCCCTTTCATCACATCCTTCCACCTAGAAGTTGCCGTCTATGAGGAACAGGCCCTCATCAGACACTGAATCTACTGGGGCCTCGATCTTGGACTTCCCAGCTTCCAAACTGTGAGAAATAAATTTCTATCATTTGGAAATTACTCATTCTGAGGTATTTTGTTATAATAGCCTGAACAGACTAAGAGAATAGTTGGAAATGAGGTTATTGTTGTTGCATATCTCTCTGCTATATCCATATATACTGCAGATATGTTGCCCTTTGGAGTTTTTTTCCTCAGGCCGTAGAATGAATATTTGTCTCCTCTAATAACACTGGAAATCATGGAACTAGGATTGTATATTAGTGTCTTTAAATACACACTATACATGAACCAGATGGTGCTTGTTGAATAAATAAATGGATGAATTTACAAAGGCCCCTGCTGCAATTCTCCCTTTCATGTTCTGCATATAGGCAAAGCAGTAGCTACTTGTTCTGCTGTCCCCTTGCTCAGTCCGCCTAGACTGTAAACTGTATGACATGCGAAACTGTGGCAGGCCTGTTCACTGATACTTCCCCACAGTGTATCATGGTGCCTGGCACATGGTGCCCAATGAATGTTTGTGGAATGAATGACTAAAGCCACAATTTCCTGGCCAATGAATCATGTATATCTGTACCCATATAATATGTGTATATGTAATTTTAAAAAATCCATTTCAAAAGTTAAATTGACTTTATGTTCTAACTGAGAGGACATTAGCAGAAACATGTCCCCATTCTGTTCAGGCCTCCAGCCACTTTACTACTACTGTGACTGCACTGCCACTACCTCAACAACCCCCACCCCAGTGTGACAACATGTAGGTTAGCAGCTGTGAAGACCTGCTCCCACCTTATATGTCTGAAAACCAAAGGATAAAAACATAAACGGTGTCAGTGGTGTAGTCATTATATCACCATAGTACAACATTCCTCATGAGGACAGAAGTGTGTTTATTGCCACACGAGATAGACCTTTGCCCTGAGAAATGTTATTAGTGCCCAGAGTCTATTGATTTTCTTACTTTCTACATTGCTTCTTGTAATTTCCAAGATGGCATATTTACGAACACTGAATATTACATTGGGAATTGTATTTTTTCATCTATATTACATTGCTTGAGAACATTGCCATAAATTTCAAATTTGTGCATCTAAAACATATTGCAAATAAGATGTATGCTATTCACATACAACTTAATATATATTGCACTGGCGATGAATTAGCCAATAGCACATTGGAAAGTTTTGGGGGGTAATTCACTCACAAGATCAATAGTAGAGAAGGAGGCACCTCCTAGTCCAATTTAACAGCAGAGCAATGATTTTAAAGTGACCTTGACGGGGCTCCCAGAGTAAATAATTACCATTTCCATCACTGCTTAAGATAGCTTGTTAGGTACAAAATATGCGGGTACTTAGACATCATGAATTACTTATTGTTGGGGACTTTCTTAGGAGAAGAGGATAATTTCTTATGCCAAAAGATGGAGAAGGCAGAAAGAGGTGTGCAGTTGTGAAGATACTGCTGATAATACAGACGGTCCACAACTTATAATGGCCTGAATTACAGATTAGGCTAGTGTAAGTGTTCTGAGCACGTTTAAGGTAAGCTACGCTAAGCTATGATGTTCAGTAGGTTAGGTGTGTTAAATGCATTTTTGACTTATGATATTTTCAATTTATGATGGGTTGATTGGGATGTAACCCCAACATAAAACTGAGGAGCATCTGTACACAGAAACAAAAGGTTCCAGCTATAGACTGTGAGAAAAGTATTGGCTGCAAAATTATTACATTTCTAGAACAAAGAAGTGTTAATGAAATGAGACCTGGTAAAACCAGTTAGAATATTATTAGAGAAGGGAGTCTTGGAAGCCCAGGCAAAGGGTGATGACATAATGAAAGTGTAACTGGCCGTACCAAACGTACAGAGTCCTGTGGGTCTTAAAAAAAGTGCATTCGGGGCTGAACTCATCTGGAAGATAGGGACAGAGCCTGGAGGGTCTCCCTATTTCTAGGCTGTCAGGCAAAAATGCCCCATTGCTCAATCTTTTCAGGAGACACGAGATTGCTATATTCTGTCACTTCTATTTTAGCGATTTTTGACAGGATTAAAAAAGTTTTTCTAGTTGATACAATTTATATCATTCCAGCAGTTACTGTTGTTTGCCATGCATCTCAGTACTTTTAAAGACACTCTTGTTCTTATTTCTTTCCTTCCTACCAGTCTCTTTTGCTATAATAGTTTTTCCTTCCTCTGCACACTTGTAATATACGGATGTTCCCCCAGGCTTGTCTCTGCCTTGTTTTCTTGATTATATTTTTTCTCCCTTGGGCTGCCTCATTCAGTCCTATGGCTTTGAATGACAGTCTTTCTTGGTGATTCTCAAAACCACAGTTACAGTTCTGATTTCTCGTGTTAATAAAGCCAAATTTCCAGCTGCTTGCTAGATGGGCCATGTAGATGTTTGCTTCTTATATCTTAGGTTTGTTGTATCCCACCTCAAACTGATTCTTCCTTTTGTGTTGTCCATTCTGCTTTTAACCTCCATCGTTCTATGCAGCCTTGCAACTTGGCTAGCATCTCAAGATAAATTCCTCAAACGTCTTCTCTCTCCTACCCCATGTGTGGATCCTATAACCGTGTCTCTTTGGGTATGCCACTGCTCCCGTCAGTTCCCATGGCTGCTTTCCTAGTTCAAACCTCTTCACAACCTGGTGACATATTCAAAGAGCTTCCTTACTGCCCTCTGCTCATCCACTGATGCATTACTTCAGCAAATCTTTATCGAATGCCAGGTGCTATTCTAGGCACTTGAGATTTAGCTGTGAAAAGAACAGACAAAAAAAAATCTCTCTCATTAAAGAGCTTATGCTGCAGTGGATGGGGGAAGCAATAAAAAATACAAGGAAATTTATAATGTGTTAAGAAATGATGAGCAATATGAAGAAAAATACAGCAAGACAAGGTGGAGAAAGAGTGTCTGGGGATAAGGGTTGCTATTTTATTTATAAGTTCAGTGAAAACTTTATTGATGAGCTAGATTTTGAGCAGAGACCTGAAAGGAAGTGAGCGAATAAATCGCGCACGTGTGGGGGCGATAGCAGAGGTGGGAGTAGGCCTGGTGTGCTCACTGTTCAGCTCCCTCTTCCAAAGCAGGCTGGTCAAGTTGGCTGCAGTGGAACAAAGGAGAGGTGAGAGAAGAAAGGGCTTACGTGTTTGCTCTGAGCAAGATAGGATGCTACCTTATTTATCAAATAATCATATATTGCCAGACCCTGCTATATGTGTTATATAAATACAAACTCATTTAAATCTCATAACAAACCTAGGAGGTAGCTATTGTAATTACCCCCATTTTACAGATGAGAAAACTGAGGCATGGGGTTACTGTGAGGGAGCTGGGATTTGACCCAAAAGCTGCCTAGTCTCTGCATCTATACTCTTAGCCAGTGCACTATGCTGTTGGAGGGATTTAAGCACAGAAATCATAGAAAGGATGTAATCTAACTTAAAAAAAAAAAAACACTCTGGATGCTTTGTGGACAACAGATTTTGAGGCACAAAGGTAGAGGCAAGGGGACTGTTAGGGTATTATTCCAATAATTAAAGCAACTGGTGGTGGCTTGAGCTAGGGTGATAAGTAGACATTGGAGAAGGGTTAATTTGGGATATACTTTGAAGGTAGAACTAATTGGAGGTGTTTTTTTTTTTTTGAGAAAATACTTTTATTTGTTACATGGATACTTTTACAATGCTGAACTCGGGGCTTTTAGTGTGCCAATCACCTGAATAGTGTTCATTGTACCTGATAGGTACGTTTTTACCCCTCCCCTCCACCCTCCTCCCTTCTTGATTTGCAATGTCCTTTACATCTCTTTGTGCCCGTGTGAGCCCATCGATTAGCTCCCAGTCATTACAGAGTACATGTGGTGTTTGTTTTTCCATTCCTCATATACTTCACTTAGGATAATGGTCTTCAGTTTCATCCAAGTTGCTGCAAAAGACATTATTTCATCATTTTTTATGGTTGAGTAGTACTCCAGGGTGTGTGTGTGTGTGTGTGTGTGTGTGTGTGTTTATCCACACACACATTTTCTTAATGCACTCATGAATTGAGGGGCACTTAGGTTGATTCCACATCTTTGAGATTGTAAATTGTGCTGCAATAAACATTTGAGTGCAGGTGTCTTTTGGATGAAATGACTTCTTTTCCTCTGGATAGATATCCAGTATTGGGATTGCTGTATCAAACGCTAACTCTACATTTATTTCTCTGAGGAATCTCCAAACTGATTTTCATAGAGATTGCACTAATTTGCAGTTCCGCCAACAGTGTATAATGTTCCTTTCTCTCTGCATTATACCAGAATCTATTGTTTTTGACTTTTTTGTACTAGTCATTCTGACAGAGGTAAGATGATATCTCACTGTGATCATAATGTGCATTTCCCTGATGATTAGTGATGTTGATCATTTCTTCATGTTTGTCGGCCATTTGCTTATCTTCTTTTGAAAAACTTCTGTTCATGTCTTTTGCCCAATTTTAATGGGGTTGTTTGTTTTTTTTTTCTTGCTGATTTGTTTGAATTCTTTGTAGATTCTGGATATTTAGCCCTTTATCAGATGTATAGTCTGTGAATATTTTCTCTTATTCTGTAGGTTGTCTATTTGCCCTGTTGATTATTTCCTTTGCTGTGGAGAAGCTTTTTAATTTAATCAAATCCCATTTAATTATTTTTGTTGTTTATTATATTTGCATTTGGGGTCTTAGTCATAAATTCTTTGCCTAGGTGAATGTCTGGCAGAATTTTCCTAAATTTTCTTCTGGAATTTTTATGGTTTCATGCCTTACATAATTTAAGCCTTTTATCCATCTTGAATTAAATTTTGTATATGGTGAGAGATAGCTATTCCCTTTCATTCTTCTGTATGTGGCTATGCAGTTTTGCCAGCACCATTTAAGGAATAGGTCTTCCTTTCCCCAGTGTATGATTTCATCTGCTTTGTCAAACATCAGTTGGTTGTAGGTAGATGGTTTTATATCTGGGCTCTTTGCTCTGTTCCATTGGACTATGTCTCTACTTTTAGACAAGTACCATGCTGTTTTGGTTACTATAGCCTTGTAGTATAAGTTGAAATCTGGTCATGTGATGCCTTCAGATTTGTTTTTTTTTTTTTTTGCTTAAGATTGCTTTGGCTATTTGGATTTTTTTTTGGCTCCAAATGCAGAGTAGAATTATTTATTCTAGATATGAGAAATATGATGGCAGTATTTTGATGGGGATTATGTTGAATCTGTAAATCACTTTTGACAGTATGAACATTTTTAACAATGTTGATTCTACCAATCCATGAGCATGAGATATTTTTCCATTTATTTGTGTCATCTGCGACTTCTTTCATAAGTGTTTCATAGTTCTCCTTGTAGAGATCATTCACCTTCTTGGTTAAGTATATTCCTAAGTATTTTATTTTCTTTGTATAGCTATTGTGAATGGTGTTGAGTCCTTGATTTTACTCTCTGCTTGACTGTTACTGGTATATAGAAATGCTACTGATTTGTGTACATTGATTTTGTAACCTGAGTATTTGCTGAAATTATTTAACAATTCCAGGAATCTTTTGGTGGAGTCTTTAGGATTTTCTCGATGCAAGATCATATCAATGGCAAACAAGTATAGTTTGACCTCCTCTTTTCCTATGTGGATGCCCTTTATTTCTTTCTCTCACCTGACTCTTATGGCTAGGATTTCCATTACTATGTTGAATATAAGCGGTGACAGTAGGCATCCTTGTCTTGTTCAATTTCTTAAGGGGAATGCTTTCACCTTTTCCCTATTCAGTATCATGTTGGCCGTGGGTTTGTCATATATGGTATTTTATAATTTTGAGGTATATTCCTTCTATGCCTAGTTTGTTGAGGGTTTTTACCATGAAATGGTGCTGGATTTTTTTCAAATGCTTTTTCTGCATCTATTGAGATGATCATATAGTCTTTGTTTTTGCTTCTTTTTATGAGGTGAATCACATTTATTATTTACATATGTTGAACTGTCCTTGCATCCCTGGGATGAAACCCACTTGATCACGGTGAATTATTTCTTTGATATGCTGTTGAATTTGGTTTGTTAGTATTTTGCTGAGAATTTTTGCATCTATATTCATAAAGGATGTTGGTTCCTAGTTTTGTTTTCTTCCTTCCCCTCTTCCTCCTATTTCTTCTTGTCTTTTAGCTCAACTTCTATCATGTGCCTCTTGTACTCTTTTCCTCACCATTATTGAAAGACTTATTCTTTGTACTTCTTTGTACTTCCCACACTATTTATAGCTTCCCTGTCTTTTCAGATATGCCTGCTCTCCTAAAATACTCATGAACCCACCTTGCTCTTTCTTCCTCTAGTTCTGCTCCTCATTCAAAATGCTACTCAGGAATCTTTCTATTCCTTCCTTATCTACTTGCGGGGTCACTAGCTTCTTGCTCTGCACTTTACATCATTTCTTGTATTTAATATTCTTTCTGTAAAGCATTCACTCACTCAATAGTTTTGAGTATTCCAGGTATACTCCTAGTTACTGTATCACATATCAATATAGTATAATGTGTTGTTTACTTGTTTAAATATTCTGTCTTATCAACTATAATGGAAACTCCTGGACTTGCAGAAGCCACGTCTATCACTGCATCCTCAATGCCTGTGCAAGTCCAGGAGTGCGAAAATGGAAAGAGAGAAAGAGAACAGAAAGAAGAGAAGAGAGGTTTTCTGAGAGGAGAAGGGGGAGTCACAATAATGGCCAGCAATTATTGAGAGTGTTATGTTCTCAGTGCTTTATGTATTAACTCTTTCAATACTTGATTAATTTTTAAATCTCTGTTGATTAATTTTCCTGTTTAAATTTTTTTATTAATCTTTTAATCCTGTGAGGTAAGTACTATTATTAATCTTATTCTGCATATGAGAAAACTGAGGTACAAAAATCATTAAATTGTTTGTTCAAGGTCACCCAACAAATCAACGTCAAAGAACTTAACCAATGGTAAAGGAGTTGCTTCTTCTTCTTGGGGGAGGGGATGGAAAAAGATGGAGAGGAATATTGACACTTGTTCTGAAATTACTATCCATTGCAGAAGTTCAGAAAGAGAATGAGCTACACAATTGATAATGCACTTTTATAGAATATAATTTGTAAGAAAATGAAGAGAAGAAGAATACAGTTCAATTTAGTGAATTTTTTTGAGAATTTCCTGTGTTCAGGGGACTGTACTAGGTGCTGGAAGTATGAAGAATAGAACATTATCCCTGCCCTAGGAAAGCTGGTGGGAGAGACACATGCATGAAGAGGTCGTCTCTGTCTAATGCAAGTAGGTATAATTGGAGCACAGGAGCAGAGAAGCCTACCTGGGGGTTCAGGAAAGGCTTCCAGTAAGTAATTTTAACTGAGCCAAGTTGTAAAGGATAAGTAAGAGTCACTCAGGTAAAGAAGGAGGGCAGGACATTCCAGGAAGAGGAAACAAAAGTAACAAAGCTGTGTTCCAGAATTGTGTCTGTTTGGGATGATCTACTTTTGGTTTTACTAAAGTCTCAAAGGGAAAGAACTAGATGAAGGGAGAGAAGGCTAAAGAAATAAATGAGACTCAGATTTTAAAGATTTGTTTATATTGTGCCAAAGACTTAGGTGCTGGGCATGTCCTATGGAAATTAAAACATACGCTAAAGGCTAATCAAAATAGCATGGTAGACTGGAGTGGAAATCAGTGCAATAGAGAGACCAGAAGAGATCCATGTATCATCTGCAGAAATTTAGGTTATAATAAAGGTGGTATTTGAAATCCATGGGGGAAAGCATAACCTAGGTAATAAGTAGTGTTAAGAAAATTAGTTATTCATAAAAATAAACTTCCAGTGAGCTAAGCAGCTGAATATAAAAGCAATTTAAAAGTATTTGGTGGTTATATTGGAGTACATTTTTATAAAATTGGAGATGGAAAAGGCCTTTTTAAATAAGACATAAATACCAGAAGCCATAAAAGAAAATGTTTGGTAGATAAAATCTCATAAAAATTAAAAATCATCTCTGCTCAATGAAAGGTATGATAAAGTTAAAAGATGAGTAACATGCTGAGAAAACTCTTTGTAGCATATTTAATGGATGACTGGTTATTGTGTAGAATGTATATAGAGTGTCTATAAATCATTCAAATACAGAAATATGGAGAGATGTTATGAATAGACAGTTTACAGGAAATACCAGAGGCCAATAAAAAGATGCTCATGAAAAATGCTCATCAACACTAAATTAAGTCAATATGAATAAAATATAAATAATAGCAAAATTGGGGGGAGGATATTGAGAAACAGCCACTTTCACACTTGGTTGGTGGTAGTGTAAATTAGTGCAGTCTTTTGGGAAGGCAATTTGGTATTGATCCATCCAAATAAATAATGTACTCTGGTGGACATCTATATCAACTGTCTGCGATTTCTGTTTGAGAATCAAAGCTCTTCCAGATAAGCTAGCTTCAGGGGAGAGGCATATGACTTAAGCTGGGATATTCTGTCTCTCTGGCCATAAATGATTGATGGTGCACGAGTGGACATACGATCTAAGTTAATCAAATCAGATAGAATCTCAGGACTTTTCCTTAGAATTTAGGATCAAAACACTCTCTTTTCTTGCTGGATGTATTAATAGATGGGGAAACATGTTACCCCAGGAAGCTGCTGGCAGCTAACTGGGATCCTGGGATCAAGGAAATGAATTATCTTTAGGAGGAAGTGAATACTAGGGAAGGCAGAAAGCTCAAATCCTTCCTAAAGCAAGTTCCTCCCCTGAGTTTGAGTCAAACTAGTCTATAATTTCCCTTTTTGCTTACTCTGGTCTGGATTGAGTTTTCTATTGCTTGCAGGCCATAGATTCCAGATTGAGACAGACACATGTGATTTCACTGAGTAATTTAATTTCTCTGAATCTACTGTAAGGAAATACTTGGACATGTGCACAAGAATGTTTATTGCAGCATTGTTTGTAGTAAGTGAAAAATTGGAAACAACCTAAGTATCTATTGACTGAAGAGTCATTAAATAAATTATCATAGATCCATATATGGAACATCGTACAGCCATTAAACAGAATGAGATAGACCTTTGTTTACTTTTAGTATACACATATTATAAGTGTATAAAGGAACATTTATATGGATCTAAATCAATAGGGACTGAATGGGTGCTCGCCAAATAGTCACATTTGTTATCTTGAGGGAGGGGAATGAGAGGTGAAGGGTTGCAAAGAGGGACTTTCATTGTTTACTCTGTATAGTCTGTGTTATATATTATAAATATGTATATTTATAATTACTTGGATATATATTATATATGTATTTTAAAAATGGAATACTATGCTGCATCTAAAAGACATTACACCTTTATCCTGTAGGCTAATGGTTCTAAAACTTGAGTCAGCATAATGATCCTCCATGGTGTTTCTTAAAAATGAACCTTCCTGGGGTCTACCCTCAGTGAATCTGAACTGGTAGAGTGGAACCTGAGTAACATGGCTTGAATTTTCAAAGCCCAGCTTGGATGCTATGCTGAGTGGAGTAGAGATTTAAGTGAGACAGAGCCAAGGTAGGAGACACATTAGGAGGCTACTGTAATAGTTTAGGTGAAAGCCGAGGACTTGGACAGAGGTGGTCTAGTGGGATAATGAGATAAGCCAGCTATAGAATTTAGAACATTATCTGGTACATAGTACACACTCATTAAAATAAAATAAAATAGTAGGCTCCACCATCAGCACCACTACCACTATTACTTCTATTACTACTACTACAAAGTATTCTAAAAACATTTGAAAATTAAAAAAAGCAAGTATAAGAACATAGGAGGCCTTAATAAGAGATTAAGTGGACCTAATTAATATATACATATTAATATCAATATTAATGTTCTTATGTTTTATAGCTGTATGTATATTTGTGAAAAATTCTGTAACGTGAAAATAGAGAGCATACTTTATTTTCAAATGCTCATGCATGAACCAGTGTCAAAAATTGACAAAGACAATCACGATAAACTAAAAATCATACAACATTCTTTGATCACAATATAGGAAAACTAGAAAAAAAGCAGACAACAGAAGTCTTTACCTCACAGAAGCTAAGGTATTCTTTTCTAAACAACCCTTGGTTCAAAGAAAAGATATAAATCAAATTGCAGAACATCCAAAAACTAATAATGAACACTTTGTGTATTAGAAGCTATGAGGGATAGCTAAGCAGTCCTTAAGGGAGATAATAGCCTTAAATACCTGTATAAAAAACCAGAATGAAACCAAATTAAATTATGCATTCATGAAGTTTTAAAAGGACAACAAAACAAATGAAAAGAAAGCACACCCCAAAATTCATAAAGATATAAGAATAAATTAGTGAGTTAGAAAATAGAAAAATAGCAACTAATGAATAAAATCAAAAGATTATTCTTTAAAATAAATAATAATTTAGATAAACTGAACTAACTGAACCAAGAGAAAAGGCAGAAAGTGCACATATAAAAAATGAGAAATAATTAAGGAGCAAAAAAGCATAAAAACAAAGTATATTGAAGGGCAAGAGAATACTTTGCTCAAATCTCTGCAAATTGGAAAATTA
Organism: Eulemur rufifrons; assembly: GCF_041146395.1. Classification (NCBI taxonomy): domain Eukaryota; kingdom Metazoa; phylum Chordata; class Mammalia; order Primates; family Lemuridae; genus Eulemur; species Eulemur rufifrons. The sequence goes on along the minus strand of NC_090998.1, from coordinate 32,627,770 downwards.
AATAAAAAGGACAAATTTCTAGAAAAATGTAATTAACCTATAATCCCAGAAAAGATTGAAACTCTTAACAGACTGATATTCTTGGAAAATATAAAGTTACGAAAGAGCTCTCCTTTGGAGAAACATCCAGGGAAGTCTACTTCGCCCTTAAAATGCAGGTAATTCCAGAGCTATTTAAGCTGATCCAGGTCATAGAAAACAACTATAACAAGTGTAACAAATTCTGGCAAATAATGCATAAAAACAAAACTTTGGATTATCTGCACTCACAAATATTGGGGCAAAATCCTAAGTTAAGGATCAGCAAGAAGAATTCCACAGCACACAAAGGTAATGCAGTTTCTTCTAGGAAAGTCAAAAGTGGTTCAATAGCAGGAGAAAAATCATACAGTGATCTTCACCTATACTGAAAAAGTATTTGACAAAATTCAACATCCATTCTTGATTAAAACACTCAAAAATGGGAAATAAAATAGAAATTCCAGAAATAGATCCAAGTATACAAATGCCAATAATATATGTTAAAGTTGGCATCTCAAATCAGAGAAGCATAATAAATGGTGTTGAGACCACTGAAGCAGTGGTACTTGAGTTTTTATTTATAATAATTATTTAAGTTTTACATATATGTTTTATAAATATATGTCTATGTATGATATATTCACACAAAAAAAATAACATACAATGGTGACAATACTGCTTTAGCAAGCCAAGGGGCTTTTTGACCATTACAAAGATTTCCTTCATTGATGAATATATGAGCTTGTTATCTAATATACAAGAACTCCTACAATGGGTAAGAAAATCTGGAAATCTAATAGAAAACTAGGCAAGACACAAATAGGCAAGTCATAGAAGGGAAGATATGGATGGCTACTAAACGTATAAAGAAATGTTTGTCCTCACCATTAATCAGAGAAATTAAAACCACAAAGAAATACTGGCTTGTAAGAAATACCTGCTTGGCAAAACTTAGGAAGTTGAAAAATAGCAAGGGTTGATGGAGAATGCGAGGAGACAAGTTTCCTGAGGGCAGGGACATTGTCAGTTTGTTCATCCTTGAACCTCCAGGATAATTGAGTTTTGCAGTTGTGGATGCCGATTTGTTTGCACCTCCCACTGTGTAAACAATGCGCTTGGATGGTCCCCTTCCACACTGGCTCTGGGCTTGGGCATGAGACTTGCTTTGGCTGCTGCGAAACAACAAATGTGACTCAATTAGAGATTGGTAGTATTTTGTGCTTTGGGGCTTATCCTCTCTTGCTGCTCTTTGGACCTTGAGACTGCTATGTGAAGAAGCCCATGCTGGCCTCCTGGATGATGAGAGACCCCATGGAGCAGAGATGAGCTGTCCCAGCTGAGGCCCCAGTGATATGAGAGAGCCAGCCCCTAGCTGACCTGGAAGGTGATACGTGGCCGAGCATGGGAGAGCCCAGCAGAGAGCACCTAAGATTAGTGGAAAACTGCTCAGCTGGTCACAGCTTAAAATACATAACTATGAGCTAAATAAATCGTCATTTTTATGCCACTAAATTTTGGAGCAGTTCATTATATAGCAAAAGCTAACTGCTATACCAGAATATAGGACTGTGCCAGAAGATAAAAAGGTGCTTAATAATATGTTGTTAAATGAATGAATGAAAACATCTCTCAAGAATATATATATATATATGTAACTAAAACTATATTTAACATGGGTGCCTTTGTGCAGCAAGAAAGCATGGGAATTGGAAAGGAGAATTATAGAGAAAAAAGCATTCAGAATTTGGAAGGTTAGAGTGTCTATTCACAGAAAGAGGGGAGGCTCATAGATTAAGAGGGAAGATGCTTTGCATTTCATACATGTTGAGATTGATTGAAATCAGTAGAAAATCTAGGTAGAGAGGAAGGTACCAGCATAGCTGTAATATTTAGTAGAATTTGTAGTTTTTTAATCTGTGATTTAAAACAAACGGGACAGGAAAATAACAGAGCATTTCTTATGTTTAGTTTCCTACCAATTGTAAAACTACACAATAATGTGTTTAATCCCAGGTTGCCTAGCTATAAATATAGATTCCACTCGTGTGAACAAAGATTTGAAAACACTGAAAAAATTCAAAGACCATCCTAGACATTTGGAAGAGCCACTGGCCTCCATATATGCAAGTTTGTTCATTCAGCACAGATAGTTGTCACTGGCTAAGTATTGACCTCATCTGATGAGGAGTTTAAATGATGTGAAGAGGGGAATAATGAACAAAGAAACTGGTGGGAAAAATTAAATTTCTAACTCAGGCCTTTGGCTCCAGTGAACACGCTCATAGCTAAAGTGTTCATTCTAAGAAGGTCCCTTGTGATGGAAGGAATGCTGAAGAATATTTGTTTCATAAAAGAGATGACATTGTAATAAATGTTCCCAGGCCTGCATTCCCTTTGGGTAGAAATGCTCTGTTAGGCAGAGCCCCTGGAGAGAGTCACTGTTTGGTGATGATATATCAAAAACTAGCTCTTTATACATAACTATAAAAATCTCTATCTTGAGGTTATTTTATGTGTAAAATTAGTTGGTTTAACTCTTCAGTCACCTATGCCAGTGTTTTTACCGCTGAAAGCATGGTTCATGCCATCTACTCTCATCTGGAGGAGTTCTTTTAGCAGTGTCGCTGCTGGGCTTCAGCTAGCCTCAGTTTACCAATCCCAGCAATGGGAGGCTCAGTGCTTTCCAAGGCAGTTCTCTGAAGGCATTCTCCTTTGGGGATTGCTTAAAACAAGAGCCCGTGTTTGTTTTTGTTGGTCGTGAGTCTATCCTCTGGGGCATGGCAGAATATGCTTACTTTCCCTCCCTGGCTTAAATGTAGGATTTATAGAAGAGCAGATGTCCTTTGTGGATGTTTCATTTCTCTCCGTGACCACTGCTTCTCCCTCCCTTTTCTGCTCCCCTGATGACAATCACAAATCATAATGATTCAACCGTATATTTTTTTTACTTCCCCTAAGTCCTGCACCCCCTGCCAACTCTCTCCTCACACTTCTCCCATGGTTACCACCTGAGGTTGGAAACACTTTATTTTTTATTTATTTTATTTTATTTTATTTTTGAGACAGAGTCTTGCTTTGTTGCCCGGGCTAGAGTGAGTGCCATGGCATCAGCCTAGCTCACAGCAACCTCAAACTCCTGGGCTTAATCGATCCTCCTGCCTCAGCCTCCCGAGTAGCTGAGACTACAGGCATGCGCCACCATGCCCGGCTAATTTTTTTTCTATATATATTTTAGTTGGCCATATAATTTCTTTCTATTTTTAGTAGAGACGGGGTCTCGCTCTTGCTCAGGCTGGTCTCGAACTCCTGACCTCGAGCAATCCACCAGCCTCGGCCTCCCAGAGTACTAGGATTACAGGCGTGAGCCACCGTGCCCGGCCTGAAACACTTTAAATAATATTTCCACTTCCTCTTCCTGCAAGTTTCTCAAGGATCTTCAAACTTTGGCCAGTGCATTTAGGATGTATATTGAATAGATTCTGATTTTTCCCGAAGACATGAAAAATGAGAAATACTTGCATATTTTCATTATTAAAACTGATAAAACATTGGTATGATTCCAAGGGTACTAGCTGAAGAGGATCAAATCAGCCCTTAAAGATCTGTAGGCCCCTGGGGACCAGAATCTCTGTCTTACATGCTTCTTTCACTTCCTAAGTGCTCAATTCATGTTGAATGAATAAATGAAAAAAAATCAGGCAAAAGAAAATTTCTACACAAGTACTTGTGTGCATGAGGACAAGAACAAAGCCTTAAACACCGTGAACATAGTACGCATTTGCTAGGACGATGAGAAAGCAGCAGGACCTGTAGATGCTAACCAGGAAGGAAAAGTCATGATGAGATGAGCGCAATTCTATAACGTAGCATTTAGGTGCACTGGAGGTGTAGCTAAAAGGGATTTGAACTGAATGCTTCTCTGTTGGATGTGTCTGCCAATTATGAGGAAAAAATTATGAGAAATGAGGTCATGTGATAAGAACAAGAAATCCCAAGGATAGAGTGCTAGTCGGCTCAGACTGACTATGCTCTGCGACTATTTCTCTGAAGGTAAACAAGAGTCCATTTCTGGTCACTGTTAGCCCCTCTCCCCACTCCTTTTGAGATCTCTGATTCTCTGTGGTTAGGGCCTTTAATTGTTGTCTTTGCCGTACTCCACTAAATTTGCTCTATTTAATAAAATTTTCACTCCTTGAGTGTGCTGGTCACCAGAGAAATCAGTGGAGTGTGAGGAATTGGCAGGAGCTAGAGCACCCCCAGAGTGGTGGGTGTGTTCCCTAAATCAGGGGCTCCAAGTCTTCTGGATTTCTTGAGCTAGCAAAAACCAAAAACCTATGGTTTCCAACTTTGTACTTTGCCAACTAAGGAAATTAAAATTCTGTTCAAGGTATCATCGTCATTCATCATTACTTCATTAAGAATTGGAAAATTTGGGGAGTTAAAAAGTTAGTGTAAGACATAATTAATTTAACAAAGACAAATTCTTTAAGCAGAATAAATTCAGCTTTATGAAAATGTCACTTTTTTTTTCCATTTCACTACAGCAACATTTTGGCGTAGACTAGAACTGGCAGGGCAACCACTGCTGTGCTGAACCACATGGCTGGAGGGCACAGTGGGGGCAGGAGGGCTGCCCCAGCCCTGGTTCTGGGGCTCACGGGACGTCACTTAGAAGAGGAATCCGGCCAGTCAGCTGGCTATCAAACTAACAGGAATTTGTACATATTTGTGGATTTGATGAGTTGTGCAACACTTCTCTTGGCTAATGATGTTCTGATCAGAGGTGTTACTCCAATGACCCTGCTAAGGGCAGGTAAAGACAAATGGTTCAGCCTAGAGAAATAGTTATGACCTGACAATTTAACCGGTGGGATAATTCTGTGGTTGTCTCTATAAGCCTGTGGTTTTGAACCAAATTTAAATTTCCCCTTTTCAAAATATTCTATTATTGGTGTTTTATTTTTCTGTTTATGGGGAAGATCATATTTCAAGTGTAATTCTGGTAACCCAGTGAACAGCTTACCAATTAAGATTTGTCACTGGAAACAATAGAAACCAACTGTGTTAAGTAGATAAGGACATTTAAAAATTATTTATTTTTAATTGGCAAGAATTATATATATTTATGGTGTACAACATGATGTTTTGATATATGTATACATTGTGGAATGTGTAAATCAAGCTAATTAACATGTGCATTACTTCACATACTTTTTTTGTGGTGAGAACACTTAAAATCTACTCCCTTAGCAATTTTCAAGTACACAATTCATTGTTACTATCACCACAATGTTGTGCAATACATCTCTTGAACTTATTCTTCCGGTATAACTGAAATTTTGTATCCTTAGACCAATATCTCCCCAGCCCTCCCACTTCCCAGGCTCTGGTAACCACCATCCTACTCTCTGTTCCTATGAATTTGCCTTTTTATAAAAAAAGATCTTTCCTTGATTTTTGTTTATTAACAGATCTAAATATACTTGCTACCAAATGTTGGGCACCTGTTCCTGAGGCCACATGAGAAGAACGAGGACCAGCGGTTTGAGGAAGGAAAAAGAAGTTTATTAATTTGCCAGCGAATGAGGAGGTTGGCAGACTTCTGTCTCAAAGTACCAATGTCCTTGAGTTTGCCTTTTTTAGATTCCAGATATAAGTAAGATCATTGTCTTTCTGTGTATGACTTATTTCTAGCATAATGTCCTCCAGGGCCATCCATGTTGTTGCAAATGATAGGATTTTCTTGTTTTTAAAGGCTGAATATTTCATTATATATATATATATATATATACACACACACACACACACACACACCCCCCACACATTTTCTTTATTCATTCATCTGTTGATGGACACTTAGGCTGATTCTATATCTTTGCTCTTGTGAATAGTGCTCAATAAACATGGGGGTGTAGGTATCCCTTTGATATGCTGATTTCCTTTCCTTTGATAACTACCTAGTAGTGGGATTGCTGGATCGTATGTATGGTAGTTTTAGTTTTAGTTTTTTGAGAAATCACCATACCGTTTTACGTGACGGCTGTTCTACTTTATATTCCTACCAACAATGTATAAGGATTCTCTTTTCTCCTTGCCAACAGTTATCTTTTTGAATGTAGCCATTCTACCAGGTGTGAGGTGGTATCTCCTGGTGATTTAAATTTGCATTTCCCTCATGAGCATTTTTTTCATATACTTCTTGGCCATTTGTATGTCTTATTTTGAGAAATGTCTATTCAGGTCATTTGCCCATTTTTAAATTGTTTTTGTTCCTTACTATTGAGTTTTTTGAGTTCCTTAGATATTTTGAATATTAACCCCTTATTACATTTATGATTTGCAAATATTTTCTCTTTTTGGTAAGGACATTTTTTGAAGGACATTCGGTAGGGCTCAGAGATGACAGGAAGTTTAAAGATCCAGGATTGAGAAAAGGCTGGAATACAGTACAGTAGCCAAAGTCACACCCTGGCACAGGTTGCCAAAGACTTGGTTGCTGCCAGCACCAGCAGTCGGCTCTCAGTGGAACTGTGTGTTGCTGGTGGCTCTCCCAGAATGAATCTTTCCTGCTTTGCTTCTCTGTGTCATCAAATCAAGAGTTACAGATCAGGGCACTTAGCCTGGCTGAAGTTGCCCACAGTTTGGCACTAGAGTTTTGGGGTAGGTAAAGTGCTACATATTTAGAATAGGGAAGGCACGTATTTGGGCTTCCAGCTCATAGGAATCCCTCAAACAGCAGAAATGGGACCAGGCACCCAAAAAGGTGATATCTACACATGACTATAGAATAAGGTCATATTTACATTTTATGCCCAAATCCTTAGGGTAAAAGTCCCCATCTTGCTTGTTTACAAGAAATCAAGCCTTTTACCAGAATCTTTAACCCACCTCTGCCTGGAAATGCTCAGGGCACCTGTCCCCTTTCCTTAGTGCCTTCTGATTCTTTCTTGCCCCCTCAACCTGTGGTCTGGCTCTAGGTCTTCCCTTCTTTCTTCAAAAGATCATACCTCTCACAATGATGGTTGAGATGCAGCTGCAAAATTAAAGAGATATTCTGAATATTTGACACTAATTAAAGTGATTGTAATTGAGAAAATCTAAATGCATCCCAAATGTGGCTGTTGCTTGAATGAATCCCCCTCTGTAGGCTCCCACCTATGACATTGTCCTTGAGCCTGGACTGCCAACCTCTTGCCTATATCTCTTCACCTCCATGCCCTTGAGCTTGTTTCTCCTTCTTTCCTAAAAGAAAATGATCTGTGAGATGAAACTTGGCCAACAGAAAATAACAGTTTAGTAGAGAGAACTCTTTCTAGGTTCTGTTCCAAACTTCTTATATATCAATTCACATAATCCTCAGGTTGCCTTGTGAGGAGGATTGCCATCCGGTTTTACAGCTGAGAAAACCAAGGCACAAGGGATTAGTAAATTGTAGCAAAGTAACAAAGCTGGTGACTGGAAGAGGCAGTATAATTCCACAGTCTGAGTGTGTAACCATCAAGATATGCTCTTTACTCTGAAGATACTCATCACCATGACCAGCCAGAGCAGTTTAGCAGCACCAGGTCTATAGCAACCTCTATTTCCAAATAAGATCTTTGCTCTATTCAAGATCTTTCACATAATTAAAAAGTTAATTGAAAGGTTTTTTTTCAAATCATAGAAACAGTTTGCCCACAAAGAAGAATTTCAGTCTTGCTCACCAGAAAAGCAGAAAAACTGTTCACAGACTTAGAAACAACAGCTTCCCCTATCTTCAAGCCAACAATGCTTCACCCACAAAAAATACCATGATCTGCAGTCAGAGTCAAATCACCTTGTTAAGCAAAGCGGACTTTTCTTAAAATGTTAAATGCAAAAACCTAGAAGATGGACAGCAGCCATTAGGCAGCAATAAGTCAAGAAAGAAATAAGACATGGCCTATTTCACTAAATATTCTTTTATTTATTTGAAGGACAAAAATTTCAGTACCTGACATTTTTCTTTTGTGGATAGTACTGAGTGCTGGAAGTTTCATGCTAAAGTCCACTCATGCTCTTGCATTAAAATAGTGCCTGCTTTTGTGATTTAATACATTCATATACCAATATGTGCATACGATTTATCAATTTGAAATCACCATGCTGTCTTTTGAGTGTGACATGTAGCTTCACTGTCAAAGTGCTGCTAGCAAAAATGGTCTTTGAGCTGTGTGAAAAAAAATGAGGGAATCTGGATGGGGAAATTTGCTTTTAATCTTTTTACCTTTATCCTTTGGTTCATAAACACTGAGTTGCATGTGAGGCTGTTTAAGATTCACCATTCTGTTTAAATTTTGAGAACAGGCTTTTATACTTGTTTTTAAAAGCTCTCTTTTCTTGGATGGGTTCCTTGGATCGCCGACTCTTGCTTTGGTGTGAAGAGTGGTCTTGGCCTCTTTGAAATCCTTTGATCATATTAATGTTCAAGTGGGCCCATAAATGAAAGGATTTCAGAGGGGACAGTGGCTTCTCATTAATCCCACACAGCATCCATCCCATCTCAGCCGTCAGAGACAATTCATAGAGGAAGCCTGGCATTAAGAGGGGACATAACCACACCACTCACACTTGATAAAGATCTATATTAACTGTATAAAAAATGTGCTAGGCACCATGGTGATGACTCTGACATTGTAGAGGCAATAAAACAGATGATTAAAGATGAAGAAGAATGTCACCCTTTAGTAACTGGGAGCAGAGCTCTTAATCTTTGTGGTCATGTACATATTTGTCTCAAGATATTAAGGTTGATAGCCATTATTTGATAGTGTTTTGGTGGTTCTTGGGATTTGCTTTATGGGGAGGCACTGAGCTATTTCTGTGTTGGGAGCTAGGCTCAATCTGTCATTAATTGCTCAATAAATGTCTGTGATTATTGCAGTTATTTGGAGGACTGTGAAGTTGGTGGAAGCTGGCAGGATACCCAGCTAGTCCTCTGGTTCCATGTTGTGAGGTTCTGCCTGGGTGGGAGCAGGAATAGAAGTGACAGCTCTGAAATAGCCCCATTTATGAGCCCTTAGGGTCTGTTGGGTCCTGATCCAACAGACCCTCAGGGCTCCTGGATTTTCTGCTTGTTGTCATGTGTTGTGAGAGCCAACTCCTCCCTTTCCTTCTCAGCACCTCTTATTTATTTATTATTTATTCATCCTGTTTATAATCATTCAACAAATATTTAGTGGGTGAATTTTCTAAGCCAGGCACCGTGGGTGAGGGTTGACCATTTAGTGGTGAAGAAACAGACATACTTCGTGTCTTCACGGAGCTACATTTTCTCCTGCAGTTGAGTCAGAGCCAAGGAGGATTATCAACCACCCATGCCATGGAATCAGGTCATTTGGAATAGCATTTGAGCCTGCATAGCTGTCTCACATTTAGATGTGTTATTGGAGATACTTTAGAACACAACAGAATTACCTATAGATCTTGCATTTTTAGATGATTAGTAGATGTGTCTTTGCCTCACTTTCAAGTTCATCAAAGACAACCATTTTCTTCACTGAAAGTGAGGCAGAGGATAATTGCAAGATGATTTCCCAGGATGATACAATATATGCCAATAATGCTGTCTCCAGCAGCCTTCAAGCCTTGGGGATGGGGTAGCGGGTGGGACAGGAACACAAGAAAACTCAGAAGTTAAGACTTCTTTCCTCACCAGAGTTCTGCCAGTCTGAGAAAGTTAGTTTATAGCATTGGTGAGAATCCCAAGACACAACACTACAATAAGAAACAATGCCTGCCCTGCCCCACCTGATGGCCAAAACCCAAATGGGCTGAAAGAACTACTCTGCCTGCTTCCATCCCAAAGTTTGCATTTTGCCACTCCAATGTATGGAAGAACCACCCTGAATGTGCTCTAGCTGAGAGAAGAGCTCAGGGACACTTGTGAGAGAGTTTTCCAAAGCTCTGGGGAATGAACTCTCCCAAAGGGAAGCTCTTCTCTTACATAACCCTGTGCCCAGTGACCCCATCCCTTAAGGACCCTCCACTCGCTAGACCAAGTCCTAATGCCATGTCCTGGAATTAGATCAACCCAGAGAAGGATTCTCCTTCCTAGGGGAGGAGCGGGGTAAGAATAAGAGGGCAGGAGCCTTGAGCTTTCTGTAGAGGCCAATCCACTAAGTCATCTGAACACCGGGTGAGGATAATCACTGAATTTTAATACAATTTCTGGAAAGTTCTCACATAGTCTGGTCCAATGGTTTCAAAACTGTAGGATGCAAACTATTTGTGGGGTCATGAAATCAATTTAGTGGGTCACTGCCTGCAATCAGAAATAAAGTAGAAAATAAGAAATACTGGGTCAAGATATAAAATAAATCTTCCCTGGTTGGTTGTCAAGACAATTTGAAAAGCACAGTTTTGATCTATGTGGGCAACTGATAAAAGTGATGACATCAAGCAAGAGTCAGAGCATGTGAATTAACTCTGGTTGTGCTTCCTTCTTTCCTCTCTCTTCTTTATATAAATGCTATTTGGTCAACTCCAGAGCTACTTAATTTGTTATTGACAAAAGGAAAATGGAAGCTTTCTGATGTTGTTTGACTGCGACCAATTATTTCCAGCTTGGCCATTATCTATAATCATTTCCACTTGACTTTTTTTCATTATATTGATAGTCTTGAAGAAAACTCCCGCCAGCCATAGGCAAGTACCTTATTGAATCCCCCCTCAAAACTACTGGCATGACAAATCAATAGCAGCTTGGACTTTGTCTTGGACTAACAACCAAAACAAAAGTGAACACCACCACCCTCTCACACTATCTTTATACTAGGTGATTTAGGTATCAGGTTCATACAAACTAACAAAATATATGGCCCCTGCCTTTGAAATACTCTCAAATTAGAATTTAGAAATGTTGAAAGAATTGTATGAATCAAACTTTATTGAAATAATTTCAGGTATAATTGATTTCTAACTCTGCTTTTCTTTATCCTTCTTACTTTCTTCATTTTATGAGTGAGGAAACTGGGATCCAGATGGAATGAGCAAGGCAGGGGAGGAAGACCCCATATGTCAGCCCTGGTCCCTGAGGAATGACCTGGGACTTGTTAGATCATTTAGGGAGCTCTGGGAGAACCTGGTTTTGGCTGGTCAAAGTGAAGATTGACAGAAAGCCTTACCCTGAAGTGTGGAGACACGGGAGGTGGGGCTAGGATACTGGGCTGCCTGGCAGAGAACTTGGAAAGACAATAGGCACTGAATATAGATACAGCCAGTGTTCTTGTGGTACTGATGTTCCATTGTTTTCTAATAAGAACAATTTCCTGAATACATAGAGTAATTCCTGAAAGCATTTTTACATTGTGCTTCCACGCTGGAGGATACAATTTCAACTTGCCAATCAGACTTGCAAGACACAAAAAGCTTTAATCTAATACTACATTTATTTAGCTTTACAGAGGGTGCAGGAGGGGACACAGCAGCAGAGCATCTGCCATTCATCGGAAGGCCCAGCAGTACTCAGGCACACCATCTCGTTTGTCTCCTTACCCACGTGGAGCGGGTTTGTATGCTGCAGGTGACTTCCCAACATTCTTACAGACCACTCTACACATCTGAAAGAGGAGGGTCATTTTGTGAAGTGCCATCAGATGCCTGGGAATTCCTGCTTTTCTAGATTATCAGGTTAGTTGGTGTAGGGTCTCATAATTTATTTTTGGAATCTGCAGAACGGAAAGGGATGTTTCATGTGTGCACCAGTCCACAACCTGCTGTAGTGCGGCATTCAGAATTACCGGCCGGGGTAAGAGTAATGCCCACGAGGAATGTGTGAAGGCTGGAGTGAGGGAGAGCCTGGGCCATCCCATCCTAGTCCCCTCATCAGTCCCCTCATCAGCAGTGAAATGGAGCGTCCCTGCAGACACAGGGACATGATACCAGAGGCAGTGGCCCTGGACTAGCTATGGGAAAAGTCAGAGTTGAGCCGCACCAGATGGTATTCCACTGTGGTCAAGCAGCATCTCCTGTGTGGGCTCCAAAGTGGGCCTCCTATTGTAGAGAAGGAGATTAGATAAGAGTGATGGTAGATTTATTCTTGCAGCTGCCAAGGAAAATCTGGACTATTTAGAAGAACACAAATGGCCAGGGGAAAACAGTTTTTGGAATAGAGGAAAAAAGGGAAGGAGGAATCATGTAGAACTGTTTAAGTGGCTGTAAAGACATGGGGTGAAGTGGGAGGAAATTGACAGGACTCCTATGAAACACTTATTGACAAGTTATCAGAGATTGGAAGAAATTGAATCTAGCAGCAACAGCTGCCACCACTAAGCAATTCTGTCAGATCCATCACTTTATCCAAAGTAGTAAAAATTTAAGTTCAGTGATGCCAGAAGGAATGGGGATACAACATGCTGGCCGAGGTGTTAAATGTACTCCTCTGTTAAAGCAGTTGAACCCAAAGCAGATTGACTTGAAGGCTAAGATCTCCCTGCCCTGCCTCCATATGCTGTGTTTAAAATCAAATAACCAGGGGTTGGAGAAGGAAGCTCTTTGAGGCTGCTGGATATTGCTGCACTGTCTGTAATGCATGCTGGAAAGAAAGGCGATATTAAGGGCCCAAGAGTGACGCTTGTGGGGCTTGACAGTGCTGTGGTAGAAGGTGCAAAGATCATAGTAAAATTGCAGATAGGAAAAGGAGAATGAAGAAAATTTGCTATAGTGGCATCACCTTTACCTGAATGTTTAAGTGGAATGGTTGTGATGTACGAATAAAGAGTCTTGTCATTACTAGCCTACAGCTAATATAGGGCACAGCATGCATCAATTCTATATGCCCTAAGGGAGCAGTGTGTATTATGTGGTATTGAGATAGCAGGAATATTCCATTGTCTCTCCCAATGATATGCTGAGTCTAGAAATTTTGATTCCAGATATTTATTCTTTTGGTGTTTAGAATAGACTCTTGTCCTTAAAAAGGGCTCAATAAATAGTCATTGACTCATGTTCAAGAATGGTATGTTATAAACTGGCAAAATTATGCTAACAGCCACTACCAATCATTTACACCTTTAAATAAATGTCTGTCTTGGGAAGGTTTTGTGACTAAAAGCAGCAAAATACTCAATTATTAATATAGATAATTTTAATAACTACTATTTATTGATCACTTAACTATGGTTTAGGAAATATACTGTGTTTACATGTATTAACTAATTTAATTGTCACGACAACCCTATGAGGTAAGTATTATTATTATTGACCTTTTTTGTTGAATGAAGAAATAGATACCAAGAGGCTGAATAATTTGCTCAAGGTCACGCACCTGGTAAATTGCAGAGCCAGAATTCAAGTGGCTTAAATAATAGAGACTGTTATTTCATATGAGAAATCTCGAAAGTGGTAAATCTGTGGTTGGTTCATTCAGGGGCTCTGCCATGTCAGGACATTGGGTTGGTGTCTCTAATGTTTTCCTGGCTCTTTCCTCATGCTCACAGTATAGCTGCCGTAATTCCAAGCATCGTATCCCCACACAACTGTGTCCCAAGCAGGGGTCGGGGGAAGGTGGGAGAAAGTGCCAATAAAGAAGGAAAAGACTTAGAATGGGGAGGTGGTTCACTTAAAAGAAATGCTCCCAATTTTATGCCTGCTAGAAACAGGGCTAGCCGGGACTGCAGTTAGCAGCCTGCCCATGCACAAGCACTAAGCATCAACACGCAACACAAAGATAGCAGAGAGTCCCGGCAGGAATGCAGGCTCTCAACATATCACTTTATATAGCACTATTACAGCAACGATTTACTCTAGTCATTTATATGCCTCGTCTCTTCGGCCAGACTGTGCACTTCTGATGGATGGAGACTGAGATTTGGTCACCTTTTATAGCTCCTGACATATGGAGGGCTCTGTTCTGTCCTTTGAAGGGGCTTCCTCAGAGACAGTGGGCTTCGTGTGCTCAACCACCGAGTTCCGGAGTTTGCCTTATTCTGTTTTCTGTATTGAGTGCAGTGATGACTCCTATGTATTGTGGATAATAAAAGCCACAACCTACCTGCTTTGGCTTTAAAATAAAAATGTTTCATTCTCTTTAGCATTACTCTAACATATTAATCTTAGTACATTCTGATTACTCTCAACACAGTGTTGCATTAACAAAGTCTTAGGCTAATATCCAAAAAAATCCATAGAAAAGACATTTAGCCTTCACTAATGTCTCTCAGTGAGGAACCTAATGGAAATCCCTTTGCATACAGCAAAACTAACATCCTCTGTTGCATTTCTCTCCCAGCACCTTGCATATCACGGTATGGCAGCCCCCCTAATTTCTTCCCTTCTCTCCCTCAAAATTCTTTAAAAGCTCAACTTGTGCTAGCTTCTCTTTCCCTCATTTTCTATTTCCATCCTCCCCCCTCTGTTCTTTGCCTCTTTTCATATGAATAGAGTGTCTCTGAGATTCTTTCAGTTTTCCTTACGAACACAATCCAGGAAACAAATGACCTTTCTGTCCTCTCTTGAATCTGGGGAAAAAAAAACACTCTTGCGTAAATAATTTTTATCTTCATCACAATGGAAAAGGATGCAAGACTGCGAAAACATGACTTGACAATCAAAGAAATGTCCCAAATCAATTGCTTTGCTGTGCAGACTTCTCAAATAGTCTCTTCCTGGTCAAATTCTATAACCTCTCTTTGTTTCAAGGTTTTCATCCATTAAATGGGCATCATCACTGTATGTGCCTCATAAGGTTATTGTGAGGGTTAAAAGAATGGAGACATATATATATCTCACCATATGTAAAGAACAGCCCCAGGTAAAAAGTAAGCACTCAAAATATATTACAAATATAGCCAGAAAGGGAACTAGAGATGAGCTCTTGGTTGGTTAGAAAACATTTGCAGCTTAGGCCTCTGGCTGGGCAACTTCAAGGCAGGTTTTGCATAAATCCAAGGTTTATAGTTCCTGCCATGTTGACAGCTTCCATTCAGGGTAATTTATATACTCAGTGGTGTGCTGGAACAGGCTTATACCGGCTTGAGAGTGCAGCTGTGCTCGTCTCTCCCCAGCTCTGCAGGCAGGGACCCCACACTGGTAGCCTGAAATTGGCCATGGTAGAAGTATTTACACTAAAGACATTGGCATGTGCTCCAGGACTTTCCACCCCAGAGAGCCAGTTGTTTAACATTTACTAGCACACTACTATCTATGACTAGTAGTTTGGTTGGACTGGACTAGGGCTTGGCAAACCTTTTCGGTAAAGGGCTATATAGTAAATATTTTAGGCTTTGTGGACCACACTACCTGTCATACAACTACTCAACTCTGACGTTGCAGGATGAAAGTAATCGTAATCATAGACAGTAGGTAAATGGGCATTACTATGTTCTAATAAGTTTAATTTATAAAAATAGACAGGGGCTGGTTCAGCCAGTGGGGCATGGTTTGCCAACCTCTAGTCTAGACAGTTGCTGCAGTTCCTTCTTCAGTTGCTAGGGATTGGAGAGTGAATAACAGAGTCAGCTGTAAAGTAAATGAGGAGGAGGTATCAAAGTGAGAAGCAAGGAAAACAGAGATTTTTCCTCACTAATGCCGCTTATCCAACTCACCTGCCTAGCTGACTCCCTTACCGACTGATACCCACAGCGTGCTGAATGCTGAAGGCTAGTAGGCTCCACTCCAGCAAATGGTTCCTTACGACAGAGTCAGTTTTGCTTGTTTTTAAATTTGCTGGTGTCCATTATGCTTATTATTAGAAATATGTTTTTTACTTAAATATTACAAAAATTTTATCATACCAAAATTCAAAAAAATTATGAGAGTGAAGCAGTGTTATTGTTGAGTAACTTAATGCAGATGAAAGGTTTAAAAATGAGTCAAAATGAAAAACCACCTATTGAATAAGATGTAGGTAAAATCCTGTAAAAGGTTTCATTGTACTCAGGAGCTTTGCAAGTATCTTGATGTTCTTGCTACACTTTGAATAAAGCAAAACTATCAGTGATCAACATGCATGCTAGGTGTGGTTTGTTTAGGAGTGATGCAGAGTTATAATAATATCAGTCTCATTTGATCAGATAAGATAGCTTCCATCACATTCAACTGAGCACGGGTAGCCTACAGGACAAGGTAATACACAATGGACCTCCTTTATTATCTTATACAATGAATCTTCCCTCTTTTTCTGGTGAAAGTAATTAAAATTACTGTTTCTGGTGACGGGGTGGCCATTACAGAGTGCGGTGAACAGTGTCTATCCATGCCATGCAGCAGAGAGAAGCTACCTTTTCTTCCAACCACTGTGAGTTCTAACTAAATGTTGGTTGAATGAATTAAGGCTGTAGAAACAGAGAAATTCGTTCATGGTAAGGCCCACTTCCTGCACTGAATGACAGTTATTTCAAGTAGAATGCATCCTATAGGTATTGGGAGACCAGACATTGAGAATGAATGAGTCGGCCACCTTCAGCAGCAGATCCCTGGGAGGCGGGCTGCAGAATGGGATTGGGGGCAATCCAGGTTATGGTATGATTTATTTGTGTCCTTTAAAGGTGGCAGAAAAACACTTCCCAGGCAAGTGGATATTATAAAGTATTACTATTGGCAGTGATCAGCCCTGATTCCTGGGCCACCATGAGGTGCCAAGTGATGACAGTTTC